>NC_091504.1:7067443-7387641 GCF_947461875.1 Haliaeetus albicilla | reverse complement strand
GTGTTGGCGTAGCAGGAACCACCTCCATCCCTGGCAGCACATCTGGTCTCTTGGCATCACAGCACTAGGGAGGCTACAGGAGGGATGTGAAGGATGGGGCAGAAGGGCAATGGATGGGTACAGAGGGTGGGAGAGGAACTGGGAAAGGGAGACAGGCAGTGTGACTGGCCGTGACAGAAAACAAGGAGCCAGAAAGAGTATTCTTGGTATTCTTTAGATTTTTTTTTTTTTTTTAGTTTTTTTTTATTTTTAAATAAAGTCTTTCAGTTCTTAATCTTTGCTTCCTCCAAGGGTTTCAGTGCTGAGGACTGAGAAGTATGAGATAGTCCAGAGAGACAGTAACTGTGCCTAAACTGCAGGACCCAGGAACACCCTTCAGCACCAGTATTTGGTGAGAATCAAGTCACATCACAGCTCCACAGCAGAAGGATAACATGGTCATCCCTCCCACTCTTGATGCCAAAGTAAGTCAAGGCAGCAGGAGCTGAGCATTCAGCACGCTGTCCTGGACTCACATACAGCCCTAAGCAGCAATACACGCTGCCTTTAGCAAGACCTCGAGGTGCTGGGCAGACATTTGCAGAGCATCAGGAACATGGAGACGATGTGCTGGGGAGCTCTGCGAACTCTCTCCTCGAGGCTCAGTGGAGGTCACAGCCTGCCCAGTTGCTTGTGGTTTCTTTATTCTGGCTCTCTTTTAAAATTTTAGCAGTTCTTTGTCTAGAAACACCTTTGCTGCTCTTAGCAGTTGTAGGTCTTCCTAACTCAACTGTAACTTGCTTTGTTTTGTTCTGTTTATCTTCCCAAGGACACTTTGCCTGGTTTTCCTTATCTTCTCTGTTCTTCTTAAAGAGCCTTGAATCACACCAGAGCAGCTACTCTGCTCACCGTTTTTGTGGTTCAGAATATGTTGCTTGTGCTAACCATCACTCACACCAGCTACAGACTGTTTGACCTGCCCTCTCCCTCACTGAGTTTTGTGGGAAGGAAAGCTGGACACAAAACCTGGAAGGGAACTGTGACATGCTCTAATCCCGCAGATTAGGCATAGTTTATTGACATACAGTGAAGAACGCACTGTGCTGCAGGGGTAGGCTGGCCTCCAACTTCTACTTTACTGCCACAAACAAAAATCCCAGGGAGCCAGGAAAGCCAAGCAGACCAAAAACTACTTGGGTCACCTCTCCCAGCATCTTCATCCTCCTGCTGGCTGGAGTCCAGTGGGAAGGACCTGTCTCGAGCAAGCCCACCCCACCAGGGGCCAGCATACCTCAGGCCGCCCTGCTCTGCTGTGACTCACTTTCAAAGACTCCAGCACCTGGGAAAATGACTGGTCTCACTTCTGTGTCCCCACTGTGTTCAGTGGGGCTTGCTCTCTGTTGACAGAAGCCCAGGATCAAAATCAAGCATTTCTTAACCCAGTTTCCTCCTCTGGCTACCTGCGCATGCCTTAGCAAAGTTCTTTTACACCCTGGCACAGCAGGATCTTAAGTTTCAGGCCAGCTGCTGCAGATCAGCATCTGTCAGCTGGTTCCAATGGCACAGAACTAGTTTACACCAACAAAAGATCCTGTCCAGGAACCAGGAAGCATTGTTCTCATTACCTCTGCAATGCTTTTGGTCACAAGCTATCCCATAGGGAATGGTGGAGCTGGCTGTTTCAGCCTGGTTTCCAATAGAAACAAAACTTAAGCAATCACGCCATTTGTGTTTGTTCATCCATCCCCAAAAGCTTGGGAACCCATTGACAAGTTTCACCCAAATCTGGCAGAGCGGTCAAGAAGCTAATGGTCTGACTCGATTTGTGACATGAGGTCCCTCTCTTCTACCAGTTGCATGGGAGGAACTCACACAGAAAGCTGTTGTGAAAGCTCAACTTCTATCAGACACCAGAAAACAGGACACAGAGCTTCCCCAAACGCCCTCCTCACGCAGAAGCTTTAGGTGGAACTCACACCTTCCAGGGCACCAGAGGATCCACCAGAGAAGACAGAGCCCTGGGAGAGGAGGTTTCCTCAAGCTGGCTGCTCAGACTTGCTGCCTCTGGTTTTGCACTGAGGCTGCCACCACCATAAAACAGAGAGGTTAACACTGAGAAACAGAATGAACAAGAATGCCAGTACCTGATGGAAAGAAGCAGCCCCCCACCTTGGGAGACCAGCACCCAAAAATGCCAGGGGCATCAACCATGCCCAGGCCCCAGAACAGCAGGAAGGGCCACGATTTTCTCAACTTTCCAGGCAGGTTTTAAAGATAATGGTGTCTTTTCTCTAGACTTCACCAAACACTCGGGACAAAATCCAGGGGAAACAATTGATGTCAGTGACTGATGTGCCCGCTAGAGCGCTTGAGCTGTTCATAGGAAGAAGCACAAAAATAATACAAGTTCACTGTTTATCTAACACTGGCCAAGGGCAAAGTCAACAAACAGCCTTGGTATCTCTCAGGAGACACAAAGCTGACAGCCCCAGCCTGCCCTAAACGGACACGGGATGCATTGACTTTGGCAGCGCTGACTGCTGCATGCTGTCACATCAATAAACATCCCCATACAGATATCTGAAGGAGGTGAATGGTCGTGGGACGTGGAGAGGAACAGTGTTTGCTATAAAGAGACAAGGGAGAGAGAAAAATCAGTCTTATAAATAATAACACTTCACTCTATGATATGCCCATGAATAAGGAAAAGTAGGAGCGCGGATGGGGGAGGCTGTCCCGGATACTGCCTGGAAGACACAGTACTGCTTACACTGCTGTGCAGCGATGTACAGCCAAGGAGGTGGTGGTGCCGATTATGTGCTCCCACCTTCCTTGCTGCTGCTTTCCTGTGTGCTTCCAGAAACAACTTTACCTTGCCACACAGTATGGACCTCTCTGGTTACTCCTTCCCCAGAACACAGTCCCCATGTGCCAGTTTGCATGGAGAGGGATGCAGTTCTGTGCCAGGCTGTGGCTGAAGAGCTAACCTGGGGCAGGGTTCCTCCAAGCCCACACCTCCTCTCAGATCCAGCCCCCTCCCCGTCTCACAGCCCATAGGCAAGTCATCAGCAAAACTACATCAGGCTGAAACAATAGCTTACATGTGGCTCCTGACGATGCTGTTACTTTGGGTAAACCCACAAGCACAAAACTGTGCCTCACAGTGCAAATTTCACTCACTGAGATGTGCCTAGTCTAACACAATCCCTTCAGCTGCTTACTTTGAGAAAGGAAGCTTGGTTCCAACATCTTCAGAGAAAGAGGGCTGCCTGAAATGGAACCAAGAAGCAAAAGAGCAGCCCAGGCAGCAGACAAAAGCCAGGCCATCAGCCCTGAAATGCACATCACAGCATAAAACAGATGACAGCTTGTGAAGGTCCCTTTGAATAGCAGCTGTGCCCTCCAGTGTATCAAGAGTTTGCCCCCAATCTGGTATCGTCCACAAGCTCACTGAGAGTGCACTGTAGGCCATTAATAAAGACACTGAACATTATTGGTCCCAGTGTCAAAAAAGCATTGAGTATCTCTGCCTTTTCCATGTCCTTTGTTTCTAGGTCCTCTACCCCAGCAGTGAGCCCACATCTTCTTTAGCCTTCATTTTGCTGCTGGCATACTTGAAAGAGGCCCTTCTTGGTGTCTTTCACCTCTGCTGGCTCCAGCACTGCTGAGCTTTGGTTTTCCTCACTCCATTCATGAAAGCTCAGGCAATGCCTCGATGTCCACTGCAGGTAGCCTGTCCCTGCTTCTGCCACCTGTTCAGGAGTCCCCTCTTGGGCTTCTCCCCGAAGCACCACTCTTACATCAAGGAAGCTGGTCCCTGACCAAGATGCTGCTGTTTCAGTAGATACAGGATGAAGAAGAAGGCAAAGTTGCAGCCCAGTCTATCCAGGGGGAATCAAGGGTGAAATTTCACCCTTCCCAAAACATCTAAGCTGCACATACAGTACAGAACCATTTTAAGAGCAACAATGCCCCCTGCCTGTCTCCATCCTAGCGCTCTCTGCCCATTCCTTTGAATTTTCTGGCTGCAAATCAGTTGATTTAGATCTGTCCTGTCTCTCATACCACAGCTAGGACATGCAACTTCAGGTTTAGGGGAGATGGAACTTTCAGGACTGGTTTCAGCTTCAACATGGTGTAGAGTAAGGGTGGCTTCACTGAAGTCTCTGCTGTTCAGCTTGAACCAGGTCTTGGTCATGGCCAAGTCAGGTCACTTTCAGAGACCCACATCCTCAGGAGCATCCAGAAACTCAGCTCCTTCTGTTTTCAGTCTCATAATCCATACTGGTAACTTCATCTTGCCTATCCCTTCAACTCCTTCACCTGTTCCAAACTCCCACTGTGCCAGACAGAGGATATTGCCCAGATCTTCCCACTGACCTCACTAAGGTACTCCGCATCTTCTTGCTTTCTAAGGGTAGCACCTTGTCTTGACTCACTGCTTTCTCCAAGTGGATAGAACAAGCAAAGATGGAGGAAAGGCAGGTCATGGTGCCAAAGGAGGCCTGCTAGGCTGGAAAGGGACAGGCATTTGTGGAGTGAGGTGATATGCTCTGAACCATAACCTGGTTCCCCACAGGGAGCTGGTTGCCCGAGTAACCTTGGCTGTGAAGAGGACTAGGAGTGCCTGTCCCCAGAGAAGATCATTGTGACTCCGTGGAGCAGGGCAGGAGAGCTGCCAAAACTACTCTCTGGTGAGACAAGGGGCTGGGGTAGGATCACAGACATCCCTGACGCAGAGGAAACCGGGTACTGGGAACCTGGAACAAGGGACTGAGAAGCACAGCAAGGGAAGAGTTTGGGGCGATGAGTCACAGACTGAACGCAAACACAAGAACAGGCTATCACGCGGTAATCAGTTACTGCGTGTCAGCATTACAGTCCATGTGCATTCGCTTAGTCCGTGCAAATAAGGTCATTTCAGCCAGCTTAGTGCGGTTCTGTCACATTGGCTAACTCAAATTGGCTTGCATGTGCCATGGATTAAGGGTGTGCACACAGATGCCCCCCACCGTCAGCTGATGTACAGCAGCATATTCCTCTGTGATAACTTGTCTAGTCTGTCCGCGCCTCCAACTTCATAGAAGCTTCATCAGTGGCACAAGGAAGCCTCAAGAAACAGCACCTGGGGTATGGTAAGGTAGCTAAGGAAGTCACACAAACCAGGTTGCCAGTGGGGTTATGTTCAAGCACAGTGAGGACCCATCCCATGCCTTCCATCTTGGACATGCCTTCTCCAGGACCACAGCCTCCCATGTTCCTCTCCTAGGCTGGAGCCTATTGGGCTTGGAGATGGCTGCTTGACAGAACTGCCTCGTTAGGAGGTTTCGCAACAAGCTCCCTGTGACTGTATTAAGCGGCCTGCATCATCTGTTTTGACTTTGCTGGATTTGTCTGTGTTCAATATATTTCTCGCAAGGGTCCCAGTTCAGCCCTCATTGACGTCAATGGGAGTCAGTCCATTCCCTTCAGTGAGAGCGAGAGCTGTCCCTTGGTGCTTGTATCTCGGCTGTTTCATTTCAATGCCCAGCTCTGTACACCCTCCTACCTTTCCCATCCCTTCGACATGGCTGGCAGCTCTAGCCTGTCCCTTCTGGCTGACTAGCGGATCCCATCCCAGACTTGCTCCTTGTTCCCTGACACTGTACCGCTCTCATTTGTTGTTCACCACATCATAACTTGATTTTCTGAGCACCTTTAGCATTGTATTTCCTCAGCTGGACACTCAGCAACGTTGCCATTTCTTAAACACAGACAAAGCAAGTTTTGCTAGTTGGCGTCTTCACCTGGGCGATATCCTCCTTCTACAGCACAGTCATCCACCTTGACAGTAAGGAAGGCTTTCACTTCAGTTAGTTATATTTCTGCATTAGTTCCTCAACAATCAGTTCCCATCCTAACTTAGATCTCTGTGTGAGTGATTATCAAAGAGGAAGGCTGGACAGTCACAGGAGTCTGAGAATCTGGTTTCAACACTACACTCTGTTAAGGATTCCCAGTGAGATTTCGGATAAGCCTTTTAAATTCTTTGCTCCCTCCTGTAAAACCGGGAATTGTGCTCCTCTCGCTCCAGTGTTTTTTGATGGTGAGATGTCCTCACAGTACTTTTGAGACCACTACTAAATCTCACACAGAGAACTTTACATCCCCAAGCCTTTCTGAGTTAGCACCATCGCTGCTTCTAAAACACTTCAAAAATGGACAAAGATGCAAAATATTAGCTGATCACCCACTAGATAAACCTTTCATCACATCCATGGACTGCCAGAGAAGAGGCAGGAAAACACATGCCATGCATGCATTGTTTCAAGCCCTTTCCTAGAGCACTCACTCCAGCGATGCTGGGGAGAGGATCCTGCACTAGACAGCTCCATGGTGTGACCCAGTACAGCCTTGCTTACGTTTGCACATTCATTCTGGAGCCAAACTGTCTGTCTGATTTACGTTATCGTAAGGAAGATCTTGAGTTAATGGCACTAAAGTTCTTCAGAGAAGACCCATCTCATGGAAGAGGGAAAAAGACAAGGGAAGAGGGAACAACAGGAACTCTTCTCCCTCCACATCCCAGCTGGGCTTGGCTGAAACTGGCTCCAATTATGCTGGTGGAGCCCAGCACTGCATGCACTTCTGAGGCTGCCACAATATCTCCCACTGCCAGAGACACGTTCTCAGGCAAAGTCGGAAGCAGATGGGCTAAATGTGGCACCCCCACCTCCTTGTGGCAGGCACAATTCGAGAGAAGAGGATCGTTTTTATCAATAACAGATATTCTGCTGGAAGGGGGTAGGCTTCCTGTGAGCTTCAGCAGCAAGGAGGGAATGGCAAAGCACTCAAACAGCAGTCAGCCACGGTTCCAATGAACACTTTCAAGATGTGGTCTGTCCCAGAGATATGCAATCACAGAGAATTCAGCCTCAGGAGGAACCCTATATCCCACCAGATTTAGAGATGAGAAGGAGGAGAGACAATGCTTCAAAGCTGATGATGTCCGGGGTAGCCCTGCACATCATCTCCCTGAGGATCTGCTGAGGCCCATTAACTCTGCCACAGGGAAAGCCGCTATGACTAAAGCGCTCACACCCGGCTCCCATCTTGCAGGCAAATCATGGGGAATGAACTGTCAAAGCCAAGGCCAGCCAGCATTGCACTCCCTCGGTGCTTCACCTGCACAGCATTGGTACCAGAGATAGGCAGGGGATGGGGACACGCAGTGACACTGCTGTTGGACTGAGGAGGAACCAGGGATGTGAGAAGGGGAAGGAGGAGGGATGGAAAAGGTGAACATGGGCTGCCAGAGCCTTGCTCAGGTGGGAGCTGGGCAGAAATGGCAGCGAATCCACTATTTACGAGGAGTAAAGTGTTACAGAGCACAGCTGGGCCTGGACTACCTTCACCGACACCACAGCCTGCCAAGCTCCTAATAAAACCCAACACAGGTTGACTTGGGTTCTCATCGTGCTCCAGAGCAGCAGTTTCCCCCTCCCCACCTGGGGCCCACATGCACTGTGAAGCAAGCGCTTCCCCAGCATCTCACCGCATCCAGGGCCTCCAGGGCTTCCCCACTCACCTCCACAATCAAGTGGAGCAACCCAGGAGCGGGTCCGTGCCCTCACTGCTTAACCTGCCCTCCCGCAGCCCCACCTCACCACACATGCTTCCCCGCTCTGAGCGGGGATGGAGTACGCCCACGGTCTGTTGTTGTTGGTTTTGGCTCAGCAGTAGCAGGCTGCTTCCAGCAAGAGTGGTATGAATAATTGCCCAATTAACTGGAGGAACTTCCAGATGTGTATTTGCTTTCATACCCATCCAGCCCCCCTCAATCCCACGTGCCTAACGCCACAGAGAGAGATGGGGGTGGGAGAGCCAAGGCTCTGCTAGCTCGCGCAGCAGCGTGGGCAGGGCTAGCCTGCTGCCTGGCTCAGCTCCCCTTTCCATCCCCACCTCCCTCCCACTCTTTAAATGGGGAAATGGTCTTTTTTTAATGACCCCGGGGAGAAGGAAATTTGCCCTGCCTGCCAGAGCTTGGTTATGCATGCCAAAAGCCGAGCAAGCAGAGAAGAAAGCTGATCCCATGTTATGATTTTTATCAGGTGCACATACAGTGAACCCTCTTAAGACAGGTATTTTTTGCCATTTTCCCCCCTTTTCCCATTGAATAATCTCACACTCAGCAGAGGTTTTATTATCAGCCAAACTGCTTTCACCCTGCAGGACACACTGAAGCATTTCAAGATTGTGGTTCTCCTCTGTTATCAGTGGGATCCAGCCCTAGCAATGCCACCCATCCACTTCACACCGTCTGAGAAAGGGGGCTCTGTCTAGGATCTGGGTGCAGATTTTGACCTGGGCATGGGGTGTCTGGAACCGAGTCAACAGAACAAGGCCAAAAGGTGGCTCAGACCCCACAGACGACATGAGCTTCCCACCATTCCTTGCTCACACAAAACGTTCCAGGGGTGGCTGTCACCTCCTCTGTTTTTAGCATCCAGTTCGGCACCTGAATATCTAAACTGCAGTGAGAAGAAACAGAAGCAGCTCCAGAGCAACCTGCTCCATCCAATAGTGCTTAAGACAAATGAGCTGATTCACTCATGGCAGGCTTCGGTCTCTCCCCACTGCATAGCACAGATGGAGCTTAAAGGACAAAATCACACCAGATGGCAAACTTCTAGACAGCTACTGTTTGGGGAAATGAATGCCATCCAAAACACACGCTCTGCCCAACCACAGCATGAGTGTAGCAACTCCAGCTCAAGGCATTCTCCCAGACCAAAACCTCAGCCTTGGGACCCTTTGGACAGGATGTCCAGAAATAACAGCAACTAGGGGTGATGACTCTGTTTGGAAGTGGCATCAGCTTGGCATTGTGGGCATCGCACAACTCCTTGTGTCATCCGACTCCTGAGGTTTTATCTTGCAAACCTTCAGAAGGCAACTAGCAGACAGCACCTGGGACTTACACACCAACACAACCACAGACAGAACACCTCCTTTAGCACCAGCACACAGATGCATGTACAGCACTGTTGAAGCAGGCTCGTAAGACCTGCTTTTCACCGAGCAGCTGGCAAAGACTGAATCCGAAGAAAGAGGACAAACTGCCATTTGGTGTACAGAGAGCCTGGCTCACTGAAGGCCAAACAAATGCTCTCTCTAACTAAGCAGCTTCAGGGAAAGCATGCTCCTGAACTGGCAAAATGGTTTGCACAATGTTCTGCTTCCCCATCCTTTGAATAAGGACAACTGGACAGGGCAGACAGCCAAGCTCCAAATACCCTTAAAAGATGAATGATGATGTTTTCCTGAGAGAAGCTCAACAGCGAACATTAACTTTTCAGTAATCAGCAAATAGCCCAGTGTCAAAAACACTTCTCTGTGCCGAATTTCCATACCATGCATCACAACATGGGGTATAAAGTCCCATTTCTCACAAGTCTCTCTTCAATCACTGGAAAAGTCACTGCTGCCAGGAATGACTTTCCCTTGCCCCCCAGACTGCTATTCAAATCCAGCCCACCTACAGCAATGACGATTCATTTGTCCCCTTCTCACCACAACACATTTCCAGGTCAAATCCAGATGTGGCAAACTAAGTGATCAGGTTGTTTGCTTCAGAGCATGAACCTGGTTGCTAGAGAGCAGCTGAACTGCTGTAATGCTTTCCTTTAGGAGGAGTTATTCATGGCTCCTGTGCTTGATTTGCTGCACATGGGGCAGCTTCTGCAGGCTGGCATTTGTTCTTCCACAAGAGGACAGGGCCTTGGAGCCTGGGGAGGAAGAAGGAGGTGCTACATATATGAGGAACCATGAGGAAGGCAGGGTCTGAGATCCTGGCCCAAGGGGTGAGACTGTACAGAACCAGAAGCAGTAAAGATGGGGAATTTGATAAACGCCCAAAGGGAGACAAAACTGTGTGTTTCCTATGAACAACAAAGCATTACCTCTGTACTGGGCACTGGTGTCTCAACCTGGTCTGACATCCATGGGGTGGGGGCGCTGAGCCTGCCCGCCCACAGTGTTGCTGTCAGAAGGTAGAAGCAGCTTTTGGGCTGTGCAGTATTTTGCAAGGGTAGAACGACTGGCTTCCCCTCCGCAGCCATCACCCTCCCCACCACCCCGCAGGACTCTAAGTGGACCATAAATGTTTTCAGCATGGCACTTTACCAAGCATACGCCATAAATTACAGTCCCGTGCCGATAATAAGTCAGGTAATAGCGCCACTTTTTTGTCCTGCCAACTGCACAAAAGGTGGCAGAGGGGAGGGAGGAAGGCGGGGGGAGATGCCTATTAGCACCAGGCTGGATTTTACACGCAATGGAAAGTGTTTGTTCAGCTGGAAGTGAGAACGGTCCTTAACCCAAGAGCATGCACTAATGAAAACAGAGTGTGCAGAGGGGGTGAGGGGCACCGGCACAGAGTAGCAATTCACGCTCTGGCGCAGGTGCGAGGGCTGCGAGGACCAGGCCTGGGGCAGAGCACCCACCAAGCCTGGTTTTGCTCTGGCCCCATCTCACACCTTTTGGAAACACTAATTGCAGGTTCTGCTTTGCCCTAGGGGAGAACACAGGCAGGTCTGAGAGCACCCAGTGCCACGGATTTTGGTGCAAATCCCACTTGACAGGCTGAGCTAGGGATCTGCCCTGGCCATTTGGCTGGGACAGCGAGGAACCCACTCCAGTCAGAGGCCCTCTGGGCACCACACCGTCTTCTCGTCCTTCACGCAGGTGGGTTCAGCCTATTCTCAGGTCTCCAGAAAGCAAAGCCATGGGATCGCAACCTGGTTTTGCACTTGCTTGTCCAGCCACCTCTGCTGTGAACTCTGCAGGCCCCTCGCTGCTCCCGCTCCATCACGCTATATGGTAAACGCACCCAAGACCCAGAGCCAGCTGCCCAGCCAGAGGCACAACACTATGAGGGAGGTCACTGCCCACAAAAACAGATCCTGCTTTGCCTGGTGAAAGCTAGTAAGACCCCTGAGAAAAGGCAGTCCTGCATTTGGGCTGGTGCAGAGGCATACAGGGAGAAGGAAAGGACCAAGACAACATCAAAGACAGCACAGGGCATAAATCAAGCAACATTTAGTTATCTATCCATGTCTGTAGCATGTGACACACCAACAGTCCCTGGAGCTTATACAATACACCTGCACTTGAGAATAAACCAAACTCCTTCAAAATCACCCTCTCAGGAAAAGCCCTGGGAAATAAGCCATTCCCTAAGACCCCACAGGTCATCAGGCAAACATTCCATGGGTGGAGGCAAACTGTCACATGCAAGATCCCTCTGCAGTGAAGTCTTTTCCTCCAGATAGTCAGTAGCTGGTAAGAGTGCCCCAAAGGAGCAACAGCCAGAGGGATCTCTGTGGACCTGACCCTACCGGGTACCTAATGCAACAGCAGTACCTGCAGCCAAAGCCGGATGCTAACAGGCAATTGTCACACATTGGAATACCTGATGCAATATGCTGAGAGCATATTACACGTTACCAGACAGCTATGTCCTGGTGCCATCATGGAGGAGGGGGATTAAAGTCATCCAGAAGGGAGGCTGCTAATTCACTCCTAACAAATCTCCTGTCCACACCAAGAAGATCACCCAGTACCAAAAGCTAACCCTTCCGAGGGAGTTCATGGTACAACAAGATGACCACCTGCCCCTAGAACGCAGGAGGTACCATAGCTGGGGAGAGGGAAGGGACAAAGAAACAGGAAAAGCTGGCTGCAACCCACCCAACCAAACAGAAAACATGGTGTCCGCAGAGCACTTCTTGGAGCCACAGAGAAACACGTGGCTGCCTTTGCAACAGTGTCCCTTTTAGTGTCATTAAAACATCCACCAGCACTCTCCCAGTTTTGGCACCTTTGGCTTTAGCCTCACCCTCATTGCCAGGAAGAACATTAGCAGCTCATCTAGAGAGGGGGAACCAGGTCTGGCTGCTGCAGGTGAAGGAGAAGGTGATCCACACCACTGGGCAAATCTTCCATTAAGATGCTGGCACGTGATATGAAAAGGATTTGCTTAATTATTCCATGGTAATTCCCAGTTTTACCCACAGGAGGTCACACTTTGCCAGCTTTCCATGCAAGCAGCAGCGCGCAAACAGCATTGCGGTGGGACCAGCAAAGCCACAGTTCTACTAGCCCAGCTCAGGTTTTGGCCTAAGTCTCTTCTGCGTATCCTGGCATTCTCTGCAGACGCTCCAGCTGCTCTCCTGCCCACCCTACGAGTCCTAGCCTCCTCTCCAAGACTGTTGGACACCCATATGGACAGCTTTCTTGTGTGGTGGCCCATTCCACCCACCCAGCCATTCCTCACTTTCTTTTCTTTTCTTGCTTCCATGTCCTTTCCCATTCCAGCCTTCCAGTCCCTCCACTGCCCCTGCCAAAAAGACTCCATTACATCCAGTCCTTAGACCATAACTCTAGCCTGGTTTCATAAGAAAATGAGAGATACGCAACTGCGTGCACTGGAGAAATTTCTGTTCCAATATGCTTCAGGAAGATGAATGGTAAGGTAGAATAGCATCCACACACAAAGAAATAGTTCAGTATGAGTTCACCTGCTATTAGTCTTCAGAGAATAAAGAGAGAAGCTGCCCTCAAGACACAAACCCATAGGAAAGCAGGCTTCACCAAACACTGCACTTGTGGAACTACTTATTTCACGCCACATGAAAGTTCCCCAAAACTCAGGGAAGTTGTTGATTGGCAGCCCTATAAATGAATATCCTACATTTATCCCTAGAAAGCCCTTGCAGGCTTATTGCCCTCAGTGCCCAGGGGGTCACCAGGTCTTGCTCTTTATTTGAGCCACTGCAGGGTTTAGTACTTAGAGCTTTAGCATTCCTTGGCTTCTGTAAAGCTGCCAGCAATGAACACCTTTCTCCAGGAAGAAAAATAGATGCATTCAAACATGTTTTCCATCAGCCATCAACCAGCTAGTCAAGCATGGTTTTTACCCTCTCTCACATAGTCACAGACAGTCCAACAGCCTGAGTACAGGCTAAGGAAGATTATTCATATAGCCATGCAGTCTCCAAAGTTTTAAGACAGCACACAGCATCCACTCTGTCCACATCATCTGCCATTTTTTCAACCTCTACTAGTCCACAGGGTGCTGTCTCCTTTTATCCTGCCATCACACAGGCCCCCCTTCTGAAAGATCTCCCCTCATTGATCTTATCTCTGTGCAGGGCTCTGCCTCCTTGTACACTATCCCCTATGGCACCTGGGTTACTGGAATGGTAAAACCATTGGGCAATGCAGAGACTTTGGTGACAAAAGTGTCACCACTATACTCCTAAAATATCTCTTGATAGTGCACCACTCAGCATCAGCACAGAAGTTTGGAGAGAGCCTTCAATTACTTCTACTTTCTGAACACTGAGAACAACTCTTTGGCTAAAGGATATGTTCAGTTCAAATCACAGTTCACATTTCAGCAAAGAAATTCCTGAAGTCCAATCCATCTCCCTGTGCCTGGTCTTGCTTTTCTAAAGCCTGTCAATCCCCAGCTTTGTTCTCACCATGTGAACACCTTCTCTCTGCCACAGTTTCCCTGGAGAAACAAGGGAATACCAGCACTGCTTTACCTCAAAGAGGCACCATGAGCCCAAAGATACAGACTACATAGGACCCACATCCTACAGTGAAAGGACGCTATAAATACTGAAGACAGATGGAAGCTTTTCACACTCCTACAAAATCTTATCAAATACTGCCCACACTTATCTCTGTTCCCACACCTCTCCATCTGCTTTCATCCTCTTCTAAACCTGCTTTCCTTGCTAGCTCAACTTTGTTTAGCATACGCAACATAATCCTTCCCATGTGTCCAGGTGCCCTCCAGGACCCTACAGAACCAAACACAAGTGAATGTAAAATAATGCATTATATTTCCAGCTTACATTTAGATAAACAAATGATTTCTCAGCACAGCTTCTGGAAATGGCTCTGCTTCCGCAACATGAGTTGATTGCTTTCCCCAGCAGTATCAGCCAGTCACAAGGAAGCCCTGAAGGAAGCACATATTAACAGGTCTGCTTACTGCTTTCAACCACTTATGAGCTTAGCCATTCTTTGAAACAGTGAGATGCCCTGCCTTCTGAAGCAGTAGCCACCATCAGAGGCAGGGTACCCAGCACTGCCTGTCACTGCAATGTCTGAGACCCTGCTAACCATTTGTCCCTGGCACGATGGATGCTGTGTCGACCTTGCTTCTGATCACTGCCCAGTAGCTTTAAGATAAATATGAAAAACCCTCTTAAGACCCCGTTTAAAATCCAGCTGCAGTGGCTACAACTCTTCCTTGTGTTTTATGTTTCATTATCAAGTCTTGTACTTTCCTTGTGGTCCTCTGTGGTTTCTTTTAGGTTGTAAATCTTCTGGGTAAGGGATTTGTTATCTGTTTGGCAAGAGCCTGCATTACCAAGCTGTGTACATTTACAACGCCATATAAAAGATTAGTACTTTATTGGTCACTTAAGCATTCCTAGTTAATAATCTTTAATGTGGCAGTTATTTATCCAGTCATAAACAGAACACTGCTGCCAAGTCAAGTCAAATAAACACTATGGAAGCCCTTCATCTTTAAAATGAACCCGTTTCTGTCCCCGCCATTTCAGGCTTTGCAACAAAACAGTCACACTGTTACTAAGCACGAAACTATTCAGATCTTATTAAAGCACCAATTGTATCTAGTATTTACACCCAGCTTTTCACCTGAAGCCTCTACAATGTTGGTAAACAGTGCAGCCTCCAGTGCAGAACCACAAGCCCAAGGCCTCCTTACCCAACGCTGCCGTGCCCAGCAGCCCTGCCTGCCTGCAGCGCCAGCACCACCCCTCACCGCCACGCGTCACCCTCCATCACAGGCCCTCATCGTTGTCCCTGAGGCATCACAGCCCCCCATGACCCCTCACCGCCCCCCAACCCTTCAAAGCCCCCCATTACCCCTTGCAGCCCCTCACTGTCACCCCTCACCCCCCTTCAAAGCCCCCATCACCCCTCGCAGCCCATCACTGTCACCCCTCACCACCCCCCAACCCTTCAAAGCCGCCCATTGCCCCTCACTGTCACCTCTCACTGCCCCGACCCTTCAAAGCCCCCCATTGCCCCTCACGCCCCCGACCCTTCAAAGCCCCCATTGCCCCTCACAGCCCCTCACTGTCACCCCTCTCCCCCCCCGACCCTTCAAAGCCCCCCTTCGCCCCTCACTGTCACCCCTCACCCCCCCGACCCTTCAAAGCCCCCCATTGCCCCTCACTGTCACCCCTCACTGCCCCCTGACCCTTCAAAGCCCCCATCACCCCTCACCGCCCCCTGACCCTTCAAAGCCCCCCATCACCCCTCACCGCCCCCAGACCCTTCAAAGCCCCCATCACCCCTGTCACCCCTCACCCCCCCAACCCTTCAAAGCCCTCCATCACCCCTCGCAGCCCCTCACTGTCACCCCTCACCGCCCCCTGACCCTTCAAAGCCCCCCATTGCCCCTCACTGTCACCCCTCACCACCCCCAGACCCTTCAAAGCCCCCATCACCCCTGTCACCCCTCACCGCCCCCAGACCCTTCAAAGCCCCCATCGCCCCTCGCAGCCCCTCACTGTCACCCCTCACCGCCCCCTGACCCTTCAAAGCCCCCCTTCGCCCCTCACTGTCACCCCTCATCGCCCCCAGACCCTTCAAAGCCCCCATCACCCCTCACTGTCACCCCTCACCCCCCCGACCCTTCAAAGCCCCCCATCGCCCCTCGCAGCCCCTCACTGTCACCCCTCACCGCCCCCGGACCCTTCAAAGCCCCCCATCGCCTCTCACCACCCCCACCCGCCGCAGCGCTGCCCACTCGGCCTCAACGCCGCAGACGCCGCGCACGTGCCCGCATCGCCCGGGGGAGCGAGCGCCCGCGGCGCGCATGCGCCAAGGGCGCGGCGGGGAGACGGGCGCATGCGCTCCCCCAGTCCCGCCGGAGGCGGCCTGACAGGCGCGGCGGTCGGCGGTTAAGGGCGGCCCCGGTAAGGGCGGCCTCTGCGCGGCTGGAATGCGGCGGGCGCGCCTCTGCCGGCCCCGGGAGCCGGCCGGGGGGGGGGGGCTGGAATTCGGCGGCGGGATCTTGGCGGCGCCTTCCCGGCGGAGCGGCCGGGCAGGACCGGGAGGGGGCCTGCCCCGAGCCCGGCCTTCGTCGGGTCCCCTTCGCGGGCGCTGCGCCGGGACTCGCTCCCGGTGCCGCGCCGTGGATCGCTGGTCCGGGGCCGGCGTGGCTGGGGCGGAGCTGCCCGGGGGAGGGTCGGGCCGCGGCCCCGAGCCGCTGTTTCCGTGGGCTCCGGTGCCCGCGGTGGCACCTGCGGGAGCTGTCGGTGTCCGAAGGAGCTGGCGCTCTCCCCTCCTCTCTGCTGCGAGCCGGCCTTGGGTTTAGCTTTGTAGTTTGTTCCAGTGCGCGGAGGCTGTCGAAGGCGTTTAAATGGTTTGTGAGCGCGAATGGGGAGGTTAATGCTCTCTGCTGTTACGCTTGCTTTTTCTGCAAAATGTGTCAAGACCTGGGGATGAGGCACAGACAGATCCTCTGACTACTCGTAACGCTCACCCAGATACTCACAGTTTACACTTATTCTGCTAGCTGGTCCCAATTAAAGGGGCAGTTTATATTCACGTGAAGAACACTCTAAACCCAAAGCTTGTGTTCTGCAGCTTTTTCCTTGCCTATTTTAAAATTTCTATCACAGAAGTAGTATTTTGTTATGAGTTTATTTTCATGTTGGCCTTTATCTAGGAACTGCTCTCTGAAACATATATATGTTTATACAGCACATCCGTAAGTGGACAGTTGCTGTTGGGCTATTTGGGCTGCCAGAATGTTACCCAACTGGACACAGGATTTGGGGTGCGCACTAAGACTGGCCAAAATGTTCCTCAGCCTTTCTGAGCCTATAAACAGGAGAGCAAATAACCAAGTGGATGCAGTATGCTTAGTTGACTCCAGCCCCAGGTGGTGTCCAAGGGCAGCAGGAGGGATGATATCTTGCAGGTGCTGTGTAGCTGTGATGAGAGGGAAGTGGGTGGTTCTATATTGAACTGTATTATCTTGAAACCTTGTGGCTTTATGTCTAATTCCTACAGGAAGCTGGAGCATCTGAAAGCTTTTCTGGCTTATAGGAAATCCCAGTAGGATTGTCAGAGCATCCAGGAATACCCAGAGCACAGAAATGACGTGAATCACATCTAGGGCTCTGTATTACCAGAAAAGGGAATTCACTGTTGTTAGAATTTCCTTCTTTGTGCAATTGCTAGCAGTTAGACAATGTTGCAAAAGACTTCTCTCTAAGATAGTTACTTTGCAGGAACAGCACTACTAATTGGAATTCAAGGACTCCAGCAACATTTTATGTTAGTTCTTTGTTGCTTCCAAGCAATATATGATACTTATGTCCTTTGTAATTTGCAAAATGGCTGTGGATAGTATTGCACAGTAATTAGCTATTGGGAATCTTTGTCCTGAATGTCTTTTCTGTCATTAATATTTGACAGTTTGCAGGTGTTCCTGCAGCTAGAGTTTGAACGCAAGGGAAAGCAGCTTTCTGCCTCTTTTTTTTTTTGCTGTTAATAATTAAATGCTGCCAAGTAAATGTTTCTAACAGGTTATCTGTGGACCTGTCCATATTTAAGCACCTCTGCTCTTCCCAGCTCTCTCCTGTTATTGTGATCTTTGTTTTCTCCCCTTGGTTGTCTTTGCTGCTTCATTCTGTTAATTTGAAACCTTGAAAGACCGTCCTTCCCCTGATCAGCCCTGTCATTTGGACTGTAAAGAAAACTGAAAAAAAACTATTCCTGAGCTAAGATTACCCTGTCCATAAATTTAAGGCAAGCAAGCAAAGCAAACCAGTCCACACTGCACGTGTCTCTCGCCATCTCCAACACCAAGGTTATTGCAATCTGGTAATACTACCCTGGCATTTGTTTAGATCATAAGTGCCTTTGCTTCAGTGCCGAAGCCAGACAGAGTTAGTGACAAGCAAATTATTGGCACCAGACCATAATTTAGTCCTTGCTATTCTTCTAGCTCTTTAGAATACACCCTGCCCTGCCTGCTAGGTTGGAGAGGTCATTAAAACTGCTTGTGTTAGGCTGTATGGATGCACGTTTAGAAGCAGATAGATGTTTGTTAACGCTCAAAATAGATAAACTGTGTTAATGGTCTGAAAGAAAAATTGCTATTTATATTCCATCTATACATAGCCTTGAATTGTGACTGAGAACTAAAGAAATAAAATTTCTTTCAAATGTCTGCTCATTTGGGGATGCCTTTATTGTCGGGTTTAACTGCAATATTTTGACACGTTTGCATGGGGTGTGTTGAGGGAGTGCAGTGGAGTTAGGCTAAGTAATGCTAGTCTTTAGCCATTTACTCCTTTTGTACTTGACCAGACAGTCACGCGACCTTTCTGATATAAAAATAGACAGACCTAATTGCACTCTATTAATGATTGACTTGCTTGGAGTCCATGTGTATTGGTGGGAGTATGTGCTGGAGATGTCCAGCTGTAGAATCAACTGTTTTAAATTCTCTAAGATTAATATATGAAAGTGCTTGTATCTGTGGTGTTCACACTCTTAGGCTTTACCATATCTCAATTGTTCTCCTCTTGCTTAAAGTTAGAGGCCACTTACCTGAGCTTTCAGACATGTTGCAAAAGAGCATGTGTTGCTGTCTCAGGAAAGAGACTCAGAAGAAATCTCATAGACTGCCAATGTCTGTATTAATGAGCATGCTTAATTGTGCTTGGGGTGTACGCAGCTACATTATGTTAGCAAACAGGTGTAACTTTGATGTAGCTACACCAATGCTGGATTATTTTGTTAACGTTTTTCAGGGGAAAACAACTTAAGGGAGAAGTAACTTGTACACAAAGTTGTTGTAATGACTGTTGCAGGAGACTAGAACTGGGTTATTTCAAAATCTGCTAGGCTGACTATCGTTCATTTTGAAAAGAAAAATAATGTTCATCAGATTAGTTCAAACTTTTCTGCCTAATAGGACAAGGGCCTGGTGTATCAACCCTCAGCAAGTCAGCTGATCTAAACCCATACTCCATTGTATATCTTCAGAATATAGTTATTTTTGTTTCAGAACTGGGGATCTAAGTACTGTAAGCTGCAGAGCTGGTATTCTAAAATCCCCTACCTGTGCAGCAAATACCTCAATTAGTCCTAGGAAGAGAGATGCTCTCCAGAGATTGCCTGTTTAATGCAGAATTTTGTACTTCCTGTAGAGGAAGCGAGGGTGGGGGGCACACAGCAGTCAGCTACAATAAGAATATTAGCTAAAACTATTTATGACAAAGGTGCAACAAGTAGTAATCCTGCTTGTGGTTTTGGAGACTGAAATGAGTTGTTTATGCTGTAAGCACTTTAATGTGGTTAATTAGCTGCTCTTCTCTATTGTGAGGATATTTGTCACCTTGTTCTCTGTGCAGCAGTTGCAAGTATGAAGGTTGGAAGCCATGCAGAAGTGCAGGCAGATATCTTTTTTTCTTCTTCTTCTTTAAAAAGGTATGGTGGAGGTCAGTGGCACACCTGATGCATGTGGATGATGCCCAATGCATTGTTTAAAAAACAGTCTAATTTTTAAATTTTTTTCCCCCCACGAACAGGCCCAGCAGAAGGAACTAAATTATAAGATCATCTATACAAGGATGAGTTCTAAGGTAAGGATTAATACAAGCACTTCAGTCTGGAGGGTGGAGGAGTGCTGGGGTTCTTTGCTTGGGGTTTTTTTCTCAGTATCTTCACGATATACAGAAAATGTTTGCTTTATAATCTGGTTCCATGTGGAGACAAGATTCCTGCTCCTGCTTTACATTTCAATATACCTGTAAGCCCTCTCCTCCAAGTTGAGAGACTTGGAATCCATTGGCCAGTGCAGTGACACTTGACAGAGGAGTAGGCATGTCAGGTACGCTGAGGCCCTTTAGGTTTACTCAGAACAAGCACATGGGTAAAGAATACCATCAACACCAAGGCCTCTTATATATCCTGTACTCTGGCCCCTTAACTATCTTAACAACCTTCTAACAGGGCTAGTCTTCCCGAAGTTCTTACCCTCTAGTAAGACTAGAGATTAGCAATATATACTAATAGTAAGATTATAAACTCAGCAGCCAGTCTGTTGTTATAAATGCCCTTTGATTTTTTTAAAATCATAATCAATGCAGGACTAGTTTGGGATTCTACGTTGATTAGTTTTTCATTATGAAATCCTCTTTCTGTACCTTTGCTGCTGCAGAGGAGGTGTTTGTTGCTACTCTTTGACTTTTAATAGAGCATAACTTTGGAAAGACTACAGAAATACATATCAAAATGAAGCAATGTATTTTTCAAGTTCCCTAAGATGCAGCTGTTGGCATTCTGCCTGAGATTAAGTCCTCCTTTAATTGTAAACTGTGTTTGTAACTGGCTTGATGTTGGTGTCTAAACTCTCTCTCTCTTATGTAGGATAATCTACCCTTTGTTTCAGGAAAGGGGTAATGCATTATCAGGGATACCAGATTATTGAAGTTTTTCTTCTGAGCCATCTTGGGGGAAAGGGAGAACACCTGCAGGGTTTTTCAGAGCTGGAAGAAAATAATATTCTGTATAAAATGACGGTTAACTTTGTAATTTTTATATGCTCTTCTTACTGTAAATTGGCTTTTGTTTTCTGAGAGAAAACTTCTACAGCCTTAGCACTTAATGCAGAGAATGATGAAATAGTGTGAGATTATAAGATTTTCCTACCCTGTTTTTAGCTGCCGGCTAAAATTATGGGAGCACAAAACTTACCCTAGAAAAAACAAGATCTAGTGATAACTGCTGGTGTGAATAAAGTGTACCTCCCCATTTGCTTACTACAGAGGCAAGGAGCACATGCAGTAATTTCCATAGGCTTACTAAGAGATTAAGGACTCGTGCTCAACTAGACCTGGGTTACTTGTTCATCTGCCCATTTTCTAATTTAGGTATCCCTTCAGCTCTCCAGCACTGCCAGATTAAGGCTTTGTATATTCATATATTGCACTGGGAGGTCTTAAATGAATATAAACATATCCTATCATTTAATTTAACAGAAGAATTAAATTGGCATAAGTATCCACTGATACTTATACTGTTTTGATTAAGTTGTCTTTTTGTTTTGTTTTAAAGATGATGTGGGGAATTGGGGCGTTGGCCTGTTTCCTTAACAGACTTTAAATGGCATAGTTCATATTTTGAACCTTTTGCAAGAGAGAATGTACAGTGTTCATCCATGTGGACATATTTTTCAATAAATGTGAATATTGCGAAGAAACGGAATTTGAGCATTAGTTTTTAAAAATGGGATATATATTTGTTTATATATTGTATATGTACAATGCAATATATGTTTTGTGTGTATATGTATGTATATTTGACTGGAAAGTATATTTGTATTAACAAGATACAGGCTGAGACTGTGATGAGCTAGTTCTGCTTGTACATCACTTGAACAGCAAAGGCTTCCCTGTAGCCTGCAGACAAGGCTCCTGATTCTACCCACCCCAGCCTAGCTAACATATTGTTAAATCCGACATGGAAAAGGCTACTATTTTATGGAACAGAAGGATAAAAAAAAAAAAAAAGCAGTTACAGTGTGGTATAGATCATGACTTGGAGAATGTTGAGGTTGTCTGTAGGAAAGTGTATGGGGCTTTGTAAAAAGCTGTGTTCATAAAGCAGCTTGCATTCTCTTTCTCAGTGCAATACTAACCATGGCAGTCTGAGGCCAGGGGGTTCCTGTTAGCTGGGAGGCTTGTTATGTTGTAGTCAAGCTGCATCAGTTTGGGGACCTGCACCCACTGTAGTTTGGGGTGCTTGTGTCATCCCAGGACAGGGGATGGGAAGGAGGAGGTGCTGCTTTCTATTGAAGTGCTTGCAGATATAAGGCATGTACATTTTCCTGAATATAAGCTACTGTCTTTTATCTGGCCAGCAGGGAAGAGCTCATTGTGTGTCTGAACTTTTGACTGTAATAAAGTACATGATAGATTAATCACAGATAATTGAAAGACCCTATTTAAGAAGACAATAGTACTTTCCTAAGAATGAAAGCATGGGATTCTAGGACAAACCTTTTGTGACTGTGCTTTGTATGCAGCAGTGACATCCCAAGAGAAATCATCCAGATGCCTGAAATCATTTGGCCTGTACTGTACTCTTATATCAGGTCTTTATCAGTTACTCAGGTAAGTGAGAGGTTTTTAGACTTTGTCCCAAAAGAATATAAAAAACAGCAGGGAGCAGCTAACTAATCCCCTGTTGTTATTGGTAAACTAGTGTTAGAGCATTATCCAGAATTGTATTCCTGGAGCCCAGCTTGTGCTGTACGCAGTGCCCAGGGCAAATCAAAAAGAGATCGAACTGCATTTAACCTCATTAAAGCAATCTATCGAACTCTGTGTACTCTACCGAAAAGGATCATCACTCTAGAATGCATCAGCGTGGTCCAAATTGCTCTCCGACACAAGATAAGCAAGTTGTGTTCAGCTTGTTATAGTGCTAAATAGAGTCCTTAATATTGGCTTTGATGCATAAATTTTCCTCAATGATGTGTGGCATAGGAAGTAACTGAAGCTGTAAACATGACAAAACATGCCTATGATCAGGAGGTGTTTGGGGGAAGGGGGAACAGCACTGTGGTGTCCAGTCTTGCTTCCAGATCCGTGTAGCAGAGATGTCAAGGTATGCTGCTGTAAGTCTGGGCTTGGGGAAAACTGCAGGATGTGTACTCAGGGAGGACGGAGTAACTGTCTGCTAGTTGTCTTTTATTCTGCAGTATTACTGTCTTGCTGTGTTGCTTTGTTCTTCTGTCAGATTCTTTGGTGTATGAAGCAAACATCTCAGATTTGATTGAATATTCCTCAAGGATGGGAAATAATCTACTTTGAGTTTTGGGTTTAATTTTCTCTTACTGGGATGAGGACTAATAGCTAGCAGTCTTGAGGAAGCAGTTCTTATTATCTGTTCATGTGTGTTCTGCACAGATTAGTTTAACAAGGTTATGAAAGAGAGTAGACTTGAGTCTTTTCCCTGGTTACAACACTACTCAACAGTATAAACAGCAGACAAAATGCTGCAGGTCTGGGAGTTTAGCATTGGTCTTGATTTGTAGGGCAGCAAAAGAAAATATTTGCTTTCTGTTAGCACATTATAAAAATGCATGCCAAAATTCTGGTTGTTGGTATCTGTCTGTATCTGTACAGTACATAGCAAATAGCTGAATCAGAGGTGGTATAACTGTCCATGGTTAAGATGAAAAATGTTATTTTCAGAGTTTGGGGTTCTTGTTGTAGAGCAGCTACACTAGATTTGAGTCTTAATAAGCTATTAATCTGTAGTCAAACTTGCAGAACACAAAGTTGCAAGAATACCTAAATGGAATAGGGGACAAGGTTTTCCTGATTAATTATAATTTGGTTTTTTTAGGAAACTTTGTGTTTATTAAAAGCAATATCAGATCACATAATCTCAGGTTTTAACTGAAGTTAGAATTTATTTTTAAGAAGTTTAGAATGTAAATATTTCACTACTGTGGAGTACTGCATGTAGTCTGGCTTTGAAAGAAAAACTTGTCCTCTGGGTTATTTGTACTTCAGATACTTCAGTTTTCCAATTCCTGCATTTTGGAAAGCAAAAACAGTTATTAAAGTTGTCCCTAGCCCTGTTATCTTTAGTAAAATTGTAGCTTGTATTCCCTATAATGAAGGTAAGTCATAATTCAAATCTTCTCTTTTCCTGCCGATGTATTTTTAGACACTTTCATAGAATTTTTCTTCAGGCGGTATCGGAATTTGACTGTCACGCTTGGCTTCACTGCTGTATATTTTCTACAAATTCAGTGCAGTTTTCAGCTGTCTTCTGAAAGTAGCCCAAATAACAATGAGAACTAAGGGAATGGAATGGAAAATGTGGCTAGACTAGCAAGCTAAATATTTCCTAAAAATTAAGTCACTGACTTGAAATCATGCCAGTTCCAGTTACCATGGTCATTGCTTGATTTTTTCAATTGTAATGCTTACTTGCTTGCTTCATAATTTAAACTTAACCTTGAAAAATCTTTTGCCTGTTCTGCAGCCATTTTTGGCATATCTTCAATATTTTTGTAGTTCTACTTCTCACTTGTGTGTTGTGTTTTGTTTATTTTATATTGCACTTAACTGAAGAGCTCCATTGTAGACTAATAGATCTAACAATCTCAAAATTGCGTGGCAGTTACTAAGAAAAAAGCTTTTTTTTCCTGGTTTTGTTCTTCTGTGTTAATTCCTACTGTTTTTTATAAAAGTCAGTCTGACTAGAAAGGATAATGACCACTTCCCCTTAAATAAGGTATACATAACTTTCAAGCTGTATTGTTGTTATGAGTAATATAATTTTTTTGCTAATTTTTACAGTCCCCTTATAATTCTGTTCTAACAGGTACCTGTCAGCATTTCAGTTCTGTGCAGTTCAGGTGCTGATCCATCCTGTTGTCCCAATGTCCAGTTAGAGGATACTTACCACAACATGATGCTAACTTCTCTGAAGATACTCTAGCAAGAGTAATTCTCTTGTGGTAGGAGAGGTGGGTAGGAGACAGCCACAACCAGCTAGCCCTTTGCTACTGAATGTCAGATAGCTTTTTGTCTCCTCTTCCCACCAGTTCAAAGTTAAACATTGCTCTTTACGTGGTTGCCAGAAGAGAGAGAATTTGCCCAGAGAGGGGGAGGGATGGAAGAAGTCTCAGGAGTGGGAGGAGGACGACATGAAGGCTGGCTGGAATTTTCTTGGGCTCTTCTCCTTTGGCAAGTAAATACTCCCCATTTGAGGCCTGCTGGCTTACAGTAGCTGTTGGCACAGTGTCAGGAGCTATGCACCATTACACTGAAGCACACTAATTCTGTTAGTTTTGCAAGCACAGTTAAGAGCTGGTCATGCTCTGGCAATCTTGACAATGCCCATTTGCTTTGCTGTCATTTTTTCTTGCAGCATCTAGAGCTTTGAAAAGCATAAGCAGCCAGACCTACTTGCAGACCCAGCAGATTTATCCCAGCCAAAGTATGTATAAGACTGTGAGCTCAAATCAAAAGTTCTGGCAGTCTGACTTCCATCCTCTAGCCACGGACTTCAGTGAGCTTGCTGAGGAGCACATACTCATCAAATTCATTAGTTTCTGGAACGGGCAGTAACTTCTGGAGGGAAACATGACTGACGCAACTTCTAAATATGCCTGTGTCTCTGAATGACAGAAAATAAGACAGGAAAGGGTAAGGAGGAGGGAGAAGAAAGTTTACAGGAAAAAGGACAGCCAAGATGTAACTCTGAGTATCTTGGAACTTGTCTTGTATGATGGACATTTTACTTAACCCTCCCTAATAAAAATATAAGCAGCTCCCAGGGGTGATGGCAGAAGGGGGAAGCTGTTGCATAGTGGAGATTCCAGCAAGCACAGGATAGTAATAGTTTCTATACTGAATTGACCATGAACAGAATGGTTCATCCATGTTTTGGTCACTTCTAAATAGGGTTAAATTTCTCTTCTCCATGAGGATCTTATTCTAGGATTTGAATTAAAGATAATGAGTTTCCCTGTGATTCCCAGGTGGAGAATGACAGAAAAATGTGAATTTCCACAGAGCTGACACTGACTCTGGTGGACTGGTATCCAACCGTTACTGTCTTTGCATATCCTGAAGAGACACTCAGCTCACACTGAGAGGTGTCATTTCTGAACATCATAAGATATCTCACTTTCAGAACTGGAGTTGGGACAATGTGTTGCTTCCTTTAATTACAGTCTGAGAATTAGCTTCAGATGTGGAAGAATACAACAAAAAGAAATGGTGAGCGTTTCTGTATTGCTCTTATGTTGTACAAAGATGACTCAAAAAGAATCTTCTTTTCATTTAAAAAGAAAACAACTGAAGTAAATATTTGGTAGAGAAGAACAATCCAAAAGCTTTCTCTGAAGGGCTTCTGTGTGTTGGTGCCAACCTTTTAAAAGAGGAGTTAAAATTTTGGAGTTCCAGCATGTGATTCCAAAATACCCATATTAGTATTTAGTCAGAATCTAAAACTGTCTGAATTAAATGTATGGCTGTCCAAGCTAATGCTAATTGTATGTTTACAAACTTCTGTCTACTTGGGGTAAAATGTTTTACTTTCCTATAGTGAAGTAGGGAGGATGTCTGTCTTGATGGTGTATCTACGTTTATGAGTTTCAAATCATTTTAATGTACCTGTTGTACAAAAGACCATGCTGATAAATGTCAAGTTCCATGCATTCTCCAGTCTGTTGACGCAGGAATGACCAAGGGTTCTTTGGAAGCATTTCAATAACTGTTATTGTTGATTTAACCTTCCTACATAATGTCTTAATCGTACAAAACAGTTTTATAGGCCTGTTGCATTTTATAGGGATTATCTGCCTTTGCAGAGTGTGCAGCATCAACAGCCATGTGCTTCCTAGCTTTAATCTGGCAGCGAGGACACGCACTGGGCAAACCTGTTGTCTGCTGTTATTAGTGCATTTTATTGTGTCTCCCCTTCTAGTTTTGTACTGACATGATTAAAGCTGATTCAGGTATGGCCATTAGTGGTTGCAGTCATGATGTCTGCTGGGACACAGGTGTACTTTAAAGGTGGAGTCAATTGGTAGATCATGTAAACATGTGGTTTGAGGAACTAGAGGCCAGAACCTGGTCTTTCAGCTCCTGGTGCTATTGCAGTGGTGTGCGTTTCTAAAATCTTCTAATGTTGGTAATAGCAGGCCCTCTAGAGGGTGATTTGATCATAGAAGTGTGTGCAAGGTCAGGACCAGAAAAGCCCAGTGCAGTACTTGAGAGAATTAAGAAGCTGGTTTAAGCTGATGTGAGCCTGTACTGCAGTCAGAAAGGGTGGTTCTGTCCTGCACTCCTCTTTGTTGTGGCACTAATCTAGCTGACTGTACAGCTGAGCATCTTATCCAGTGGAAAAGAAAAATCGTATCAGACTAACAAGCTAATCTCAGTGACTGTGTGGCCACACAAGTGCTAGTACCAGTACCAAGAAATGACTAAGAACACATGGCTGTGGCTAGCAGGAGGTCAGTATCTCTTGTCACTGGCCACACAGTCTTAGAACAGTGTAAGCAGCTTGTGAGACTGCATCCTTGTAGTACAAATAACAGTTACTTCCCCAGAGAATTAGGAAGAGAGATTGCAAATTGAACAGGCTTTACAATGGATATTTTTTAAGTGGGAGGCTTCTGTTCTCTGAGTGAGAAGTTAACATAAAGGTCCGTGCCTCAGCTTGGACCTTTAGTTACGGAGATTAACTTCCTGTGGAGATGTCCTCAGAATCAACCTGTTGGCTGGCCATTGATAAATTACTTCAGTATGAGTCACTGACAGACTAGAAGTAAAGTTTGGCTTAAAAGTAAGAAGGCATGTATCTTTCTTTGCTTTAGAAAACAGTTTTGGCATTGCAGGAACAAATTGAATGTACATGTGTGTTCCTAAAGAAAATGGGAGATTACCTGTTACTCAAGCCTCTACTTTTTTACTTTTCCTTTTGCAGAAAAAGCTGCAAGTCATTTAATGACCAAATAAGGTCACCATTCTCATTGATTTATCTGATATGCTTCTCCTGGAGCCATGGATGAATACAACCGCTTTGTGGATTGGGACAAAATGGATGTTACTGTCCAGAGCCAGGATGCGAAGGAGCTAACATGCACAGAGTTCCAGGACCTCAAGCAGCTGGCCCGGCAGGGCTACTGGTCCAAGAACCACTCTCTGAGAGCCAAAGCGTACCACAAACTGATTAGCAATATCCCATGCCGCACAGTGACCCCAGATGCAAATGTGTACCGGGACATTGTTGTGAAGATTGTTGGAAAACGTAACAGTAGCTCCCTTCCGCTACCAGAGTTTGTGGATAACAGCCTGGTCCCCACGTACTGCTTGAATGCAGAAGGCATCGGGGCAGTCAGGAAGATTATATTGTGCATTGCGAATCAGTTCCCAGACATATCGTTTTGCCCAGCGCTGCCTTCTGTGATAGCTTTGCTCCTCCACTACAGCAAAGATGAGGCAGAGTGCTTTGAACAGGTTTGTCGCATCCTCGCTTGCAATGACCCATCTAAGCGGCTCATTGATCAGACATTCTTAGCTTTTGAGTCCTCCTGCATGACCTTTGGTGACCTGGTTAACAAGTACTGTCAGGCAGCACATAAGCTGATGGTGGCAGTGTCCGAGGATGTGTTGGAGGTATACTCCGACTGGCAACGGTGGCTCTTTGGAGAACTGCCTATGGTGTACATTGCTCGGGTCTTTGATGTGTTTCTGGTGGAGGGCTACAAAGTTCTCTATCGTGTTGCGCTGGCTCTTCTGAAATTTTTTCACAAGGTCAGAGCTGGGCAGCCCATGGAGTCTGACAGCATACAGCAGGACATTCGAGCTTTTGTGAGAGACATTGCCAAGTCAGTGTCTCCAGAGAGGCTTTTGGAAAAAGCTTTTGCTATCCGCCTTTTCTCACGGAAGGAGATCCAGCTTCTGCAGATGGCCAATGAGAAGGCTTTGCAGCAGAAGGGCATCACGGTCAAACAGAAAAGGTAGGGCTCTTGCTACAGGTAGCCTGAGTGATCGATCCTGTGAATTTTCCCAGCGTGATAAGCAGTCAGTCTTGGGTGACTGGTGGGGAAGCTTTACTGGTACGTGCTGGTATCTCTGCTGATTTTATTTTTCTCTGCAGAAAAAGTCAGCAGCCCCAAAATTAAGCATTGCTGGGATTGTAATGAAAAGCGTAACTGAAATGTTACGATACAAGAGAAACAAAGCAGTTTCTCATAGCTTACTCGGTGATTAATTTAAAATTACTTTTTACAGGTACATACTAATTGCAAATATTGTATCTCAAAATTGTCTTTCACAAGCTGTTTTTAAACTGAAAGGTTTAAAGCTGGAAAAAACACTAATAAATTACTTGGAAGAAAATTATCCAAATGTGAAAATTAATTCTTAAATATGAGATTATTTGTATAAAATGTCAATTTCCTGCTGCCTAGTACAGTGAATTCAGCAGTTTCTTTAGTGTAAGTAGGCAAGTAGGCAAACACTGTCCCAGCTGGGAATGTTTTGCTTAACTAGGGCATTATATTAACAGAACAAGGAATAAATAAGTCTTATTTACAGGTTACTTTTAAAATTAGTTTGACTGTAAGCCTCCTGAAAGTCAAGAGTATAGTAATCATAGGTAGGAGTTGACATATTTTGTGACAGGTTCATGTGCTATTAGAAATGATTTCAAAAGAACTGTGGAAGAGAAGAGTGAGGATACTGATCCAAAAGATGATTGCATAATCACAATTTCTTTTCAGAAATGAGGGGAGGTAAAACCAGCTGTGAAACTAGTAAATTAAATCCTGGCCCAATGTGATAGTAAAAGCCATGGCAATAAAAAGCTTAGCTGAAGGACCGCTACATGTGTATAGAAAGGCAGCAATATATTAATCTGAACACAATTAGCATCTTGCCAAGTGCAAATGTGTGTGCAGATAAATACTGGCGTTGTAGCTGTGTTCTGTTTCTCCTAAGGCCTTCTGTGGCTGCAGAAAACTTCTCCCAACTCTTTTTGAAATCTAAGTTTAAGTGTTGAACAGTTTTGTCAACTGTCCTGACCTCTGAAAGGAGGATGACTTCTAGAAGTCTACTGGTAAGTGTGATATGTAGAACTTGGTATTCTAGAGGGACAGTCTTCCATTTTCTCTAAATCTTCAAAAATCCGAAGGTACCAGCCACTGATGTATTAGGGTCTTCCAGCCAATTGTGTTGCTGAGTTAGTTGCAAACAGATACCATTCCATGGTATTGAAATATATACTTAGCAGATTTCAGCCTATAAAATAATGTAAATGTTAGCTGAACTTCTTTCATGTGCCTAAGTACATGTAAAGTTCCCTCCAGTCTTTTCCAATGGTTTATTTTTAGACTCACAGTTTGGTTTACAATTAGCTTGTGCTTTATTTTGCTCGTGTCTTGGAAGAGGCAGCTCTGTCAGTCTCAAATATTTCAAGGCCTTTAGCCACTGGAGTGTCATGTTGGGTAGAGTTCAGACCATTGTATTTGGGACTTGCAACCAGAAGTATTAACTCTTCTGATCTGTACCTTTTCTTCCTGTACTGAAGTTCAGGAAAGTTGTAATATCCTTTCTGAGTATATTCTTCAGCAACAGAATGAGAGCTTTAAATAAAATAAAAATAAATTTAAAAAACCCCACCCAAACAAAAAAAAAAATCCCCAAGCAACCATAAAAAAAAATCCAGAAGCTGCCATTGTGTTAAATGTTGTAGAGGTATTCTTGCTCAGAACAACAGTGATGTCTTCAAAGCAAAATACAGTAAATTCATACCCAAATAATGCCAGTAGTTACTGCTTTACCAGGCAGAGTTCCTAGTGAAAAACTTTTATCCTCTCTTGGCTACTTTTATAAACATAGTGAAACTTTTCAGCATCCCCTGGCATGGTACTGCTGTGAATTTGGTTCAGTTTGGGTCCCAGTATGGGCAGATGTGGGTGCTGGAGAAGTGAGCTTTTCTCTAGTGCTTGATAGGATGTGAGTTGTGTTGTCCAGATGTGTTTGGCCTGTGCAAGGAACTGATGAATTATTTTCCAATCAGATAACTACAAGCAGGTAGCAAAAAAGGGAAAAAAAATGGAAATGGAAAATATTTTAACCTGTCTTTTTGTTTGTTTGTTTTTCTCGTGCTTGGTGATTCATGTCAAACCTTACTTTGTTTCTCTCCAGGCTCCTTTCATTCACTTTGTTGCAAATGTAGGAAATCACTGATCTTTTCTATCTTTTTTTGTCTTTCTCCTTATACGTTCTTCTTCTGTCAATTCCATACCCACTGCACCCCTCCTGTTTGCAGTGTTGCATCTCCCAAAAGGTAGGTTAAAACACTTGAATCTTTGCACTTTGCTTGTTTCTTCTGTCTTTGGCCGGTTATTTTTTCCGAGGCTATCATTATTGCTAATGCTGGGGCAGGAGAAGCAGGGCAGCAATTATAGCATCTGATGGCTGTGTAACATCTCCTGAATACTCTTGCAAAGTTAGTTCAAAGCACCTGCAGAGTTGTAAGATAAGGGATCATGGGCCCAGCTACTCAACATAGCAGTTCCATACAGCACTACGAGCCTGTTCTCCAGAATGGAGAAGAGTAATGTTAATGGTGGGATGTAAGTCCTTTCTACACCGGAAGAAAAAGTGTCACTTGTTACTTGAGAATTTTTTAAAATGTCTTCAGAACTGTTAGGTATTGTCCCACATCCAAACCTGGTACATGCTGTTGCAGATGTGAGACATACTCAATGTTTTTTCTTCTTTGCAAGCTTTCTGCAGTTAATTGGAAAGATGTTGGACTGAACTCAACTTGGCACACTCCTAAAAGTGACTTGTCTCTATTCATACTAGATTATATTTATTTTTAAGTAGGTAGGGGTTTTTTTAGAGGCAAGAAGACAAGACTATTATCCTGTGTCAAGGAGGTCAGAGTTACTCAGCCATATGGCATTAATGGTTAATGAAGTCATTCATCAAGTCTTGGCCTGAAAAGCAAATCTTAAAGAACAAAACCCAGTGGATTGTGATACCTGATAAGCAGAGAACTTAAAAAGGAGAAAGACTGCCCTGTGAGTATTAAATACCACAGATGTATGGGGTTAAATTAATGCCTTTGAGAATCTTCTGGCCTTGTTGCAGGTGCCCTGAGTTAACTTTAGTGAGTGATGCACACTAACATTTGCACTAATTTATAAAATCAAAATTGGAATTAATTTCCTCATGTTTTCATGTCTGAAAGAACACCTTAAGAGACTTATCAAAGCATGTTTCATATCATATCCTGTGTGTTGAGATTTTACATTTAATAAATCAGCAGGCTGTTAATTTCAGCCAAGCAAATCTTCAATGGTATTATTTTACTGTAGTTACAATGTTCTGGAAGCAGCAGAAAGCCTTAATTTCTGCTAGGAAGCACATAGTTTGGGTTTGAGGGGGCTTGGGTAGATGCAGGGTGTCTGTTGACACTGATCTCAACACAGGATTAGACTTCAGGCTTATACACCACATATGGCTTCTATTGCCATTTATGACTGAGAAACAACATATCACTTCTACCATGCATTTATGCCCTAACTGAAATTATACTGGATTTTAAAGATAATGCAGACCCTGTAAGTTTTGACCCAAAACAAAGTAGAGCTAGAGGATGTAATTCAGTGCGTCACACCTTGGAGTGTGGTATTTGTTGTCTTGGAATACATACAGAGACAGAGCATATCCACTGTGACAGCTGCTACCGCATGTCATCAACATTGGCTTTATCGTCAGGAACTTTGAGGTCTCTGAAGCACATTGTATTAATGATATAGCTGTAAAAACAACAGTCCTACGAAAATAGCAAATAAGCTGCTTTGTTAAACATTTAAATTGTGCTGCTTTTCTAAAGCTAATTTCCTTTGGGATAATAACAATTGAACATGTCCTTCCAACATCAGCAATCAATAGAAAGTTGTCATGCCAGTCGTAATAAGCCAACATGAAGAATTGAGGAAAACTGCACTCATTTACTACTTTGAAAAGAAACTACCCAACTGAAGTAGATGATTTTCAGTTAGATACTTGTAATTCTAATTGCAATTTTCTGACCACCAAAAAAACCCTTGTATTTTTGTTAAGGAGCAGAGTTTGGTTTGATATAGGTGCAGGCTGTGTATTGAAACTGGTCTCAACACAGGATCAGGTTTCAGTCTTAAGCACCTGCGGCTGTGATTTATGACTAGGAAATAGCAGGTCATTTTATTTCAAATCCTTCAGTCAAGCTACAGCCTAGGTTTTACTAACTGAATGGTGACATTAAATATAAAATGATTCACTATGATATTCAAGGGGCAGAAATGGCATGCCTGGAATAGTTTTAAATGGCCAATACAATGGTAAATGCTGTCTAGTAAATCAGAAAGATCTGTTTATATTCTACCTATGTGGAAAAGTTGTAGGAAGACACAGGGGACTCAGTGATGTGTTACTATGAATTCTGCTGAACACAGGCTTCAAGTGGGGTCTGGGTAGGAAAGTCCTTAAATCAGCAGTTCATAGTAGCCAGGAGAAGGAACAGAGGCAAAAGAAAAGGTACACTGAGGTTGACAGCCTTTTAGGAACAAGTACTTAAGTTTAGTTGCCCAAACAGATCACTTAAGTGTGAAAAATGTACAGACCAAGCATACAAATAATTGAGGCTTGCTTGTTTGAGGTTTAGTAAGTTTGAAACTGTTTTGATATTTGCTACTAATTCTTAGCCTATTTATCATCATTACTTTTCCTCCAGAAATTGACTCTAATAAACTAGTTGACTGCCCTGAATATTTTTAATTCCTTGAATGTGAGAAAAATGTAATTTCTGATGAACTGAAACCAAGGCTTTGTTTCTCAGCTCTGTTCCGTAGTGCCACCAGTCTTTAGCTGCAGACCAGACAGGACCAGGCAGGTGAGACCTAAAGTAAGATTCTGAAGATGTGGGTTCAAGTCGTGGCTCATACTTTGCTTCAGTTGATCTCTCCTGTGCCTCAGCTTGCTGTGTTTAAAAGCACAAATAATGTCCTAGTCAGTGATACTGTAAGTTTTAAAACCCATTAATAGTTGCAGCTTGCTTAAATAGGTGTCCATATAAGTTCCTTGCTACTTAAATAACGCAGGGTAGCAATGCAAGTAGTGATTTGGTTCATTTTGCTAGAGGAAGCAGTAATTTTTTTTTATTTTTTTTTTAAGTGACCTAAGGAGTCACTTCATTAGAAATGCTGACACTAAGGCAGCTACAATAAGTTTCAGAAAGCATTTCCCAGTCTCTCCAGGCAAGCACCATTCTAAAGTGCAGTGCAAATGCTGCTGATCTCTTGGTACTACAAGCAAGAAAAATAATTTAAAAATGTATCGTTTGTATGTTTTAGGGAGTGAGCTAAACTATTCAGACACATGCAGATATGCAGTATTGAGGTCCTCTTTATGTTCCATGAAACTGAGAGGAAAGAAATGTGTAATTGACAAAAAAAAAAAAAAAAACCCCACAACCAAAAAACCAAACCACCCGAAATTGGCAAATACTTGCAACCAAACCCTTGCATGCAGAGCAAACTGCCTAAAGCTTCATTTAACTAATGGCTGCCCAATAATTTAGTATCTTGTGTAAGTTCCTGTGTCACTTCCACCATGTACTTGGCTGTCGTCCTTGCATTTTAAAAGTCTTTAATGTTGACCACAGATGCAATAACACTTGTTTAATCCCCAGGCTCTGAGTCTGCGTGCTTATTTAATCTGAGAAATGAAGGCTGGTTAAGATTATGATGATGATTATTATTACCTTCAAGTGTTTAAAAGCCATAAATCAGCTCTTATGAGTGCATCAGACCCCTCTGGGGGGCACAGGGGTTTGCTTTCCAGTGTGAGTGTCTAGCGTTCCTTCATGTTTTCAGGCTTCATCTGTAACCATGAACCTAGGAACTTCTTTAGTTCTTAATGAAGTGGAAGTCATTGGTAATGATATGTTTCCAAGATGTGGAACTTTCCAAAAGCTTCAAATATTTGCCTTGGATTAAAATTGCTCAGCCTGGTAATACTGATTCCTCTTAAGATTTCTGAGGGTTTTAGGAATTCTCTAATTCCAGGATACAGGCAGGACCTCAGAGGGGGAGGAAGTACTACTTCTTCCTTTCAGATCCTGGCTGTTTCTTTAGGTATTCAGTTCTCTATGCTTAAATGCTAGCGCCAGTGAGACTGTCTCAAACAGCAAATATAATTTGATATATTTAAGGTCATGGTCATCCCAGCTAGCTCACTGTTATGTCCTATATATATAAAGGTGCAGGCCACAGCTGCCATACAGAGGAATTACTGCAGGTATTTCAGTAAGGCCAGATCACTACCTCTTGAGGATTATGTTAAACCACAGTAGTTTATTATCTTCACTAAGTCATGGCCTTCTAATCCCATGGGCTGGAGCTTTGAACAACAGCATATCTGCTAGGGTCTTTTAGTGTTCAGCTGTCTTTGCATGTTACTGTCCAGTAATCCAAAACTTGTTCTGTTGTTAAATTATTGTTTCTCAATGTTTTGTATTGTATTTCTCAGGCAGAATGTGCACTTAGCAGTTCATGCTGAGAACTTCAAGTCTGAAATTGTCAGCGTGAAAGAGATGCGAGATATCTGGTCATGGATCCCGGAGCGATTTGCACTTTGCCAGCCCCTCTTGCTTTTTACCACCTTGGAACATGGCTGTAGTCTGAGCAGGTAAGGAAAACCTTCCCCACTCTTCTCTACTGTAGGGCAAAAGAGAGCAATGGTGAACTGTTTGCTGGATTGATAAAAAGGCCATGCCTAGTCAGTCAGAACTTGATCTGAAGAATATTATTAGCGATGGGATGTAAAAGTGACAATCCTATTGGCTACAGCATTTGACCAGGACACTTCATATGCCAGAACATGGCAAGCCATTTTAAACTGTCCAAGATCAACTGGAAAAGTCAAACTTGCATCAGTTCACACAATATGCTGCTCTGAGACTGGTTCATTCCCCGATGGGTATAAATGTTTTAATTCAGTGGCTGCTCTGCAGGCTCTTTTGGTAGATAACCACGTTCAAACTGATCCAAAGAATAAGGGAACCAGAAACTGGAGATTCCTCTACCTATGAATGTGATTGTTGTTGATTGTTATTTTTAAAGTGGGATAAGCTAGATGTGAGATCTCCTTGCACTTGACACAGAAGACTATAATCCTAATAATGACTTCAATATCTGCAGTTGAGGTACTGAGGTGGGAAATAGTCTGCTGTCCCAGCCCCACGTGCCTATGAGGAAGAATAAAAGCAAGCAAAGAGAATGCATCATAATTATTTTCTATAAAAACTGAAAGCTCTTCAGACACAGCCATCAGTCCTCAAGACACAACTTCCTTTACGTTGTCTTAATTCAAAATGCTGTAAAATACTACTTGTGATAGGTAGTCTTCTAGTTGTTCTGCAGAGGCATAAACAACAGAGAACTGAGTAGAGAAGAACTGCTTGATAATAATTGTTTACACTCAACTCTGTTATTTACAATGGACTGTAGAAAGCATTTGCAGGAATATGCTTAGTCTACAGATGCCTTTTTTGTCATACCATCAGTTGGAGGAGGAGGTGGTGCCTGACATTAAGTTGGAAAAGAACTGCAGTTGGTGATACTTCAATACTCATTTTTGTGTACTCTGCACTTCAGGTTCTATTCTCACAGTGAGGGACACGAACCAACTCTTCTCCTCATCAAGACCACAGCAAAAGAGGTGAGTGAGATAAAAGGCAACTGATTAAGTTAGGTTTTAGGCAGTTATATAATGCTGTATTGCAACACACAACTGTTTATAATAAAATGAAGAAGCAAGAGACCTGAAGTTGCTTGGAGTTTTGTTTTGTTTTTTTAACAATGCGTGCTTTAAATGGTTCCATTTGTTGATTATGGGACTATGCATTCTTGGGTAAATCTTGTAAACTAAGTCTTGGTCAGCTATTGTTTCTCTGGTAAGTAATGTGGGATGATGAACTAGAGTAATTCACTGAGGTCTTTATAGACTCTTTTAATTGCAGAATCGAGGGAGAGGCTGGGAAATTGTGTTAAGAAACTCATGATTCATAGAAGATATTTTCATTTTCTCCAGGATATGAGGAGAGAAAGTAGCAGAATTTAAATGGTATGAATAATACAGGACTACATAATATGGAAACAAAAGCTTTAGCTTCATCACATTCTTGTTTGGGGAAAGAAAAGATTAAAAAAAAAAAAAAGAAAGCTGTGAGAACCTGAGGAGGAGTGCACACAGGTGCCATGTCTAATGAGTGTTGGTTCTCTGCTCTACTTGTATGACCATATTGGACAACATAATGTGAAAACAAACATTAGCTTTATCTCATGCTTGTTTAAAAAAAATACTGCATAAACCAAGAAAGCTTCCCAGAACCTCTGAAGGAGGGCACGCAGGTGCTTCCTGTAATGAGCATTGGTTTTCTGCGCCACTGTGCATGACTTCTAAATATTCTGTGTATAACGTTAAGCTATTATTGCAGCCTGTGGGTTTATATTTCTGCTTATGTTCCTGCAGAATGACTGTCCATGAAACAAGCCCATTTCTACTCTTATTTGCATCTACCTAATGCTAATGCTCCAGGCTGTTTCATAGTTCTGTGTATAGTTTCTGGCCATCCCAGGCCTGCATTGATATGCCAATGGCTTATAGAATGCCCATGGTATCTAAAGGGAAGAGGGAAAATATTTATTTATTATTTTGCTTCTTGCCATGGAGCATATCAAAAGTCCATCTTTGTAAGTGATGCTCATTTTTATAGTATGATTTGTTTCTTACCCCTCAAAAAAACCAACCAAACAAACACAAAAAAACCCAGAACGATAGCCCAAACAAAAAAGTATGGTTTTTTTTAATTTGGTGGTTGTGGGTTTTGATTTTTTGCAAAGGATTACATTCCTCCTTTATTCATATGTCTATAGTTACATTTTAGAGAGAAGAAAATTTGCCTTCTTGTTTTCTGGCTCTCATGTACTTTGGGCATATCAGATCAAATGAAGTTTTGGGCCGTCTTTTTGTTTATGCACACAATTTATCGGTATAAAAAAAATGGCTCTTCAGTAATTTTGTCCTAGGAGCTCTGCTTGTAATGCTGGTGGAGGCTAAACAGCAAATGTGCCTTAGAACAGCTCTGTTTAACCATAGTTTCTGAGGGAAAAAAAAAAAGCAGGGTTGCTTTCATCTCATTCTTAGAGCTTCATTGTTTGGTCTGTCCACTTGGCAGTGATACTTATTGCTGGTAGCGAGAAATTCTTCTAGTGCGAACAAAAGACTCCACAGAAAAGCTCAGCCCTCTAAGGCTATGTTTTTCTTTATTGTAAACTAGTGAACCCCATGCTGTTTGAATAGGCTGCATTAAGTATCTGAGCTAGTTCAGCATTGGCTTATCTAAGCTGATTTTAACTTAGAGTTTGAAATGGAGAAAGCCACCAAGGCTACTGTTTATGACCAGAAAATATTCAGGCAGAACTGCTCATACTGCAACTTGTGACAATACTGTTGCTTTGGATGCCAAAATGAGGAAGTGGAAGTCAGGCTTTACAAGTTTGGAGTGATTTGTGTTTTGGTACCTAGGGTTATGTTGGAACATTTCTCCTTTAAGGCCTCAGAGATCTGAAATAATTTATGAAACTGTTAGGATTTAAGGGTACCCACCAGTGGATTAAAGCAGTTTAAATCTATCTTTAGATGTAAGTACTTGTGCTGTCTTAATCCACTGATACAGAGATTTTGAAAATCAAACTAAAATAAAACTTTCAGTTCTGGACTCTGAAATGTTGCTATTAATTGGTTTAACACACTTTCTTCTTCAATGGAAAGCCTCCTGATGGTGTTGTTTGTGCTAGGTCTGTGGTGCTTATCTGTCAACTGACTGGAGTGAGCGCAGGCGAGGAGGCAACAAGCTGAGTTTCTTTGGAACTGGGGAATGCTTTGTATTTAGGGTGAGTAAAATTTTATTGTTGCTACCCAGTAGGGAGGCAGAACCACTGTACTGGTGTGAGTAACTCTTACTTCCCTTCTACTTGAAGAGGCTGGATTACATGCCCTCCTAGTTTATAAAGTCTACTGAACTCTTCACATGGAGGAGAAATTTTACTTCTCAGTTTTGTGGTAACCCTTTTTCTCCCTTTGCACAGAATATTTTCTTAAAAGATGTAATAAGGTAACTCAGAAAACACTGCATGATTTCTTCAATCACTGAAAAAGCAAAGGTATAAAGAAAGAAAACAGTATCTGGCCTAAAAGACTGTTTGATCTAATCTTTACGGCTAATCTGGGTGGAGTCTGAGGGGCTTGAATGTTCTTTGCTGTGTAGAGCTCTCAGTGTAGTGCATGTGCGCTAACTAAAGCTTTGCTCTTCTCTGTCCCTGTGCAGCTGCAGCCAGAAGTGGAACGCTACGAGTGGGTGATCATAAAACACCCAGAACTGGCCACAACTGGTTCAGAGCCAGAAAATCATGCCTCACCAGCTTCCAGCACCCTCTCTTCCAGCAGTGTCCCATCAGACCCCTCAGATCGCCTTTCTCCCTTCTTATCGGCTCGGCACTTCAACTTGCCTTCCAAAACAGCCTCCATGTTCATGGCTGGCAGCAGCGAATGCATCATTATAGGTAAGTCAGTGTGAGAATTTGAGCATATATCCTACCAGCTCTTCCTATCTGCCTTATCTAAGAGAGTCACCTATATCTACCATATATGTATTTCAGTATCGCTACAGTTAGAGATAAAAGTGGCCAAAACCTGATATTACTACCCAACAAAAATTTTCTGTGGAAAAACTTGCATATCAAGCATTTTAGAGTAAGATAGTAAGTCATAGCTTTAAGCACAGCCATACCTTTATATTGCCTAATTCATGATGAGAAATAGTTCTTGAAGAGGAACTTACTTTGCACTGAGGCTTTTGAAACACAGGGTAAATTATAAAACATGTTAATTGTCCTGGAACTTTATTGGATCTGTGGTGCTGCTGACTTTGGCAAAAGCCTGCTTAGGAAAGTTGTCACCCAAATGGGATTTACAAGGAACAGGTATAAAATTGTAATTGTCCTTTTTCTGAAAAGCTTTATTTGACACTTGTTAGGAGAGCAACTAGACTGGTGATTTGCTCTGTAGCATCAAGTGTTGGCTGATTTCTCACTTAGCAGCATGTGCTCTAATTGACTGTAAGTTGGGCTGCTCTAGTATCAGCAAGGCTGGTGAGAGCTTCAGTGTATGTGTAACTGAATTAGAAATCACTGTTAATGATGTACCACAGATATATCAGATATCTTTACTGTTGAGCATATATCCCACCGGCTCTTCCTATCAGCCTTAGATAAGAGAGTCATTTATATTTACCATATAGTACAGTATGGGTAGTAATAAGAGAAATGCAAGCTTGGGTAGTAGATCCATAGAAATGAATGTTGTACACCATTCCAGCTGTACACCACAATTTCCACCCTTTTGATTCTCAGATGTTTTCAGTAGGTTTTCTTAGACGGTTGCCCTATAAGCAATAGGGCAATCGTCCTTTTTGTTTTCCTAACATATTTCTGTCTAAATTTATTTCACTTCACTGCATTCTCTGACTGTGAGCTCTGTGAATCTTGACATAGACCCACAGATAATCAAAATGCTTTTAACTCTGATATGTTTTATAATGATTTAGAATACTAAGCCAGTGCTGTTCCTTATTGATCTTGTTCTTCTCCCAGCTTTGATTTTTGTCTGCTAACAGAATTCTTTGGTTTTTCTTTACTGGAGGGAAAATACACAGTTGGTAGCTTCCAAGATCCTCCAGCACTGAAAAACAAATCTTAAATGCAGGCATTTGAGTCAGGCTTCTTGTTCTTACTGACTTGCATCACTGCTTTAAGTTTATCAGAACAGGATGATTTTTTTTTAGTGTCACTTAAAAGCTATGCACTTGATCATACTTTTACACCTGAAGACACCAAGCAAACATCACTTAGGGCTTCCAGTTGTTTCCATAAGAAAAGCACTTAAGTCTTTTTTTTTTTTTTTTTTTTTTTGGTATAGCAGTTTCCCATGCTAAGAAATGCAGAGATACCCTTACACTTGTCTTCGTCTCTTCACAGGAGGTGGCGATGGCCAGGCTCTTTACCTCGATGCAGATCTGAACCACGGAAGAACCAGCCACTGCAATACTTTCAATAATCAGCCATTGTGTTCTGAAAGCTTCCAGATCTCTGTCTTGGAGGTGTGGGGCTTCAGGGACACCATGAATGGTTGATGTGACTATCATTAATTAACTAGTTTTTCAATTGTCCTAGGATTCCCAAGGCAAACTTTAATGCAGGAGCCAAGTTAGAACATAATTTCTGCTAGGCTCAGTGTTTTTTAGTAATTACTAAGTGGTGCAATTAAATGCAGGGCTTAGTTGTTTACTCTTATTTTAAGACAGGTCAAGGTGAAGTAATATATCTGATTAACTCCTCCTTAGCTCTTTACCTCTAGAGATCTGGATTCAGGTCCTGTTGTTAGGTAAAAATAAATATGTAATGATTTCAAACCATCCTAAATGGATACAAGTCTATATCACAGGATAGGTTTGCAATTTGATTTAATTCCTCAGAGGCACAGAGCTGGCTGAGGTGTACTGTAGAGTTCTGTGCCACTGGCACCAGTATCTGGCTTAAGCCAGTAATATCAAATGTCTGCTCACAGGGAACATTGGTGACCTCAGATTTGATGTAGAACAGCAGTTCATAAAATCATTGTCCTACCATAAGTAGACGTTGTGCAGACATATCAGTACCATTTTGTAAGTTATGAGAGCCCTCAATTCACACAAGAACTATGATTGCTAATTATCCTTCTCCTTGTATCTGAACCCTTGACACATTCCAGTTGCATCTGTTTGAGGAGTTTGCCTCTGAGAAAGGCATCCATACTGGGCGACGATATCTCAAAGGCTTGATTTTGTTTACATTCCTATTCCATATCAGTATAATGACTTCAGACTGACTCATGTTTCAGGCAGCTGAAAGCTACAGTGTATATGCAATGCTCAGAAACCTCCCTTTCTTTGTCTTTCCTGGAAGCTTAAATCTGAGAATAACTGTGCTGATATCACTACATATTTGGGGAATTAGACATTGTGATACAGAAGCTTAAAGCTCTCCCCACAAGTAAATGAAGGGAGGTGGGAGGGAAATCTGTGTAATATTATTCTGGGAGTGGATGAGTTTCCCAGGAGAACTCTAGGTGACACTGTTTCTCCATATCATGAGTCTTCCCTGTGATGAGAACCTGAAAAAGGTAACACTTTTTTGCCAGTAGTGTTCTGGTAGGGTTTGGATAATGCAAAGAGGCTTTTGCTCATTCCTGAGAATTCATACAGTTCTCTGCAAGCATGCCTTGTGGCTTGTGATGTCTGGAGGCAATTGTCTAGTGTCTTTATCTAAAACTTGCGGTATCTGCTGTAGGACTTCTCCCACGTGAAGCACAAGTACATAAACATTGATGGATAGTCCAGAGCATATGACAGGATGCTCTCAAAGCTTCGGTGGGTAATTCACTAGTAAGAAGATTTACCACAACAAGTAAAATGAGGAGAAAAACGAATTGCTGTTTTTTTCAGCAGTTCAATCTAAAAATTTGCTTTAGAGTGGGGGAAATGTTATTACTACTTAAAATTTAAGTTCATTAAAAGGAAAAAAGAAAAAATTGTAGTGATTAAATCTCAGTGAAGCTGGAGATGGTCATGTTAATATTCAGAGGTCACAGGTGAGTCTTGTTGGTAATGTTGGCTTGTTTAGCTTGCCATCAATGAAAATACCATGTGTCTTGGTAAAGTGTTGCCTCTTGCAAAGTATATGAACAAACTTGGCAAAAATGTGATTTGCTTCTTAAGGTGCCATTTTGAATTTTTGTCAAAATAACTCTTTGAAATATTAGACTTCATATACAACAGTTCAAGATGTCTTTTGCACCATTTATATTTGCAATTAGATTATTTCACCCTGTGTGAGAGTCAGCACTAGGCCTCTTTCTTTCCCACTTCCCACTCAGTTCTGTCCAGCTGGCTTCTTGTAGTTTACCATAAGCTTGATTGAACTAGAAGGGAAGGTATAATTCAGTTATACTTACATATTTTGAGGAGGAAGAACTTGAGCAGTCATATCTGGCTTTTTACAAATACTGACTGATGCTGCCTTCTATTGTTTTTTTTTTCAAAGTTAGCTGCATCACTTTGCACTTGCTAGTATCCCACAAGCTTCCTCAGACAAAACAAATGTATCCCATTTAGTAGGCTCTCTTAAATGTAGGTGGTATTTCAGTTTTGTCCCTATCTCCTTTCGAGCTTGTTTGAGGTGCCCTTAAAAACAAACAAACAAAACAAAAACCACACACATCAACCAACCAAAAACACAATAACATTCAGCTTGTTAGAAATTCCCTCAAGCTATGTGTTGGCAGGATTTGTGGGACTTTATTATTACACTCAAAATTAATAGGTTTTATCTGCAAAATCTTTCCTGCAGCTGGCAGTGGTCATGTGATTTTTCCCACTCCCTATCCCTGCTGGATGCAGCTATGTCAGCGAAACCCGAGTACTATACCATGTCTTAAGTCATATCTAAGAGACGCTGTTTTTTTCCCTGCCCTGTTCTTAGTGCACAGAGATTTGGGTGTTTGAAATCAGAAATAACTCATAGTTGCTCAGAAATTCATCACAGGATATTAGTGTGAGAAGCCAAGGAGCAGTACTGAAAATCAGTGAGGTTTTGGCATCTGAGTCTTGAGCGTCTTTCAAAAATCAATTGCAGGCCTCAGCTTCCCTTGTGCCAGATGAGTACAACTTCTAACCCCCCCAGCAGCGAAGGTCCACAAAAGACCCCTTTTTGGTAGCTTATCTAGATGGCCAACGAGTCACTCACATGGGACTGAAGGTAAATCTTCATTCTTGAAGTAAGACATTACACTGGGTGGCTGACAGTGTCTTAACAGCTGCTCTGTGGCTATGCGTTAGTAGCTGGTGTGGGTGTGCTTGGAGCACACATTTGAGCGATGACCTGTATGAGTTTGCAAATCACAGCAGTAGGGAAAAGGGTTGACAGGTGATCCTCCTTCTGCTGACTGTTTGTATTTGTATCAATCTCGAGGCACATGTCACAGGGATGGTTTTAGGTTGATACAGGACTACCCTGCTGCAGACATCCTGCAGGACTAGCATGTGTGTTTTAAATCTGAATAGCCTGAATAAGCAAGAGGCTGCAATAATCTAGCAAGAGGAATTGTACAATGAGGCATCATCTTCATGAAATCATTTTGTTCGGTAAAAATGAATGTCCTTTTCATGTGCAAATCCCCATGTATAATTCTCCTTATGGGTGTGAGACACCTTAGAAGAACAGCATTGTGACTTGGTTTTCTTTCCAGTAGCAAAGAGGCATTTTTTTTGTCTGTGTAGTTAATGGTTGTTGCTGACCAAGTGTATATCAAAGTTACGGTAATTAAGCCAACAGTTTATTTTGCTTGCAAAACTCTTGAGGTGGAGACCACAGACTGGTTTTTAAAACAATTACTACAATGGGCACCTTATCAGACAGTTAAAATTATCTGAAGTACACAAGCTGTGAAGTGCTTTGGTCACATTGTTGCTCTGAACAACTGTTGATGTAGCTTGTAGTCCCTGTTAGTAGTCCTGCTGGCAGCAATGACGGCCAGAGAGTGCCAGTGTCACTTGATTAGCTGTTGGGTGTGGAGCTGAAGGCTGGACGTCAGCTACCACAGTTCTTCAGGAGCGTATTTGCTTTCCCGAGAAGCCGTTTTTGCTTTGTAATATTCTCTTGAAGGCAGAAAAGACTAGAAACTCCTGAGAGCAGAAACTTGAATTTATTGTAAGTGGCATCTAAGTTGTTTCCAGGCCACGGGAACTGTTTCCAGCTGTCAGCCAGACTGGACAGACTTCATCACTGCACCCAAACTGTCATTCCTACAGATCATGCACTTTGACATGCTCCCTTTTCTGATGAAGCATGTTAATTGGCCTCCTATTAATAGAGGCCAGTTCACAAAGGGAATGGAAGAACTCTCATTTCCTCTTGAGTTGAGGTAACTGAAGACAGATAGGAGGGGCAGGCAGTACCATTCTTTAAAGAGTTAAACTTCATGCCAATAGAGATCTGTGTTTAGCTATGGAGGGGTGGCACTTGCAGATCGATCAACTGCTATTCATGTGTGTGCATTGAAATTGTGTACTTCGTCCCTGGAAATCCATCCTCATTTTTGATGGGGCATAAGCTCCTCTGCCCACTGACCACACAGTTGCCACAGAGACACTGATGCCCCAGCCAGCGGGGACCAAGAGCTCCCCTGCAGCTGTGGCACTGGACACTGGAATTGCTCGGCTCCTGCGACTGATGCCTGGAGTCCTATTGTTGGATAGATCGGAGGCTTGGGTACCTGGCTGTTAATGTTGAGATGCCTTTCTGCTAGCTTTCTGTCATGAATTTCAGACTATTCATAGTTGGGATGAGTGTGCGTATTATTTGGGGTGATGTTTTTCTTCAGATGAGTGGTGGTGTGTGCTGCTGAATTGGTTTTCTACCCTACCATTGGAATCACTGCCCTACATTGATGGTATTTTTGTCGCTGTGCAGAATCTTGGATTATATTAAAAGGTGTTTGACTGTGGAGGCTACTGACTTTGTCCTTCATTCGGTTATTTTCCTTACTGTAGGCCTCATAGCAAATAGCATGCTGAAACTGAGAAATAAACCTTGGAGCATGTGTTCTTTCACATGAACTCTTCACTACAGTGAATCAATTACACAGTTCCTGACTGATTTAGGAGATCTCACAAGGCTTCCACCAAGATCAGGTGCCAAACTGACTGTAAAAAAAAAAAAAAAAACTTAGACTGGCAAATTCTGAAATGAGCCTTGTTCCTTTTGGCAGGGCCAGAGAGCATGTTTTTGCCCCAGCCAGTGTTTAAAATGAAGCTTAGAGGTGTCTGCTGGCCACCAATACTTGTGAGGTGTAGATCAGACCAACGCTGCTGTTGCATCGTCTGCATGTAAACGTTGTCATTGACTCAGCTACAGTCCCGCAGCTGCTGTAAGTCAACGCTGCTCTCGCTAGAGGCTGTGCCTTCCTTCTGCCAGCACAAAAGTGACTGTTGGCCTCAGGCAGGCAGCTCAGGCAGGGAACTGCTTGTTTAAAACTAGTATTTTTGTTCCTCTTGATGGCTTGGTTTTAACCTGGATCTCATCTCTGCCTGTGTCCCTGATAACAGCGTGGATGTGTTTTGCCATGGTTGAAAGGAGTGTTTTCTGGTTAGCAGCACTGGTTTAAACAAATATTCCTGTTACTTAAGCCTAGTCTTTGCCAATGCCTAAAACGTAAATGTAAGACTTGTGGGAACTAGAGGAACTTACTGGTATAGTTGGAGGATATCAAGATCCTCTGTGCAAAATGCCTTTGGAAACTCCCCGTAGGTAATGACCAATGAAGTAAAAAAAAGCTGTTTGAGTTTCCAGTGAAATTCCACTAAATTCTTGGGGTTTGAGTGAAACTCCTGGCAGGCAGGAGGGAAAAAAAAAAAAAGCATCTCATACACAACACGGGGGCCTCCTGTGCTGCTGTACACGGGTGTTTCCAAGAGCAAAGCTGTGGTCTGTGTGGAAGAGAAAGATTGCTGAGCTTGCAGAAACAGTTCACAGATTATTTTCATGCCAGCTCTCTGCACAGCCATGATGAGGGTTTGCTGCAAAGAAAGGCTGTGGCCACCAGAGGTTCCCCTTCGCCTGGTCGTCAGCTTCTTTCTCTCCATTACAAATAAATCCATTCTTGCAAGGCAAAAGTCCCAGAATTTAGTAAACATTATCAGGCTGAGTACTTTTTTTTAAAAGAGATGGGAGTAGGGAAAAGGGGTGTGAATAGGCTTTCTCCACCTGATTTCCAAAAGTGAGCTTAGCATTAAATACCATAAATCACAGTTTTATGACTCCCTTAAAGACTTATTAACAAAGCTGCTCAGTAGCAGGAAAATGTAACTGAGGGACCTTGAGGAGCTCAGCAATGTGGGCTGCTGGTTTTGAACCTTACAGCTACTTTAAACTACATGACTGAGGACCTGAAAAGAAAATGGTATGCTTGATTGCATCAAGTAGTGGGAGCTCTTTATCATGCCTGGAGAGCTTGATGATGAGAAAGTTATGGGTGATGTCTCATGGGGCTGGTAGTTCATAAAGAAGCTGGAGGAGCCTTAACTCCTGGAAAAGGAGGGCTGTCCTCTCTTGCACTGGTGCTGTGGTATGAGAAGAGTGTGATGCTTGTGAGTTGTGCCTTTTTTTCTGGATTTTTCTATGCAAAGTCTTCTGTAAATGTGAGATGGATACCTGTTTCCTTGGGAGGTGTTTTGTAACCAGCTGATGGCACAAGACTGCTTCTGGCAGTAAACTTAAAGGTTTTCCTGCCTTTTAAAGCACCCCGTTGGGTGTTTCCAGACCCGCCTTGCTATCATTCTTCCCAAGCACTGCTTTGGGTTGCAGAGCCTCTGCATGAGCATCTGGGAGGGCTGTGGCTCAACTCCTTGGCCATGCTCTGGCATTGTAGGCTGCTTCTGACTCTGTTTTCAAATCACGCAAAGGGCTGCTCAGTGGAACTGGATCCAGACTTTAGCTGGGCTATATTTGAAAGTGGTCAGCTCCTGTTTTGCTAACTTGGTGGTGGGTTCTCTTACGCAAATGTAGATAAGGCACTAGGACTGTCTACTCTGTTCCTGAACCTGGCTGCACACCTCCTAGTTGCTGACACAGCTTCAGATCATTGCTTGCTTCGTGAGTCACCTCCCTTTTTGTGGTTGAACTGTCCTCCAAAGTTAAGGGCTGTGCCCTTCATCTGCCATTGGCTGCCAGGGTTTCTGACTGGACTTGTCTACCTGATCTCTCGGAGCCGCAAGGTGAAAGAGGCAGCTTTGGAAACCCGGAGGGAAGAGTGCAAGTCAAGTGAGCGAGTAATCGGTGCCTCATCCTCCCAGCCTGCATGATGCTGGATCCTCCATGCCATAAACAACTGGGAGTCCATGTTTTTGATGTGTGAGCATTGCAGACGGAGCAGTGCCAGCGTTGGCTCCACCAGCTCAGCAGGGCCAGCGGGCTGCAACCACTGGTTTCCCGCTCGTGGTGGCTGGACTGCAGCCTATTTCTCTTCCTCAAATGTCCCTCCTTGTGCTGGGAAGTCCTGCTTCCTTAAAGCCCTCTGGGTTACCGTGAAGACCCTCTTTTGCCCACTCACACTGTGAAGCTCTCTGCTCTGCTGCAGGGGTTGCCTCAGGCAGCCAGTCCCTTTCAAGAACCTTTGCACGGGGGCTTCTGCATCGTTTACCTTCTGCAGGGGTCTGAGTATGCCGTGCTTTGGTAGACTCATCTTGTTGAGGCTCTGAATTCAAGCCCAACAAAGACCACAACTAGAACGAGGTTCATTGCTTGCTATGAATCCTGCAGAGCAACAATTTGTCCAGTTTTGTTCAAGGGAATTTTAGGGCTGAAAATTGTTACTGTTTGCTGAGCTGGGTAGAGGCATACATCCAGGCTGGTATTTTGTCCCATGACCTCCTGCATGCTGAATCATACGTGCTCGATGGAGATGGCAGTGAGAGGGCAGGTTCTGCCTGCTCAAGCAGCACAAAGCTGGCAGCTGCGGGGGTCTTGCTGAACTGCAGTGCCCTGCAGCCAGAGTCATGGCAGCCAGCTGGCAGGATAGGTACATCTGCATCAGTCCTTTCTATCATCTCAGCACCCACAGAAGCTTTGTCACATGCCAGCTGTGTCTCCACAAGCAATGCAGCATGCCGCAGCCACCCGCCCCCCTCACTTGGAGGACATATGTAGAGAGAACCCTTGGGGATGGTGAAACAGGGGAGTCCAGGCTTCCTCACTGCCTCCACAGCCAGAGTGCTGCAGGACCTTCCTCATGGCCACACTCGTGCAAATTTAATGGGGGAAAGAGGCAGCACAGTGTCAGAGATGTTGAGTTTCTCCAGGTTTGGCTGCCTGTTTCACAGAACCAAGAAGAGAGCCTCTAATGCTGCCTCCCAGGGGAAGGGCTGCAGTGTGGGTGTAGCCCTTGCTGGATAACAGAGAGTCCCCCCAGTTACCCACCCTTGAGATAAAGCCAGAGGAAAACTGATCTCAGCAGTTCCAGAGCTCACAGAAGTGCTTGTTGATATTCGCTTCCTCTAAGGAGCTGCCGAATTTTTACCGGTTGTCATAATGTATATTCATAAGTCCATTATGCTTTCTCTTATGCTACAGGAACGTCAGCCACAGCTCCTACGTAGCCGTGTGATCTTGCACTCTTTTGGGGATGATAAAGGCAAAGCACTTCTCGCTCACAGCTTCACTTGCAGCCACGCTGTGGGTTGTGCACTTGGGTTTGTTCCCCACTTGTGAACTGTTGACTCTAGAGGGAGCAGTTTAGCTTCAAGGACTGCAAGGCTCTAATCAGCTGTAACTCCCGGCATTTCTGCGGGTGTGGGTCTTCTTGGGACAGCTTCCTTCCCTAATGAGCAATATCATAATCACGTACAGATTTTTGAAATTGCAGAAGTGGAAACCACAGGGGGAATAACTGACTGGCAGAGGAAATTTGATTAACGTGTTCAACAGCCTTGAGGGGGGAGGCAGGGGCAAGTGTAGAGGTTTCCAAGGAGGAGTCAAAGCTCTTCTCTCCACAGGATGGCTGCCTACCTTGTGCTCAACCCTCTGACAGTTTTGGAGCTGCCTCTAGCTCAGACTGGCATCTCGGAGAGAATTTCTAGCCTATATTTGGGAGGGGAGATGTGCTGCTCCTTTGGCTGGTGGGAGCAGATGTTCACTCGAGCCTGTTACCTGGGTCAGAGCAACCTCCAGCTCGTGCCTGCCCTGACTCCCAGGCTGCCCTGAAGAGCTGTTTGCAAAGAAGAGGGTCCATGGCTTCCAAAAGAAAAGGGAGGGACAGGCTCTTGGGCCATAAACCAGCATAAACAAGCTCCAAGCAGAAGCCTTTGGCCTGAATTGTGTCTCATGACCTCTGCCGTGATCCATCTCTCGCATAGCCAGAGCCTGCTTGCAGGGGCTGGATCTGTGTTTCCTTGTACACACGACAAGGGTATGCTCTTGTGACCATTAGTACAAACTAGTTCCTGCCCTGCCTTTACACTCTTTTTTTTTTTGAGGCAAAGGATGTTTTTAAGGGCTTAATGTTTAATCTGTACCCTACTAACCAGAAGAACTTGCAGAGGTTAAACGAGACTGGGAGATGGCTGCACAAGGTCGTCTTCCTTTCCAGGGTCCATGTGCCTCCAGCCTGGGAGGTTTTCACAAGCGCAGGGATGTGAAAGCCAGCGGCTTCCTGGGGCTGGTGAAAGGCACATGTGAGCAACCACCTCCAGGGCAAAGGAGTTGTGCTGCAAGCACAGGAAAGAGGGAGAATTAAAAAGTTTTGAACTTCTGGGCAGTGCTCTTGCCAAATCACACCGCTCTTGGCAAAGCAGGAGCAGACGTGTTCAGCAGCAAGCCCTCCATGGCCCGGGGCACTGTCGCAGCAACACCTTTGGCCCGGTAGTGCCAGGGCTGCAGGATGAACTCTGTCCCTTCTGCCACAGGGTGTGGGCTCTTAGACCACCTCACGGTGGGACTGCACTGTCTCCTTTCTCCCGGGGCTGCGTGACTGGGGATTGTCCAGCAAGTCCCACTTGAAACCCAGAGCCAGCTGGTGTCCTCTGAGCGACGGCTCTGCCTTGGCCTTAAACAACCCCCAGTGTTTCCTCTGAAGGACCTTATTCTCAAACAAATCTTCCCTGCTGCTGGTTGCTCACAGTCACTGAAACAACCATGGAAGAGATCTGTCCTGAAAGCCACTGGGGTCCAAAAATCTCTCTGTCCCAATGACAAATGATTCCTGCTGCCTTTCCCGTGGTGGGGCATGCAGCTGGATTTAGACCATGCAGTCCCCAGGGGCTCCCCAGTGAGGTCCAGAGCATCGGACTGCCACCCCTCATCCAGCCGCCCAGGCAGGGAGCTCCTCGCCCACATCTCCTGGTGAGTGAACAGCAAAGAGCCGAGTGCCGCAGGCTCTGCCGGGGCTGCTCCAGCACACAGCAGCTTTTCTGCAAGCATGGAAACAGGGAGGGTTGGGCCACAAGGATGAGAAGGGCCCCGGGAAAAAGCAATAGCTTGGCTGAGCGTGGTGCCTGTGCATCAGCAGATATTACTAATACATATGTAGCCATACAGGGATTCTTAAATGACGAGCTATTCCTGAGCTCAGGCTGCCCCGTGTGATCCTGACTGTGTCAGCTGATGGGGAAAAAAAATCTCTTTATGGAAGAAACAGCATGTTTCTTAGGGAGGCCCAGGACCCTGCATGTCCCCCCTCTCCTCTGGGCTCAGCCAGCTCAGAGCCAGCTGTGCACGAGGGATGGGGTGAGAACAGAGTCCTGGAGGGAGGATGGAGGAGGGACCAAACTGAGCTTTGGCTCAAGATGTTTGACTCGCCGGAGATTTACCACCCTGACCTTAGTTAAGGGGCTGGAATCTAATCACAGACCCCCGTGTTGCAGGGAGATGTCCTCCCTTTCCTGGCACACGCCAGGGGTATCCAGCCACTTTCCGCCTCTGGGAACAGGAGGGTGGTTGGGAGAGCAAGCCCTGTGTGGGGCCAGGCTGCGGGGACACCACGGGGACTGCGCTCATCCCTGGCTGTCCCCAGTTCCCATGTTTCCCTCTATCTCAAAAGACAAAGGAGTCACAAAGCTGGATTTATGCCCACTGTAAAACCCCTTGGTTTTATAAAACCCTCAAAGCAGTGCTGGAAATCACAATGCTTCGTTACCTGTGTTGTCATGTGGGCTTCGTGCTGCAGCTGTCCTTATTTCTGGCTTTCTGAACCATGCCAGTACATTTCAAAACCTGACAGTAAATAAAATACATAAAATCAGTTTCTTTTAATCTGTTCCACATATACTGCCCTTTAATTTCTGCACAGTATTTACAGGATATGGTAGAAAGAGGAACTGATTGTTTTCATGTGTCCCCCACATATTTCCACTGAGTATTCTCTACCTCTTCCCCTTTTCTGAGCCTATATCCCTATGTGATTTTTTGTCATCTGCAAACGCTCTTGTCCTTTTCATTCACATCTACTGAACTTTGCTGTCTCGGCTATGTCTTCTTCAAAACTTGGTGATTAATGTAGTCATGCCTCTCTGCCCCCAGCAAAGAGCCCAAATTCAAGATCTTCCTGCAGCCCTGCAGTAAGTGATGCCTGCTGAGCCCATGCTGGATGGCCAGCCTAAAAAAAAACACTAAAAAGCAGAGGACTGGGCTTTGGAAACCCTGAGGTCATGATCCAGATCTGCTGCTTTGGTGGCATTGAGGTGAGCAGGTCCATGGTACACAGTAATTTCTCCTACCAAATATCATCTTTCTTGGGTATTTCACCCTTGAGGGCAGCGCATCTCCTGCCAACAGCAGTGGGCATGGCTGGACCCTGCCTTTGGCCGAGGCTTGTGGTGCATTTGCGATATAAATATAAAGGGAGAGTAGGAACCTGCAGGTAACCAACCTGCTCCCTGCTCTGCTGAAAAATCACACTGGACCCTTTGGAGATCTCCAGATTTTCTTGTGGTCTTTCCTCTTTACTAGGATAGCAAAGCTGTCTACGACCATCTTTGACTACGCATGACGGATCTTCCTCTGGAGAAGGTGTTTGATGCCGTGCTCAGCACAGCTGAGGATAAGCATGGGCAGAGGAAACCTCAGCACCATCCCCAGACTGCCTCCAGCACCCTGGGAAAGACTGTGACAGCCCCAGGCTGCCACAGATTGTGGTCCTACCTGGACCTGCCTCCACTTTCCCCAGCTACAGCAGCCGGAGATGTTCACTGCTTATTCCCCTTCTCGAGTATGCACAGAGCTGGCCTAGCCACCCCAGCAAATCCCAGGCTTGGGACTGGGGCTGACAGGGAAATCTTGTGTTTTTCTTCTCTCTCCTGCAAGATGGCTCTAAAATACAGTCTTCAGTGGCTGGGTGTGACCCTGCCTGCAAGCACCAGCACTTTATGGAGGTTTGAAGAAGAAGGCAATGCATGAAGCCAGGGGCAGGTGAGACCCTGAAAGCTCAGCCCAGCCCACCCCATCTCAGGACATGAATTTTGCACCGCGGGGTTTTGTGATTGTTTCCCGCAGCCCAAGAGGAACAGAAACACTTCCCTCCCACTACCGGAACCTTTCCTGCATCGTTGTGGCCTTTCTCATTCCCCACAAGGCACCCATGTTTTTGGAAAACAGGCGCTGGCCTCCGTGGCCAGCGTGCCGGCACAGCCCAGCGGGTACCGTGTGGCCGCCCACCCCGGCACGGGGCTCCAGGCAGCTCAGATAAGCAGACGTGCGCTTCATCCCCATGATTAGCTAACCGTCCTCTTGCTACTGGCACGATGTTTTGCATGGGGTGTTGTAGGAGAGGAACTGCCTGCAAGAGAGATGTGAAACCCAGGAAACAGAAAAATGACACTTAAAATAAAAGGGCCTCGTGCCTTCCCCGGCAGTGGCTCTGGAGCCAGCCGGGGCTCAGCAGGCAGCTCCCATTCCCCAGCAGACCAAGCAAGGAAATAACGGCCTGAGAGGGAAATAACAAAAGCAAAGGAAAACACGCTCCTTATCCCTTTCAGTTTGTCTTTGCTAAAACAAAGTGATAACTGAGCACTGTTTAATTTGGCTCACCCACAGTATTTTGGTTTGGGTGCTCCTAGGCAGCAAGGAGGGTTCCCAGCAAGGCTGGGAAAGCTGCCGGCAGAGCTGGCTGCTGCATCCTTTGCCCGGCAGCTGGGCAGGGAGGTGAGACTGCAGGGATGTCATGCCCCATCGTGAGTTAACAGAGGCTGTGGGGGCCGGAGGCTGGTGCAGGTGGAATCCCCGGCCAGGCAGAGTGAGATTGGGGTGCTGCCAGCACCCACACCCAGAAACACATCTGCAGGAAAACTGGTCGCCCCAACTCACGTGCAGAACAGTTGTCGGGGACAATCTAACCCTGTTTTGGCAAATTTCTTCATCCAGTCAAAAATATCCATTTCTGTATGTATTAGTCAAGCCCAGCAGAGAAGCGGGCTGGAGGCAGGGGTACGCGACGTCCCATGAGCTCTAGAGGAGAGGAGCTTTGGAGGCTCCCAGCCGGCTGCCACCGAGCTGCTGCCAGCACTGACACCAGCTCAATCTCATCTCTAGTTGTTGAAGGGTCTACAGGCATAAGAAGCCCAGAGGAGAGGCCGGCACAGCACAGTACAGCCTGGCACAACCTGGCATGGCAACCAGCTGGAGGCAGCATGCCGGAGGTGATGCTCCATCAGAGTGCAGGAGCCGAGGCTGGAGGAACCAAAAGCAGAGCAGCTGTGCAGGAATACCTGGGAAGTGCCAGAGGGTTTGGATTTAATTTGCTAATTGGTAGCGGGGTACTGTGATGAGAGCTGAGCTAGGCAGGGAGGCTAAGGAGGGAAAGCTCCTGCCCTGGCACAGCTTGGAGCAGAAAGACAGCAATTTTCTCACCCGCTTCACCACATGGCAGCGGCAGCTCTGCAGAAAGGCGGTGTGTCCTGCCAGCCAGCCAAGGTTTTATTTCCCTCTCTGCCTGCCAGCTCTACAGGCCGAGGGAGAGCTGGCAGCATGGAGGAGGAGCAGGTTTGTGGAGGGGGGGCAAAGCCATGGCACTGTCCCAACCCAGTGACGAAGGACAGATTTGGGGCAGCCTGGCACATGGCTCTGAAGTAGCTCCCATCCAGCAGCAGAAAACCTCTGCCCTCGCCTTTTCTGGTAGAAACCAACCCATATTTTCTCCCCCAAACCGAGCGTGGCACCAAGCAACAACCCAAAATCAGGCTTCTCTTCCTCAGTGCCCTGTGGCTGCTCGTTCTCAGCATCTGTCAGCAGCTCCATCCCCCAAAAGAGGTGGCCACACAGCCAGAGCATGGCACCCCAGGCTTTGCCTTGCCCCACCACATCCTGCCCCCAATGTGCTCCTCACTCCCAGCACCTGCTGTCCCCTGGGCAGCTGCCTGTGGGGCAGCCGGGTCGCCAGCTCCCAGGGCTGGCAGGGAAATGTCAATGGTCAGGCAAGTCCCAGTTGCATCCCGGACTGGCTCCTGGCTCACCCACGTGGGATGGTGTCTGCCGTTGCTGCAGGGAAGATAACAAATACCGCCTGTTCCTGCAAGCATCTAGCAGGAAAATCCCACAGTTTGGAGGCTCCGGTGCCGGACCAAGCTGTGCTTTGGGTTTACGCTGCTCTGGGTGTCTACGCATGGGAGCACAGCTCCACACATGGCTCCCAGCCACCAAGCATCCCTCCCACTTGCTTTGCCGGAGCTCACTTCTGCCAGGTCCAGCATCAAGGACAATCTCTATCGCTTGTGCAAAGTAACATAAACATGCGTGGTGCTTTACATTCTCAGCTGCTGGTCACTGTTGATTGAAGAGCCATCACTGCCAGCTTCCAGCCCATGGGAAAGCAGCACTCTGCATCCCCGTCTCACCAAGCATCATCTCTCCAAAAGTGTCTCTCTAGGACACATAAGCTGCTCCAGTCCCCCATGTGCAGACCAGCTTCCCAAAAACTAGGCGCAGGGCTGTGGCAGGGAGTTTTGCCATGCTGGCTCTCAGTATTTGTCTTCAAAAGCTCCGAGACACAGCACAAGTGCAGGCTTGGCACTGGGAAAACCACATTGGCTCCTTCTAGCAATGCAAACGCGGTGATCGAGGACCCAAAATCTGCTACGGCACTGCAGGCACATCCAGCGCTTTAAAGAGAGGGTTGCTGAAAGGTGTAAGGGCCAGCTAGGGGATCCCACACAGACCTCACCCAGCACCCAAGAAATTCCTGCAATTTTGGAGGATCCATTGATGGTAAAATTAGCCAGTCATGCTGCATTGGAGAGAATCACCCAACCAAGCAGCAGAAGCGGCACTGTGCGACTTCCACAAGTAACTATGGTAACCCAGAGCAAATAAATGCTATTTTCAAACCACAGGCAGAACCTCCTCGTGGGAAGCCCTGGCTGATCCCAGCTGCTGGCTGAGTGCTGGGGTCCAGGCATGGATGCCCTATGGAGGGTAGGACGGAGAAGACCAGCCAACACACAGCATGTGGTCCTGGAGAGGACCAGGAGCTTCTCCTGCTTGCCCCCTGACAGGGCATGTCAGGAAAAGGACAGTGGGAAAAAAAAAAAAACAGCTTTTCTCTGCACCATCCCCAGGAGCTGAAGAAACTGTAGGAATAAGGATGATTTCCCACCTGCATTTGCCCATGAGCATGGCATGGAAAAGAGGAAGATCAGATGTTTTATATAGGGCAGGAAAATCCTGGTGAGAGAGATGAGAAGGGAATGGGATTCAATTAGGTTAGATGGATAGAATAGAATAGAATAGAATAGAGAGGGAGTTGAATTGAATTAGAGGCCCTAATTTGCTTCATCAAGAAGTCTAGCACCAGGTAGTGTCCCAGATAAGAAGGAGATAACAGCTCAGGATGGAAATCAGTTAATTAAGACCCAAGTAGAGCAAGAGAAACCTCATTTGCAAATCGGCCAGGGTCCTGACTTCCTGGGAGATGGTGTCACCCCAGGGACATGGGGTGCGGGGAGGAGCTGGGGAACAGTCCCCCTTGCGCCCCATGACTCTGGCTGTGTGATTTCAGCGAGACACTGCGGGAGACACCAAATGAGGAAATGCTCCAGCAGGGTTTGCTCCATTGCTGGCAAGCGTTTGCTGCCGAGGCTGAGGGTGATGGGTCCGCTGCCAGCCCTGCTTTTCCCGTTCCCGCTCCTGGCACCAGATCAGTTCTGCTGACCCCATCAGACCCCCTTCCCCAGCCTTGGCTGAGAGCCCACCCAGGGCTTGTTGTGTGCCAAGCTGTGGGGCCCTGAGAAGTACAGAGCATTTTTAACACATTAACACCAAATCCCCTCGGGAGGACCGGGTGGCCGGAGCATCCCCTGCCAAAGCACCCCAGTCCTGCAGCAACACGCCTCCATGCCAGCACCCCTGTGCCTGGACCTGCCGGAGGGGCAGGCTGCTCCCAGCCGGCTTTCCAGACCCCTTCCAGCCCTGCTTCATGACATGGGCAAAGCTGCTGGCATCACTCCGGCATTTAGAAACAGGAGCTTGGAGCGGGTACAGATCCCCCGGTAAACGGCTGATCCAGCTTGCAAAAAAACAGCCAGGGTCAGGGCAGAGAAGCAGCCCTGGTGTCCCGGACAGCAGCACCAAGCAGCCTGCGGCCGGCTCCTGCTCGCTAAAAGCAGCCGACGAAAGCTGGAGCCCTGTGTTAAGTCGCTCTCCAGCACATTTTGTCCATGCAAAGATGGACACACGGTCCCAGGGTGGTGGGAAAGGCATCTGCCATAAGGCCACTCAGAAAGTGCCCCCCAAAAAAGGTGGTGGGACCCAGAGCCTGCACCCACCAGAAAGCCCATCTCAACCCTTTGCTCCCTTCCTCGGAATGGGAATGGACAACCTAAAATCACTGTTTGGTTGCATTTGGTGTGATGCTGTGCAACACCACCAGACACGCACAGGGAGCAGGGTTAATCCAGCCCAAAATTAAAAGGCAAAACTGGAGAAGACAAAGTCACAGCCTCCACGGCATACAAGTGTGCGCTTTCGGTGGCAGTCTGGTAAGCGTCTGCCTGGCAGTGTGAGGAGGATGAGTGCGAGTTGCTGTGGGAACAGTGATTTGGGTTGTTCTGCCTCTGGGTTTCTGGCTCTTTGCCTTTGATATTGCGTTCACCTCCCAGTTTTGCGTTGAATTTTGTTCCCTCCTTTCGTCATCCTTTCCCTGAGGAAAAAAGCATCCCCGCACCTCCACAAGGCAGAACCAGCACTGGCATGAGAACCTTGGGTGACCCCGCTTAGGGGTGGCGGGGGGCCAGTGGCACCCTGGGGGCGGCTGGATGGGGTGCAGCACCCATGGGGGCAGAGCAGACTCAGCTTTAAGGAGCAGGATGAGAGAGACCCCAGCCAAGCGGTGCCCATCGGTCCAGGGTCTGCACAGGCCAGGAGACCCAGCTGCAGCAGCAGAGTGTTAGTGGTGGTGGAAATACCATGCATTTAAACAGCAATAGTGTAGAAAAGATTTAATAGCATTACATTACTCTTGGGTACCCCTTCCAGCTCACCTGGCACCTGGGCACAACAGGGAGCCAGGCAAGGTTACACGTGCTGTCACCAGCATCCAAACAGTCCTTCCCTTCCTCTGGCCCACATGGGCTTTGCGCATCCTCATGTCCACCCACTCTACCCATCGCAGCCACACTTGGGGCAACTGGTGTGGCTCAGCAGGCATCCCAGGAGGACGCTCGGCACACAATCCCTCCGTTGGCTGTGGTCAGCCCAGGGTCGTGTGGGGCGAGTGGAGGAGGACCGGGCAGTCCTGGGCAGATGGAAGGAGACGGATGCTCCTGTTTCCAGCACCCATACCTTCCCCATGTGTGTACCCCAAAGAGAGGAGCGTGTTTGCACTGGGACATGCAGAAGGAACCACACCAGCCCCACCATGACCTCTCCTTGCCTCTGCCTGGCTAGCTCTAGCATCGGGGGGACAAGCGGGGCATGGAGGGGCTAAATAAATACAGGGCATGGGAGAAAAATCTAAAATGAAATATTTTGGAAGAAAGCATTGTCAAAAGCATAAAAAAATTCCTTTCTATGAATCAGCAATTTCTAGTGAAAACCCAATCAATTTATTAGACCCAATTTATTAGTGCTGGAGAACTGAGACACTGAGTGAATCCCAAATGAAGAGCATGGGAGGAGGAGGCAGGGTGGGAAGGTCAAGAGGGCTTGGCTCAAGACACTTGTGCCCCCTGGGATTTTGGCTGCGACTGCAGCACAGGGGCAAGGAGGTTCCTGGCATGCTGCAGCTCCAAAGGGTGGAAGGAGGGAAGCTTGGCCCTTGGGGGTCCTGTGAAGCCAGCGCTCAGCCTTTCTGGAGACACTGCATCCCCAAAGCGCTTCCGCCACCACAACTCGTGAGCTTGCTGCTACAAGGAGGCTCTTTGTTCGCTGGTGATGGCCATTCACTGGGTGGATGGGAGCGACGGTGCAGAGATGGTGCCCGATGATTTGTGGGAAGCCGCCAGCCGGCAAAGGGGCAGTGGGGCCAGGGCGGCTGGCTGGCACAGAGCTGGGTGCGGGGAGAGGAGAAGGCACATGGGGTAGGTAACAGGACCTGCTGCATCAGGCAGCCGGGTCTGCCCAGCGGAACCCGGGAGCCACACAGGGAGACCTCGGTGGCAGCGGGTGCCTGGAGGCACAGGGGGAAGAGCATCCTCTTGGGGACCCTAAAATCCACCTGCTCCCTGGGTCCCCGCTCAAAATATCGATGCTGGTGTTGCCCCAGGCCACAGCTGTCCTTGGAGCTTCAAAGCCCTCACCCATCACCATGTCAGCACCCATCATGCAGCGGCTTCATGGGAAAATCCCATGGGGGCAGACAACTTCTCATCCCTGCCGGCCAGGATGTTCATGCCACCCTCTGCCCAGGCTCTGCACCCCACAGGGACCCCTTGCCACAGCCAGGTCCGACACGGTGTTTGGAGAGATGCCTGCTCTGGGCGAGGGCTGGCAGTGATGCAGCTGGACAAAGCCATGGGCACCGGGCTGCCATAGACCTCAGTGCGAGGAGCTGGATGAGGTACTGCCGGTCCCTGCTCCCCTCACCAGCCCAAACTTGGTGAACAAACTGCCAATGCCACCAGTGCCCGAGGGATGAGAAATTCACCCAACAACCAATTGCTCTGGACTTGTGGGGCAGGGATTGTCCCCACCCTAGTGAAAGGCTTCCTGATGTTAATTGGGGCTGCTGGAAACGCTCATTAGTAATAATAGCCACTGCCATAGCAATGATGACAGTAGCATGCTGACAAACTACACATCTCAGGGTGCAATGCTGCAGGAAAAGCAGCATAGTGGGGATGGAGGGGTGGTGGGAGTGATGGGAGTGGTGGTGATGCTGGTGGTAGTGATGGTGCTGGTGGTGGTGGTGGTGGTGGTGATGGTGGTGGTGGTGATGGTAGTGATCATGGTGGTAGCAGAGATGATGGGATGGTGGTGGCAGTGATGGCGGTGGCAGTGATGGGGTGGTGACTGCAGTGATGATGGTGACAGTGGTAGCAGTGGTATATTCAATATGTGGGACCCACAGCCCCTGTGCCCACCTCTGCCAGGGCTCAGGATGGGGTCCCCCTCTGGGGCTCTGACCCCTGGCAGCGCCCCACAGCCCTCCCTTTCTGCCAGCTCCCCACAGCCCTCCCTTTCTGCCAGCTCTGCGCTTTTCAGCCAGTCCTTGCCGCAGGCCACGTGCTGAATACCCCCATGAAGACCTGGTGCCAGAGCCTGCCGAAAGCCCATCTCCTCCACTGAGCCAACGTGTCCTGGAGCCGGTCCCCCGCCACCTCTGTCTGCTGCAGCAACGGCGCCATTTGTGTTCAACCAGCAGGCAGGGAATTTGCCAAGCAGGATTTAAATCCTGTTCTCACCTTCCCTGTGAGCTTTGACAAGGCTGAGGTGTCCGGAAAAGTGGCGACAATGGGAAAAGGCAGGTGGCCCTCAGTTAATTAAGAGGTCTGGTATTTCAGCGCATGAGAAGATCGGCAGGATTTGTGACAGGAGCGAAGGCAGGCACAGGCAACTATTAATGAATACCCCAAATCCTGAATTAATGTGGGGTTTTTTTCTAGAGTACCCTGGGTAACAGAAATGGGATCAGTCATCCTTTTAGGACAGGCTGTAGTAGTATCTCTCTGGGATGTTTCGGGATGGGGTTAGCTCGGAGGGGGGTAGCCTGCACCCTGCCTGCGGCAGGGGGTGGGCGGCAGCACCCGTGGTGGGGTGATACTGTCACCGAACCCAGCCCGCCCGTTCTCCTCCAGCGCCGGGAGAAAAGGACGGGCGGGAGGCGCCGGTCCCCACTTGGCAAGGGAGCAGGAGCCATGGCGGGGAGAGGAGCGGGCAGATGGAGAACGCCAGCGGAGTCCGTGGGGTAGAGACCCCCAGAGGGGACCCCAAGCCAGCAAGGCCCCACGGGCACAGGTATGTCCCCCGTGGGGAGTCCATGGCAGGTCAGCACAGCGCAGGGGACAGGGCCCTGCACGGGGGACGGGGTACACGGGGCACAACGCGCGGACGGGGCACAGGAGAGGTGACACACGGCACACACCGTGGGGGACGTGGCACCGGGGACACGGCACGTGGGAGGGGGGGACGCACCACGGGGGATGTGGCACCAGCGACACGGCAGATGCGCAAGGGGACCCACCGTGGAGGGCGTGTCGCGGGGGGCACGGCACGTGGGAGAGGGGACGCACCACGGGGGTCGTGGCACCGGGGACGGGGCGATGGCAGAGGGGACGCGGCACAGGGAGGATGGCACAGGAGACGCCGCCGGGAATACCGAGCGGGGGACACGGCCGGGGGACACGTCCCGGAGCCCCCGGCCCGGGCAGCACCCGCCGCCGCCTGGGCGGGGCCGCACTCTAGACACGCCCCTTATGCTAATGAGCGCTGAATCACGCTCAGCGGGACCCGACCGCCGGGCAGGACTGAACCACCGGGGCGGAAGGGAGGGGAGGGCGAGTAGAGGGGAGCAGAGCGACGCTGCCGCCGCGGCCCAGCGACCCGGTCGCGACACGGGGCGCGGAGGAAGGAGCGGGCTCCGCTCGTTCTCGGGGGCGAGACCCGGCGTAGGAGCGGGGAATCGGGGGCGGGGGGAGGGAGAGGCGAGCGAGCGCCCCCCGGCCGCGCGCGCGTGGTGACGGCCGAGGGCGGGGCGGGCAGGCGGGGGCGGTGGGCGTGGATCACGTGACGGGGGGGCCGCCGCCATTTTGTTCTGCGGAGGCAGTATTTAGGGCGCAGCGCCCGGGCCGCCGCGCACTCCCGCCGGGACGGAGCTCCGGGCTGCCATCCCCCTCGCCCTCTCCCTCCCTCCCGCGGCCGGCCCCCTCCCTCGCGCTGCCCGCAGCCGGCCTCCGCCCCGTCTTCCCCCCCCCCTTCCCTCCCCGTCTCCGCCATTTTGTGACCGAGCGCTGCCTGCGGAGGACCGGCGCCGCGGCGGAGCCTCCCGCCTCCCCCCCGCCCTCTCGCTCTCCCGGTTCCAGCGGCGCCTCGCCCCGGCCCGGCCCGCGCAGCCATGTCCTCCAGCGCCAGCCCCGAGTACGCCTCTTTCTTCGCCGTGATGGGCGCCTCGGCTGCCATGGTCTTCAGCGGTGAGCACCCGTCCGGCCTCCCGGGGGGGGGTGTCGGGGCCTGGACCTGCCGGGAGGGGGGCGGGGGGAGCACGGTCTGGCTCGCCGCCGTAGCGCCGGGATGGCGGAGGTTGGGGGGGGGGGCACGCCTGTCCCCGTTGTCCCCCTCCCTTGGCGGGGCGGGATCCCCGGTGTTGGGCCTGGCGCCCGCCTGGACGGGGCGTCCTCCCGGCCTGGCCGCGGGGGGCAGAGGTGGCCCCGGGCCTGGGACACCCCCCCACCCCCTCCCCCTTCCCCCCAGCTTCATCCGGGCTACCGGGGCGCGGCGGGGGGGGGGGGGTCTGCGCGAGTGACGTCACCGCGGAGCGTGCCGCCGCCGGCGGAGCCCCCGCTCCCACGTGACTGCGGCGGCGCCGCCGCCCGGCCCGGCCCCGCGGGGGCGGCGGTGCCCCCCCCCCTCCGCGCCCTGCCGTGGGGAGCCCGTTCCCCGCGGGGATCGGGTGCGGGGGCCAGACCCCCGGTTAGTCACGCGTCTGGGCTGACCTGCCGGTGCGGGGGAGTGGGTTTTACCAGCCAGAAAGCCGGTGTCGCGGCAGGCCCGAGTCCCGGCTGTACTAACGTGCGCCTCGGCGTGTGCTGCGGGAAGGTCTCCTGCCTGCCGCCGCGCCGGGCTGCCCCCGGGGCTCCCTTGGGTGGTAAGTCTGCCCTGGGCTTCCATGGGAGTCAGGGCCCTCCCGGCAGGGAGGGTTGGTCTGGCTCTCCTGGGGCTGGGTGCAGCACTTCTCCTGCTGTAAATAGGACAAAGTTGCTTTTTAAAACATTCCTTGGATAATGCAAGAGCAATTTTTAGTGGGATTGAAACCTAAATATGCAAGCACTTAAGGAGTGAAGTCAGCTTTAAAGATGTTAATGACATTAAAAGGAGCTGATGGGCTCCTGACCATCCCTTTAAAATGGAAGATGCATGAACCACTGAAAAAGGGAAGCTCCTCTGTAGTGGCCATCCATCTGCATCTTAAGTCATTGAGGCTCAGTGCAGAGTGAATTGGGTCATTCTGCGGTATCATTCTCCCTATTGAAGAACGTTTATCAAGAGAATCATAAATGCTGTCTTACACTGGAAAGACCATCATATGATGCCTTGTCTGTCTCTTGGAGACTGAGTAAACCTTCTGCAGAAAATGACCGCTCTTCCTGACTGAGCATTTACTGTTTCCTGATAGGTACAGATCTGCTGTTCTGTTTGGGATGTAACATGGGGAAGGCTTCAGCTAGCTTTTTCCAGATGCAAGCATTATGGTGACTAGGAATGCAAGAACTAGGAATCAGTCTGGTTTTCTCTTCTGAAGACTGAGCCAGTGTCTCCACCTATGTGAGCATACTGACTTGTCTTCATCTGCCACCTAATTTGGCTCCCAGTTGAGGAATCAAAACACTCAAATATTGAGTTGGCTGTAACTGGGGTTGCATATAGCTGTTCATGTGCTTGGAGTCTCATATTAAAATAGTCTCTGAGATGGTAGCTAGGTCTGCAAGGCAAATTTGTGGAAGCTGCTCTTGATTGATTAGTGTGGTAGATTAAACTGTGTAAGTAGCTAAGTAGGCAGTGGATTAAAACTAGTGTTTGAGAGGAAGCTGTCTAGCCATGCAGATGTTGGCACCATTAGCTGGTTTCACACCAGCCATGCTCATGGCTTTAATCTTTGCAAAAAAAAAAAAAGCCTGGCTGGCTGTGTTTAGTCTTGCTCAGTTAGTACCCAGTGGTGGGATGCAGATGTCCTGTGCTGAGGGCAATTAGTGGTCTGCCACCTCAGAGTTAAAACACTGTACTTTCACTTGACAGGTAAGGACTTTGCTGAAAACAGTATGGCTGGAATGCTGTAGGAGCCAATGTTTGGACTACTGACCCACCTGCCTCTTTGCTAGTGTAAATAATGGAGGAATAGACTAAGATGTAGTTACTTGTTGGAAAAAACAGTCAGCAGATCACTGCCTTTTGCAAAGCAGCAGTGATTTAAAGTCCTAAATACTGAACTTTCTTCCTGAGGAAGGAGTCACTGGATTCCTCTTGCAAAATTGAACTGGGAAGCAAAAGAACATGGTTGTATGGCCTTTTAGACACTGGGTATGTGATATGCAAGCTTGCTTCGGTGGAGACATCAATGAGGGATGCAAACTTGTGTCAGCGTTTTAACAGGAATTCAAAGTGTTGCTTGGTGTGTCTAAACTAGAAGTGAAGCATTTCCTAGAAGCTGTTTGATGGCATGGTACTGTGGGATTGCATATTAAAGGGGAATGTCTGAATTGGGTAATTCAAAGTGAGTGCTTAAGCTATATTGATGAAGGCTTGGTAACTAGCATTTTGCTGCTGGTACATGACTGGTCCTTCTTGCAGAATCTGTGTCAGATGGCCCTAATACCAGCAGGTCTGAGCCGTGAAGTTAGTCTCTTGCTAGGGCCTAAGTGCATGTGATGGCTTCAGCCACTGGCACAACAGCTTGTAGATACTGCTGATGCAGAATCATTTCATAGTTGTGAACATTAGTGAACTTTGTTCAGTGAAGCAACTTGGATTTTTAAGGCAATATGGCAGACACATCCATATAGGGGAAGCTAAAACTTGCAGTGTCATGTAGCTTTCCTAATAGTGATGTGACACTACAGCATGTTCTGATGTTAATTGAACATTAGTTGTTAAAAAACCCACCTTGATTTAGAAGTAAGGAGCTAAGTCTGTCTGGACAAGCAGTGTAAAACTATCTAAAATTGTCCTAGATCAGTGTTAATTAGTGTGGTGATCATGTCTGACTCATGGTGTATCTAAAGATCAGATTCTTGTGGAGCTTGTAGTCCTGAGACCTGTTTCTAGTAAACATGTTCAAGTTCTATACTGTCCAGGCTAGTTTGATGTGAAAACAAGCGACTTTATGCAGTATGGTTTGTTTGAACATTAACTGCTGATGGTAAATAGATAGCAGAGCTTGTTCTGGTCAGCTGGTACTGATGGCTGCTAGAAAGACTAAAGCAGGCTGCTGTGACCTTGGCTATCTTTGAGCCTGCTTCTTCATTTGCTGATTACAACTTGTTCTGATAGCTAAAGTTCCTTTATTTCCTATGTGTAAAATGTAGCTGGCTCAGTGTCAGGTGCTGTTGAGTGATCAAATTATTGCAGCTTTTCCATGTGACTTTGGCATGCCAAAATGGAAAAGCATGGTATTGAGCAAAGCTGTCTGATTCTGTGCTTGCTGATGCTCCATGTAGAAAAGCATGATGCCCCAGGCGCACCCCACTGTGGCCTCCATTACATGGTAAGGAGTTTTACTTAGACCTGTGCTCTGGATGGGCATTCAGTGCCTTCAGTACTGCTTCACTATCAAGCTTCTGGAAGACTGCTAATGAAGAGAACTCTAGCCAGCAGTGTTAACGTTAGTCCTGTATCTGTCTTCTCATTGCTGCAGAGCAAACAAAATAGTACTTCTTATTTTAAACTAGGGCTGCAGATATTGTAGCAGTTGGTTAGCTATTAAGGGACCTCCATAGTGAAATTGCTTGATGCAGCTGACAGCCCTGTGCAGTCCGATTCTAGAAGGCTTTGTGAATATAAACAGCTTGCAGCTTTGAAGTTGAATTACACCTGTGCTTCCTGAAATACTCTCTTGAGGGGTGGGGATGTGGTAGAGAGGAGAGCTGCTTGCTTCTCAGTAAGGAGCTGTAGACCCCATCCTAAGAGGAGCTTGCAGACTCATTAGCTGTAGCTTCCAGGTAAAAATGAAATGGCAGAAGAGTGCAGCTCAAGGTAGTCTTCTGTTCCAAATCATTAAAGAGTACTTCAAGGGCATCTTGGTATGAGCAGAAAAACTGAGTGGGTCAGATGTTTGAGCTACCAGACTGTCTACAGGAGAGACTAGTTTAAGCATTCATCCTTAACAGCAGGTAGATTAGTGGCCTATTAAGACATAAGTGTTGTAACAGAAGCAAGCCAGATAGGCAGTATTTCTACAGCTCAGTTAAATTAAGGGAAGACATCTCAACAAGGGTATCATTTCCACTCACTAAATTCTAGTCTTAGGATCATCTGAAAACCCAATCGAGCATCTGGATAAACTATTGGCTCTATAAAACTTGGCTCAAGCAGATAGGCTGCTGCTTGTACTATGGCTTCCAGGTGTACCTGGAACTGGAACTTCTGTCTTACTCTAAAGTCACTGTAGACTACAAAGTCTGTGTGTACTTTCCCTTTGATGGGAACATTCAGAGCAGCAGTGCAGATGAATGTCCCCTGTGTCAGGACCTCTTAGTCAACTTCCCTTTTCCCTTCCTAAAACTAGCCTCTTCCATCTGTCCAGGCAGCCTGGCTGATTTCAAGCAGCAGTTGCAAGCTGAAAAACTCTCCAGCCTGATCAGGTTGCTTGGTGATGCTTGAACCAATGGTTTCACAGAAGTGCATGCTTCCACCTGCTTGCTGTCCTCACCAAACAGCAAGGCATAACTTGCTGAACTTGCTTCCTTCCTTCCGACTGAATCTTGCCAGTGTGAGGCTTCAAGGCAGGCTGGTCTGGCCACTGCTGGATGCAGTCAGATGACCTTGACTTTCCTATGCTTCAGAAATGAGGCAGCTTAGCAGTGGATGCATGCTGGTGAGTGATGTAAGCTGCTGTTCGACAAACTAGATGAAAAGGGCTCCTGCTAACTGGTACAACAAGCTACTCTGCTAGTCAGTACCTGGATTACAGTGGCCTGCCCTGTCTGTGAAATGGGTCATCTTTAAGGTTGCAGGGTAGTTTGTATGATGATAAAGAAAGATAAATAACAAGTGACTGGACTTTGCTGCTTGCAGAAGAGCAAGCCTGTACTCTGTGGTGTAAAGTGTCAGCCTTACCACGCTTTTACAAAAAAATTGGCTTTGTGTGCTATGTCAGACAATCCAGAGTACCAATTGCAGCAGGCCCAGCTGTTTGACTGGTAGCTCATTTTTCCTTTGGACTGCTGCTAATGCTGCAGCTTCTTGAGGAGCTGGTAGACTTTTAAATTCTCAAATTTACTGAAGAGGAGTAAATGGCCTGCTAGCCTTGCAAGTTATTTTTGGTAATGCTGTAAGCTGGCAGTGCTAGGCTTGTTTGAAATCCTCACACCCTCTCATAACATCAGGGGAGAACAAAAAGCATGCTGTCCCTAATCCTGTAACAGGTGACTTACTAAAGATTTCCAAAGCCTACAACTTCCCGTAGGGTAATTTATCTGTTTACCCCTCCAGTTATGACTGGGGAACTGTCTATAGCCAGTCTTCAGTCAGCATGATCTGAATTTGCATAGGCTTCAGATACAGTTCTGCTAATGTGGCTGTCTCTTCTGCGGAGATGCAACTGGGCATAGCAACAGGGTTTTTCCAAGGCAGCCATGGAGTATCCATTACTGTAATCTGAGGTAGAGCTGTGTGTTAAATGTGGTGGTGTGGGAGGGACCTTAGAATACCAGTGGGAAGAAGCCTGTTTCTTTGAAAATGGCCAGGTTTCTGGCATGGCAAAGCAAGGACTGTACTTGACCTGGATATCATCTCTAACAGTTCTCCAACCATTTAAGAACAACCTGCTCAAGGATGAACAGGCATTGAGGTGAATTGATGCCTGTTGTCTGCTTCAAGGGAAGCCTACTGGCTGCAGAGGGCAGCCCATTTGATAATGGATTAATTATAGAAGACTCCAGATGTAAGTACTCATCCAGAATGCTCTTTCAGACTTGCTATGATAGTAACCCATGGTATCTTAATTGAAAGTTGACTTGTGTTACTAGCTCACTTCCTAATGCAGGGAAATTCTGCCTATTAGTGCTCTGGAAATCTCTGACGTTGGAGTGTGAAAATGTGCTTATCCGTGGTGGGACATGGGAGGAATCACTGGCTCTGAATGGACCAAATGCTTCTGGGGTGCCTGTGGCTGATTCTGAACCTCTGTGATCTTGGGCTGAGCATGTCTGAATGTATTGCAACTGCTGAAACTGCATCTATGCAAATGGTTCCCTGGTTTGAAGGCCCCTGGTAATATGGTCACTGTCCATAGGTGTATATGTCTGCAAAGCTTGGCAAAACTGATGCCAGGCTTTTGGCAATAGCCTCTTTCTATACTGAGGGAGTGTTGCATGAGGTGACTTGCAGCTAACTTAGCTGAAAGATTAATGTTCCTGGCGCATGACCTTACTGCGCACTGTAACTATAGCTACAAAAGTTTGGTCCTAATACTTAGACTAGCACTTGATCTAAACCATAGACTGCTCAAGTACTGTAGGTGGAAGTTAGAGGCAAAGCTCTGCTGAAAGTCCTGGCAGTGGCAAGACTACAGCTAGTGTTCAGTCCTTACTGAAGCTGTTGCCTATATGGCAAGTTACTTTCTAGTTCATACTTTCTTGGAGCTGCACAGCTACACTACCTCTACTTCCACTTTTGCTTAATAGAAAGTAACAGCTGTGGCAAGGTGCCAGGCAGCATATTCACAGCCTGGTGGGAGTGTGTTTTGCCCCCAGGAAGCAGTATTAAATCAACTCTGGCTTGTGAGTTCAAGGAGTTAGTATTTGGAAGTATTTAAAAACGAAGTTAATCTTTGAAACAGGCTTACTGGGAGTAGATGGTCTTGAATGATGTGTGTAGAGCAACTTCTCTGTATTACAACACCATTGAACTTAAAAATGGCACAGTTCCTGGTTATAGACCACAGTGGCTTTCTTCTGTGGTAAAGCTAGGTAGGCAAAGTGCTGGTTCTCTGGCTGCCAGGTAAATGTTTTGATAGCTCTGTTTGTATGCTTTAAAGGTTGTGTTGCAGCTTAATTGGTCTGTATGTTAGAGGTGATGGAGCTGTATGATCTGAAGCAAGTACATGGAGTCTTGGTGTGTAACAGTGGTACAGCTCTTGTTCCATTTTCACTGTCTTCCACCTAGATCTCTTTAAACCCTATTCACTGAGAAGATTTTGGAAAACATGTCCTTCCAACTCAGGGGTATTTAAATATAGCATGTGTGCTTCAGACTCACAACTGGCAAGAGGTACAAGTCAAGATGTGTGGGAGGATTGACCTAAGTGTTAGCCCATAACTGAATAGCTGTGCCATTAGATGGCTGTGTTGTGGTGGGAAGTGGCTGTCTTGCCTGGACTGTTAACATTGGGGTATTGTCAATGGTGCAAGGAGAACTCAGGCTAGTGAAGAGCAGTAAGACTAGCTGCCTTGTGAGGTATTGGAGGTGCGGTTGCAGGGGACTCCAGTGTAGGCCTGTTGATCAGGATGCTGATAAAGACTTCACTGGGAGCAGATGTGCCAAGCTCTGAAGCTGTATGTGTAGCACCTGTGACTGTCCACTGGTGGGAGTGCAACAGATCTTCAGTGCCATCTAAAAACTGCAATGTTGAAAACTAGCTGCCACAGAGTACATGTAGACTTTATTTGTTAATGTGTCCAGACCAAGTTCAAGGCATAAGCTCTTGCTTGTTGCCTAGAATTGGGATTTAACTGGAAATTGACAAACTTGTGCTGATTTGCTCCTCCCCAAAAGCTTAAGCAGGCTGGCTTTCTGTAAGTGGGATTACAAAATCAGCTTCTGTAATCCATTGCTGTTAATTGCAACACCCTTGAGTAACTTCGGACTTGGAGGAAGTAGTGACTGATCTAATTTTAAATAATTAACTTCCCTCATGAGCCTCTGTTTCTGGAGAGGTTTATAGAAGATTCTAGACAAGATAAGTGGTTTCTGCTAAATATGATAGCCAGTCTAGATAGCCTGAATCTTGGTTCCACTTATTTCCAGTTGTTAGAAGATGCTTCATCTAACAGAAAAGGTCCCTAATTCAAGTTAGTGATTTCTTTCAAGACTTCCTAGGGGCTAGACCCTCAAACAATACTATCATTGATATTGCTAGCTAAGTCTGTGTGCTAGTTTCCAGGCTCAGCTTGCATTTGTAGGTCAAACCTGTCATCTGCTCTTGGCTCAGCCTTCTTGCTAAGCTGGATTCTAGCTCTGAATTGCACTGAGCATCCCTTTACATCTGGCTCAGTGGCAGTCAAGGTTCAAGAGCTTTTTCCTAGTACAGAACCAATTTGTAGTTGATAATGAGGCTTTCTCTTCAAGTTTTTGTAACTACAACTGAACTTCCTTCTGATAGTGAGTCTTGTGTTAGTGCAGTGGTGCTATCTTTATTAATCTTAAGTTTCTTAGTGCAGAGCCAGGAGGATTACTGCTCAGTTCTTGACTGCTCAAAGATAGGCTTTATATAAATGCTGAGTGAGAAGCAGGAAAGCACATATCCGGAATCCTTTGACTACCTCCCAGCAACTCTTCTGGGCAAGGTGTACAGTCTCGTGCTTGGATCCTTGTGTAAGGCAGCTACAGATATCTGTGGAACCAGCAGCTCTCTCTCCCTTGTAGAAACCTTAGTTTTTAAGTGGGTGGAGCAAACTCAAATATTTAAGTCTCTGAACAGTACAAAGATTTGAAATCACCATGGTTTTAATGTTCTACAGTAGCCTTTCAGAGCAGGCATGAGCATTTTCATGCTAAATAGGGCTGTTACCTTTGAATATCAGCCTGATGGTGTCTAAAAAGGAGACTACCCTTCCACACACCTTGCAGTGCTGCTTCAAGGACTTAGTCCTGGATGGCTGCTGACCTGCATATCATCTCTTAGGTGATGGTGAGTGTTCAGAGTTAAGGAGACCCTAGAGTACTCCAGAGCAAGGTTGGAAGGAAAGGGGTCTTTCCAAGTAATTCAGAATCAAAGAATGAGGTATTTGTGGAAGCTTTTGTGAGACTAATACGAAGTGTTCAAGGCAGCAGTTACTTTTTGGGGTAGTGCTTTGGGACTCTTCTGGCAGCTCTCAGTTGGAAGTGATAAAACCATGTCCTGCTTTGAAAACTAAGCTTTGGATTCCTGTGTTGGTCTCTGCATGCTCAAGTGTTTAGACAGGTGATCAGCAAACCTTAGGGGTAAGGTGGTTGTGGTCCTCCATAACCTAGAAGCCATACTCTACTCTGTGGTTCCAGTGGTTGGATTAACATGTGTTGGGACCTGAATCCTTCACAGGTGGGGTTATTGACACATGAAGAGGGTGTCCTTTCTCCAAGGAACTAACTGCAGCAATAATATGTGAGTTTGTTGCTATCTCAGTATGTGTCTGATGAAGCTGAAATGGCATGTTTAACTCCAGGCCAAAGTATAGGCAGATAATAGGTTTTGTGGAAGATGAGGTGCCATGAAGGAGACTTGTTAAACATTGGGTGCATCTGAGAACTCAGCCCAAGTGGCTCAAAGTTCAGTGATTGTAAAACCTGGCTTTCAGCTGGGTTACACCCTGCTGTGGTAGAAGGATGTGCTTTGCTGTGTTCCTGGGCAGTTCAGCTGAGTAGATCCTTGCAGTGTGAGCTCTGTGAGGGCACAGACTCTGAAGTAATGAGTTAAGATTTGGACCTTGGGTTTTAGTTCCTAAATAGGGAATGAGTGTCAGCTAGGGAGTATACCCTGCTGTGAAGCTAGCTTGGAGAGGGCATGCTGTTATCAGTACTGTTTGAACAGGACCTTTTTATTGGTCCAGCTTTGGTCTAGGACTCTGAATAGGTCACTTCCTCATCCTTTTGGGGAATATCCCTGGCTGACAAACCAAGTAGTCAAGTGACCATGTTAGTTTTCAACAATTCTTCCTTGTGCTGACTCAACTGTTCTAATACAATCTCCTTCACTAGGCTGCAGTATTTGGGGATGTGTCTAATGCATTTTTTTCTCTTTCAGCCTTGGGAGCTGCATATGGAACAGCAAAGAGTGGCACGGGTATTGCAGCCATGTCTGTCATGAGGCCTGAGCTCATCATGAAGTCAATCATCCCTGTTGTCATGGCGGGTATTATAGCTATCTATGGCCTCGTAGTGGCAGTCCTTATTGCCAATGCCCTCTCACCTTCTATCACACTATTCAAGTAAGTTACTGCATCTGTCAGTTTTGTTTAAGTTTGACCTGTCACTATTTTGATGCTGCTGAGTGGGTGGGTTTTGCTCAAGACTCCAGGAAGGACTGTCAATGCTAAATGCTCCTAACTTAGGCTTAGCAGTATGGACTGGATTTCAGCTGTTCTACTTGATGTCTTAGCCTCAGTGGTAGTGCTGCCTGATTAGTTTGCTGTATTAGCTAACAGATCAGACATCCCACTAGTAGAGATAATGCAGTGGTTTATGGCTTGAAAGAAACAGTGTACAGGCAGTACTGGGATAAGAGGCTAAGCTTGTTTCATGGTGCCAGATTTTAGACCTGGAATACACAGGTCTTTCCAAGACTCTCTAATCAGACTGTCTAAATAGTTCTTCTGTTGCCTGGGAGATGCAAGTGAATAATTAATACTGCTTGCTGCTTTATGTGCTGGTAAATCAATCCTCAAGCTATACATCAGGCCTCTACATCAGCTACAGTCTGAAACTTAATCTACTTGACTTTTGAGAATAGCTGGGACTGGCTTGGAGACCTCTCAGAATAAAACAATGCTTCTGAGGTCTAAAGTAGATATCTGTGTCACTGTACAAGCTATAGCTGATGAGCAGTGTGCTTGGCCTAATAAGCCGTGATCTAAGACACACAGGTACAAATGCTCCTTTGCAGTTACCAGGTGGCCAGATTCTGATAGGCACTGCTCCTCAGGTGCCCCTGCCTGGAAAACCAGACTGTTCCTGTCTAACTCTTGCAGTGCGAGAGACCTAATAATCACCTGGATGTGCTGTAGCTGCATAATAAGTTTACTAAAGGTGGGAGACAAAAGCAGCTACTAACAGGCTACACAGCAGTGGGACAGGCATTACTGCAAGTGCTAGCCCACATGGCTGGAGTAAATACTGCTCTGGCAGCATGCTAAACCTGCAGCTGACTGAAGTGGCTACAGACAGGCTGGGTGGCCATGTGAACTTGCAGGCCTAGTAGCTTAGCTTAGTGTATGAGCCATGCCTTAGTATCAGCTAAAGATCTTGCGTAGCTGCCTGTTTTTAAGTATCAGATCTAGGAGTCTCAGGAAGCATCTGCTTTGTGAGGAATACTGTGCTTGCTTAAAGAGTATAGAAGCTCTTTCTGCAGGAAAAAGGTTCCCTTTAAATGTTTATATGTTAATTCTTACTTGCCTCAGGGAGAGGAAAAAAAGGCTAGCCTGAAGTTGAACGGTTGGGTATCCTGTTACTTGCCACTGAAACTCTTTTCATATCTGTCCTACAGGAGCTTTCTTCAGCTGGGTGCTGGCTTGAGTGTGGGCCTCAGTGGTCTGGCTGCTGGCTTTGCCATTGGTATTGTGGGTGATGCAGGTGTACGGGGAACAGCACAGCAGCCCAGGTTATTTGTGGGCATGATCCTGATCTTGATCTTCGCTGAAGTCTTGGGTCTCTATGGCCTCATTGTTGCCCTTATCCTCTCCACAAAGTAAACACTGCGGTATGATGTAAAGAGATGTAACAAATCCACGTTTAAAAAAAAAAGCTCCAGAACGAAAATGGTCTCTCCAATGTGTACAGTTGTCCCAATTTGGTAGTTGATCTCTTGTAAATGCGCAATGTATGTTAGTGACTTGTCTGTCCTGTGTGTACTTCAATATTAAATTGGATGGGCTGCTCCAAGCCTGCTGCATGGCTTGGGGTGGCCTGTGTGCAATTTTCCACCCATTGCTGTTAGTACTTTATGTATAAATATGAACTAGAAATGTAATTTTTTCTCTTCACTGGATGTTTATTTATAAAAGACTTGACATGTTCATACATCTATGGAGCAAGGATTTTCAATTTCCCATGCTATATATATTAATCTTATATATAGGTAGATTACACTGTGGGGTCAATTGTAAGTGCAGAGAATTCCTTGGATGTAACTTTGATTCTAAAGATTGCTGTAGTGTCCTGGTATTGGAGTATGAGAATTTTGTGTTTTATTACAGCAATTGTCCGAAACACTCCTGTGTTTCAGTAGTAACCGCGTATGCTCCGGCATCAGAGTCGTGCACCCAGTGTTGGGTTACAAACTTATACCATGTTTCCGAATAAAACTTCCTCACTACATTGCTGTAATGAGTCCTCTGCCTCTGATTTCATGCTTTTGCTTCTCTAGGAAGAGGAGGGCTTCCTTTGGGGGGAGGCAGGTTCTTGATGTGACTGAGCACCATGCAGAAGTGATGCTGTCATCACTGCTAAAACATTCCCTCTTTCTCCTGGGCAAGTAGCAATGCTGTTTCCAACTGCTGTGCATGGGTAGTACTTGTGGTGAGCAGGAATGCAAAGCTGTTGCAGTGCTATGCTCACCCTGATCAAGCAGCACATACTTGCTCTGGCACATGGTAATGACATGTAATAGGCTGTGCAGCATGGCCTGAGCAGACAGGGTCAGGGAGCAAGGGTGCAGGCTTCAGCATGTGACAAGGAATAGGAGCTGCTGAAGAGCCTTTAGGGAGCTTGTCTTTGTGATGGCTGTGCAGAAACTTGGCTGGTTGGAAAGCTGTGCTGTTAGCAGCAATTGCCTCTAAAGTACCTGAACAATAGTCTCATCAACAGAATGGGTTCATTCAAGAACTTGTATTTTTTTAACTTGTAAATCAGGAGCACTTGATCTGAAAAGCTGTGCTTTTGCAGCTAGTGACTGCTGTAGCAACCTTTTCTTGTCCTGAGGATTTGAGTGTTGCAAAGCAATTCTGAAGCTCATATGGGAAATAGATATTGGACCCTTGTGAATGTAGGGCTTGTTCCAATTGCCTTTGGGAAGTACATCACCTTAATCTTAGTTGTATAGTTTGGAGGACAGGTTGAGCTTTTTCCCTTGTTCCAGATATACCTAGTACTAGTGGTGCCTTGGTGATCAAACTAAGCTGGGTGATCTGCCAGAACGTCTTCTGTCGGTCTGGTTGGGAAGGGAGCTGTGGTGGTGTACCTTGTGTATACCTGTGTAGCAAACAAGTCTGGTGTAAGTACCATGAAGAGCTATGCCCAGCGCATGAGGAATCCACTAAAGCTGTGTCTGGAGCTTCTGACCTGGTTCTTCCCCAGCCCAGGCCTGGTAGCACTTTGTGCATCTTCTGGGTAGCTGGTCTCCAAACTGGGGACCATTCCAGAGACTTCAGCTATGGGCCAATCATTCTGCTAGTATGGATTTTCACAGACTTTTGTGAAGGTGTAGTTTTAACAATTGTTGATAAATATTAACAAATTAATTGGTTTATTCTCTTTGCTAAAAAGCTGATCTGTCTGCATTATTTAATAGCCTGTCAGCTGCTTGGCTTTGGGGTGGGCTCTACTGCTGGTTTTGTGTTTTGGAAGGGCTTTTCATGGCAGTCTGAGCAGTGGTGGTGCTTGGGCTGTATAGAGGCATAAGGTGATTTAAGGTAAATACTGGATGTATGCTGAAGTATTGCCTGGGGTAAGGGAAAAATTCCTGATCTGAATTGTGTTGATCATTCTTTCTTCAGCAAAAGTAGTAGGCTCTAAACTTCTGAATTGGACTTTACCCAGGGGTCATAAACATTTATGGAAACTACAGCATAATTTTCTCTCGGCACTGATTGCAGTGAGTACCTTCCCAGTACTTTCATGCAGAGTCTGATAGAGCTTGCAGCTGGGAGGGGGTGAATCACAAATTCAGGCTCTCTGGAAAGCATGCCACTTAAATCTTGCGGTTCTGGTGAGAGGAATTGTATTTTGCTTGTGTAGCAGGACAGGAGAACGTCCTGGCTGGGGCTGCAAATGTGTTTAAGATCTGGGTTTCCCTTCTTCAAGGGGAACGTGCTGGCAGCCTTTTTTGCCAATTTACAAGAATATGAGCAAATTGCATTTGAGAGCAACTAAATGCTGCTGGTAGCTCTCATCTCTTAAGATTAATAAGCAATTTAAAGGCACCGGTCTATAGGAACTCTTAAGGTCCCATTGTAGCTCGGTGACACTGTAGCTTGCAGAGGGCAGTTACTAGCCTTGGGATGGTGATGGATACTTACGTAACTAAATGCAGGCGGAATCCTGTCAACAGCGTTTTGGTTCATGCCTTGGAACATCAAGCCTTCCTTGTTAATATATAAACCCAGGGAAGTCAGGAGAACAGAGCATAAAGCAAATGCTGGGGTTAGCATGCAGAGGTGGAGAAATGCTTTGTGCTCAGTACCTGCAAATACACTGGGAGTAAAATTAATAATCTGAGCATGTTGCCTTGCCAAGCGTTTTCTGACAGTGATGCTCTAGATCCTCATTGATGACTCCCAGGTGAAAACTTGCATTTCAAGTCCTTCACTGATGCTATTGCATCAGCAAATTTCTGAAGTGAGTCAGAGCATTAAGAAAATAATGGACCTTTTGGTCCCTTTCCTTCATTTACTGACAGCAGCGTGCTAGATCACAGTGCAGTCCCATCTGGCAGGGATTGACTTTGGTTTGGAAAAGGGGAACGGGCAGCCTCAGAGCATGAAATTACAGGACTCAGAGTGCGTGATTAAAAGAGGTGGTGTCTGCTGGCACATAAATAGTCCTCTGTAATGTGGCAGATTGCGTGCCTGTGAGTATGCACTGCAGAGTGAGTCAGCCCTGCAGAGAGAGAATGGAGCAGGGTGGCTCTGCAGCAGCAGCAGTCAGTTCAGGCTAGGTAAGGTTAAGGGATGCCTGCTGCCAGATGCTGCCTGCATAGACAATGCCTTCATAGACCTTGCTGACCTTTCTCTTTTTTAACTCTTTCGTACTGGCTTTTTTTTTTCAAAGGCTGCAGATTTTTTCTTTTTTCCTTTTTTTTTTTTTTTTTTTTACTGCTCTGTTGGAGAAGCATTTTTAAATAGTAGGATTTTGTCTGTGATTGCTCAGGGATTGTCTTTCCTTGGGAGACCTGGTTTACAGAGAAGCATAGTAACCTGGAAAAGTAAATAAGCGTTGGGGAAATAAAAACCTCATTAAGAGAAACTGATCCCGGAAACTAAGCTGCTGTTTTCAACTACAGGGTAAGAGCAGATCTAATGAAAACAACTCTCTCAGTAAACCTTGTTGCCCTCGCAGTCTAACCGTGGGGATAGTGATTTTATGGCTTTTTGCTGTTTCTATCTGGCCTTCCTGTATAAACCATCACTATTCTCAGGTGAGAACTACCTCTGTCTCTGACACACAGGACTTGCCACCTCTGCTTTTAGCATATCTCTGCTCTACAGGTATTAAACATCTTTTTGTCTTGATGTAATTAAATTAAACCCAGAGTAAGTCATCCCAGTGCCACTTACCCTGGAGTGGGAATTTTCTGGTTTATGGTCAAAAGATTGTGTTCCGAAAAACTTCTCCATTTTTGTTCCTATTACTAATGAACGCTGTTCCTTTTCTCTGCAAGTCATGCTTCCTTTAGCTCCTGAGACAGTCACAGCTTTGCAACTTGTATCACTGAGTTTCTGTCAAGCTAGTTGCTCTATCACAGTGCCAAAGCACACAGAAAAAAATCCTCCCCCAACCTTACAGTGTGTACGACCAGAAGCACATGGGGGCCAAACTGCCAAGTGCATCCCACAAGGCATCTACAGACCACTGAGAGGTCTCACAGACCTGTGAGAGTGCAAGCCGGGTAGCAGGAGGGCAGGGTGACGTTCCTGGAGAATCAGTGGCTTGTGTTTGCCATCTTCCTTTTGCTGAGGGGATGAGATGCACTCACCACAGGCTCAAGTCCTGGCTCTTCTGGATTTACTAAGAGGATACTGGTGGCTGTTTCAGTCATGGACCCTTTTTTGGCACTTTGAACTGTCCTTGCCATTAGAGCTGTGCTTTCCTCCTTTGCCTCTGGGAGAGGGTAAAGCGGTGATCTCAAGTGTTGGAGAGTGATAACGACCACCTACACCTAATGGCTGAGGACAAATCTTAGGAAATCACATACATTACCAAAATGAGCAGTGTGTTCTCAACTCATAGATGTAAACAGCCTTCCTGGCTCTTGTGTGCGTTAGGACAATTTTGTAGACCTCTTTGTGAATGCACGTGAAAAATTAGAAGCCAAGGCTGGATCTCCACAAGCACTTAATTTGGCAGCAGTGCTAGCCCAAGCCCTCCCTCTGGACACCTAGACCTTCTTTCATATCTGCAGCACATGCTCCCTTGTTTCTCCCAAGTGCGCTGGTATAACTTTGCATGCTGCCAGGCAGTGAATCTAATTTGGGAATTGAGCCAGGTTAAAAATAACCTGAAGAAAAAAATGTTTCCTAAAGAAAATGCAAGTGAAACTACAGCTTGTGATTCCGTCAGCCTATTACTGGGGCACTAGAGAGAAAGAACATGCAATTATTAGAGAGGGAGTGTGCGATTCTTGGTGATGCAAGACAGGGTTAATTTAATAGTGAGAAATAGAAGAACATCCAAAGGGATAAGACTTAAGCAGGACAGATAAGTGACATAAAGTTGGGTTGGGTGACATACCTACAGCAACAATGAGGCAAATTTCCATACCTCTCATCTCAGCACAGGCTTGTTCTGTTCTTCCCAGCAGCACAGGGGGAGGTCTGGGCCATTTTCCAGCATTCTGATTCAGTGGTTCGCTTTGGGGCTTGTAGCCTAGAAAAATGTTGGATCTCTATTGCTGAAGGGTTGGTGAAGCTATGTCAATGGGGTGGACCCCGTGGCAGGATCTTTTATAGTGGATGTTACTATCTCTAAGCAGTCAGTATTTGCATTTACCTAGATGTCTCTTCCACTGCCAAGAAAAGTTACTGTCACAAGTCTGTTAGTTGGTACGTTCGTATGAAGGTGCCCTGTTTTGGCCACAGGCAGTTTGGGTCCTGTATATGCCTTTTGACATCTGAATTCAATTTAGCAGCTTGGAAGGGTACTTATTCCTCGCAGAGTCATTTGCTCAAATAAGCACGCCTGAGATCCGCTTTTAGGATTCATTTTCTAATCTTCCAGTTTTGGAGTCTCCTCGACTTCACCTGTACTGAAGCCACAAGTCATTCCCACCAATACGCTGCTGGGTGCCCCAGACGTGGATAATTTCAGCCACAATGAGGAAAACCTGCCTGAAGCCATTCTTAGCCTCAAATTCCCAAAACAGTGCTGCATGTAGTTTTCCTGGCCTCAACTAGCATTGTTCTCAGCTCACCATTTCAGGGGCCTTTACTGTCACCCTGCTGACAGTAAGAGGCAGCTTGTAGTGTGGACAAGCACTGACATCATGGAATGATAAGTACAGCATAAAACCTCATTAAAATTCAATTCCTGGCCAGATGGGGATGTTATGTTCATGCACAATTGCATTCCCCATCATTTATCTTTTCTTGGTGTGATTCATCAACAGAGCTCACATCAGCACCCTGCCTAGACACAGTCCTTGATGAGACAGTTGACTCTCTCTGCGATACTGTGGGACACCAAACGGGATAAACACGCGAGTGAGAGTGCTAGGTGGACTGCTGCAGCACACAGCAGTCCCTGTGGAGCAAAGAGGATGGAGGGGAAATTGAAGCATCTGCCAGCAGATGATCAGGAGTAAATCCTTAGACTGTCAAGGATGTGGGCTTTAATTTGAACAGTGCATAGTTCTTGCCTGTAATGTTTTGGAGATTGGACATTGTTGCTCCTCTGGCCACAGAGACTGCAGACATAAGGACCCCTGGAGAGAAAAGGCAGGGGCCTGGCTGTGGAGCACGGAACAAGCTTTCTGTCTTCTCTCCCAGGCTGCTGACTTGTCAGATGACCTTAGGAGCCTGCCTGCAGCAATACTGTCAGCTTAGAAAGTAAAGTTTAAAAGAAGTAATGACTTACCTGTCCAGGTTGCAGTTAACTCTTTTTCCCTGTAGCTGGGACTGAGAAAAGAACAGTGAAGGGTGGGTTCCAGAAATCTTACTTTGCCTGAGCCAATAAACAGTTCAAACTTAATTTTGTTAGTGTAATTATTATTGTGCCCCGCCAGATTTCCAAGCAGGTACACTCTTTGCAACACTTGTCTACCAGCTCTTAGAGGCAAGGATCAGCTGGTCCTTTGTGACACGTCCATCCAGCGCACCTCGGTCTGCCTGGGGTTGCCATTCAAGAAGTAAATAATGATGAGTCAGGTGAAGTAAGGCCTGCAGAGTTGCTTCCTTGCACAGTGGATGTAGCCCGCTGGCCCCTCACGGTACCGCGTGCGTGCTGTCCCGTGCACGTGCAGTGTGCCACAAAGTGAGCAGAGCGGTTCATCCAGGCAGAATCATTGCCCAAAGAGGAACAAGTCCACTGTGGCTGTTCAAGCCAAGCTTACTTACTCAAAAATTCACAGACTTTAAAGTGTCACGACCTGGGCTGGACAGAACTTGCCCCACCACAGTGTTTGAGACATTAAGTTTCTCACAACAAGGAGAAGTTAAGTTTCACACAACATTAGGAACGACTAATTCATCTTCCCTGACCTCTCAGGCGTTTCAGGTTTGTCTGATAAAAAGTAATACTCTGCAGTTAACATTTTCTTCCACAAAGGCATTCACCTGTTGGCATGTGACATGGCTGCCCAGCTAGCGGTGACAGTGCCTGTACAAGAGCTGCATCATGGCTCACTAAGGACTGCAGAATCCTTGGCTGGAAGATGCTGGGTAATAGTGAACTTGTGAAGGCAAAGGTGGCTTGAGCTTACTCTAGTCTGTCCTGGGGCTGAGTAATGGTTCTTGAGTGATGATGCTCTAGACCACCTGCACTGAGGAGCTCCAGTTTGGAGTCAGTGGACACAGTGGAAAAAGATTCTGCCCCAAACATTTCTCATCAGAGCATAAGGCAAGAGGCAGCAGGAGGTGTGTGCAGACTGGCAAGAAGAAGGTGGTTGTGACGAGCAGATGTTGACACCTGCATGGTCAGCGCAGCAGCTCTTCCCCACCCCTCTCCAGCTTTCCTGAGCTCGCTAGGTCTGGAGTTTCCCTGGGTAAGATGTGTTCCCTTAGGATATGCGTCACTCCCCACTGGTACCAGACCTTTTCAAGAGCATTTCATGAGCTCCGCATTAACACGCCGCAGCGGAACACCAGCACATATTGCTGCCAGCCCCTTTAGAGGCTCCAATAGGGAACATTATTCATTTCTATTAATGCTTAGTGTCTGTTAATGCTCTTAAACCAGATACAGAGAGTAAATCCCCTGAGACACTCCCTGAAAGGAGGGAGGGCAGCAGGCCAGGGGCTGAGCGAGACCCCAGGCCTGCAGGGCGCGGGGGGGACCTGCCACCCTCCCTGGCTTCCCGGGCAAGAGCAGGCATCTCTCTGCGGTGTCGTCCCCACAGCCACCTCCGACACCGTGCCGGCGACAATGCCAGACCACAGGCCCAGCGGCCTGCGTGGGCCGGCAGGAGACCCCCAGGCCCGAAGGGGGAGCCAGGGCCAAGGACAGCGGTGGCCGTGAGCTCCGCCACCGCCGGTTCTCCTTCGCCACCGGCTTTCAAAGCAAGGGCGTGGCCGCGGAGCCGGCCCCCTCCCCTCAGCCCGGCAGCCTCTGCGGAGCCGCCGACCTCCTCAAGATGGCGGTGCCCTTCCCATGATGGCGGCTCTTTGCGGGACGGTCACGTGCGGCGGGACGGTCACGTGCGGCGGGGCGGGTGGGGAATCCTGGCGCGTCAGCTGAGCGGGCTCACGTGACTGGGAACGAGCGGCGCTGCGGGGTAAGGCCGGCGTTCGCTTCGCTCCGCTCCGCGCCCCGCCCCCGGTCCCGCCCCCGCATTCCGGCTCCGCCCCCGGGCGTCCCGGTCCCCGCCGCTGCTCCGCGGAGGGCGGGGGGGGCCGCACCGGGTCCGGCCCTGAACGGGTCCCGCGGCGGGGCCTTTTCCTCATAGCGTCGGCCCGGAGCCCCGGGGAGGGGCGGCGGCCTACCCGCCGCCTGCCCCCGGGGCGGTGCTCCGGCCCCTCCGCCCCTCACCGGCTCCCCGTTCCCGCGGCAGCCGCTCGCACCGGAGCCGCGGCCTTGCCCCGCTCCGCCACCCCTGGTCCCTGCCCCGTGCCCCTGACGCCGGTCACCGGCTGGGTGCCCCGTTCCCGCCGGCTCCCGCGGCCCCACCATGCCGTCCAACAAATCCGTCTCGGACGCGCCCATCGTCCAGTTCACCAACTGCCGCATCCTGAGGAGCCACCAGCTCCAGAGGTGAGGGCTGCCGGGAGTGCCGGGGGGTGCCGGGGCTCACGGCCGGGCTGCAGAGCTGACCTGGAACCTGGAGCGACTGTCCCCAGGTCCCCCAGTGCATCAGCTGTTGGCTCTCGCCCCCTGCGCTCCCACCGTCCCCTCGTCCCTCCCTGAAGGAGACGAGGCGTGTGTGAAGTACTACAGCCCCTCTCTGCTCCCCTCGTCTTTCGTTTGCCTCCTCTGACGGGCAGCCCGTGAAAACCCCGTTCCCGTGAATTTTGTAAGGCCAGAGGCCAGGCAGAGAGGGGTCGCTGCTGGAAGAGCAGCTTTGCCCTAGTAGACATTGGAGAGCCCATGGCTGGAGGGTGCTGGTGGGGTCTGTTCTGCCCGAGGCCACCTCTATCACTGGGGCCACGGCCACGCTCCCATGTGCTCCACCGCAGATGGCACTGGAGCTTGGTGAGTGTGTAACTGTCCCTTCAGGGAGGACCTGTGGGTGCGAGACGGGAAGATCCTCAACCCGGAGAAACTCTTCTTTGATGAGAAGGGCTCTGCTGACATCCAGCTGGACTGCAAGGACAGCATCATCACCCCGGGCTTCATCGACGTCCAGATCAATGGTACGGTGAAGCCATGTGCGCTCGCAGGGGAGCGGGGAGTCCCAGGTTTGTCCATCCCAGACCTTCAAACCCTGCTGTGTGCATACTGCCCATGACCAAATGCATTTCAGCTGCTCAAGGGAGATGTGAGTCACCGAACTAACGATAAAGAACAATTTTGCCAGTGGTTGCTGCTGTCACATAACTGATCCCCTTTGGCTCGGTGGGGTTTTCAGCCCAGCTTTCCTCTTAACCTCATTTTTATCAACATTTTATCCTGCCCCTGCACAGGGATGTTCCATGATGCCGGGAGGACAGAGCAGGACTTCTCATGGGAACAAACATTACCTGCTATAGCTCTTTCCTGAGGGTCGAGAGGGGCTTGTTCTAAGGTAGCTTATGTTGGAAGTCAGATCCCCTCTTCAGTGGGGAATCCTCAGGTTTTGCCCTGCACAAAACAGAACGTTGTTGCTTGCAAAATGCTGGGATGCTGTGGGGAAAAGCACTTCAGGAGGACAGCATTGGCTGGATTTGTACTCGCAGAGCCTTGTGAATGTAGGACAGGAGCAGTGCTGGAAGAGCCCTTTGCTTCTGGTCAGTGCCATACAAATGGAAGGGCTCACTCTGATCACGCAAAATGTTTCTTTGGCATTTTCGGGTGGAAAAACGTCCACTGGGGAAGCTGCAATTTCATCTCTGCTTTGCTCATGGTGCAGGAGGCTTTGGGGTGGACTTTTCCCTGGCTACAGATGACTTCAAATCAGGGATTGACCTGGTCAGTCAGAAAATCCTGTCCCATGGAGTGACCTCCTTCTGTCCCACCCTGGTGACCTCTCCTCCATCTGTATACCACCAGGTAAGTGCCTTTCTTCCCCTCTCATCCTCCAGGTGATAAAGGGCTGAGAGGTTGGTACCAAGAGGTGAGAGGGCCAAGGCTGGGCCTACAGAGACTGGGATAGCTGCCTTGGCGGAAAAGCCATGGGCATGAGGAGCTGGACTCTACCCCTGGATTTCTTGCCCTTAACCTTTAGACCACTGAGACAGCGATGTTTCCCAGACCAGCTTTGCACAATCAGGCTTGCAGCTGACTTTTTCTTTGTGGGCTGTGTTTGGCTGATGTTACCAGGTGGTCCAGCTACAAAGCTCTCTCCGGACCCAAGGTTTGGGTTTATTTTGGCACGCTGGGGTGCCATCTGGGGTGCCATGTCTGACAAACCCCTTTCTCTAGGTTCTCCCTCAGATCAGTATAAGAAATGGTGGAGTCCACGGAGCAGGTATCCTGGGTAAGTGGTTTTGTCCCTCACTGTCCTCTCTGGTGCTACTCTAGGTAGGCAATTATCTTGTTCATTGTTAAGGAGAAGGAAGCTACTGTAGGGACAGCACAAATGGGGGCTGGAGCTCTCTTGATGGGAGGGATGCACAGGTGGGCACAGACCCGCTTTCTCCCTCAACCTGTGCTTGGCCTTTGCCATGGTTTCTGCCATCATACATGCACCGCTCCAGCCCTTTTGGGCCCCACAGGGTAACGGCAGTGGGGTGGCTTGGCTTGGCCAGTTGCCAGCACTGCATCTTCCGCTGTGCTGTGCTCAGAGTTACCAGAGCCATGTGTTTTGCTGCAGGAGAATGGCAAGAGCTTGACTGGAGCAGGGTGGGCACAGCAGGTTTTTTGGTCCTTGGCGGGGAGAGGAAGGGTCATGGCTTTGTGTTCTTATTTGGGCAGGGGCCCATCTGGAAGGACCGTTCATCAGCAAGGAGAAGAAAGGGGCGCACCCAGAGCACTGCCTCCGCACCTTCGAGGCAGGTGCTTTCCAGGACCTTCTTGCCACCTACGGGTCCCTGGACTGTGTCCGGATAGTCACCCTGGCCCCAGAGATGAAGAGGAGCAGTGAGGTGATCCAGGAACTCACCAAGCGGGGCATCTGTGTCTCACTCGGTAAGGGCTGGGGCGGAGGAGGCTTAGGGAAACTCCGTTTCCCTCTGCCACGCGGGCCAGGCAGCCCCTCTCTTGGGGCTGTAGCATCTCCAATGGTGTCTCAGTGTGACTGGATGGGGTGGGATTTTCTTTTGCCGGGCCTATATGGAGGTGACAGACCTGTCACAAATGGGGACCTCACTTGATGCTGCGAATCTGTCATCCTTTGTATGGTAAGGGCCAAACTTCATATTGATTGAAAAGCCCCTACAGTTTAACACAAGGCAGCATCTGGTGCTGTAAATACGCAGGAAAGAATAGCGGTGTTACTTGAATAAAGATGTAATTGAAGGTTGATGACGTGGAAAGTTCAAACTCTGAAGTTCAACTGCTTTAGGCCTTGTTTGACAGGTGAAATAATTTTCCAAAGGTTACTCTTGAGTTTTGAGAACTCTGTTTCAACCAGAAGAGCTGTAGGAGACCTCCCTCCACTGCCTTGCAGGCCACTGACTTAAAACTGGCTGCATTTTTCTTGTCCTCTGTTTCACAAATTCTTCTTTGCCTCAGACCATTAAAGAAATCCTTTTTTTTTTTTTTTTTGTTAAAAAAAAAGAGGCAGGGGGGAGTTACTCAGGGTGAAATTAAACCTTAAATGAGAAGGGCATTCATACAGCAGAGCATCTTTTATCTCACAGCCATGTAAAGCAAAGAACCACAGAAAAGCAAAGTTTGCCCACACAGCATTAGAGCTGCTGTGCATGTTGGGGGAAACAGAATTTTCCTTCTGGGTAGTTTTATCCCCATATTCTTTCTTGGCAAAGTCCCCACTGTCTCTACTCCCTTGACACCTCTCTATTAAGCCTTTAAATATCTGAGGAAAGCAGAAAGGCATGTATTTGGACCTCCAGCCTAGCCTGAAGGCAACTCTCTGTGAGCAAGGCAGCATTTGTGACGGTTGTGATGTGAATAGTGAACGTGTTCAGGTGAAACATGCACTGCCAGAGTCCCTCACAGTCATGACCAGACACCTCTGTGCCAAGGCTGGCATCTCAGACCTTGGCCCAGGGTGGGGCATCAGCGTAGAGTCATAGTGACAGAGCGTCTTCACTCCTGTAGGGAAATAAATGGAGGGGTGGGCAGAAAAATCATGCATTTGTCTTTGTTCCCAGGTCACTCGGTGGCTAATCTCTCCCAGGCTGAGGAGGCTGTGCAGCACGGTGCTACCTTCATCACTCACCTATTCAATGCCATGTTGCCGGTGAGTAGCCGAGGGCACTTGCCCTGCACTGGTATTGCTTTTGGTGCTTTGTCTCCTGCTCTCCACAGATGCATATTCTCCCCAGCTGGTTTCATAACAGGCCTTGCAATGAGGTTTCAGCACTGAACCTCTGGCTTCACGTTTCTCCTGCCTGATCTAAAAGAGAGTCAAGGCTGTAGCAGACTTGAAATTCAAGGAAATGCTCAGACTTGTCTGGTAAAGCACGGAGCACCCAGCTTCCAGGCACTGTTTGATAGAGATGGCAGCTGCATCCCCTGACGGGAAGGGTCTCAGTCCACAAATCCTAGTGATGATCCACAGCTTGTTCTCTCTCCCCTTGGGCAGTTCCACCATCGTGACCCTGGGATCGTGGGGCTGCTGACAAGTGACAAGATTCCTGCTGGGCGGAGGGTCTTTTACGGCATGATCTCTGACGGCATCCACACCAACCCTGCTGCCCTGCGAATCGCCCACCGAGCCCACCCCAAAGGTGAGCCATGCCAGGCCCATGCAGTGTCACCAGCCATCCCAAGCGCTGTGCCATCTCGCACAAAACACTTGTGCAAGTGTTGTGGCGTACTGCCCTCACTGTCTGAAAGAGGTCATAGCTATGTGTGCTGATCCACTAGCCCTCTTGCCTTGGTTGAATGCAGCTAGAGACACCCTGGCTCCCCTCTGGGAGGGCCACTGTGGCGCAGTGCTTGGAGCTGCAGCAAGGTCAGCTGCAAAGCTAACGCAGCCTCTTTCCTTACATTCCTCAGGCCTGGTGCTGGTGACAGATGCAATTGCTGGCATGGGGCTGGCACCAGGTCGGCACACGCTGGGTCAGCAGGTGGTGGAGATCGATGGGCTGAACACCTACATTGCAGGTAACTGTCTCTGGCTGAATTGCTGGGGACAGTGCTGCCACTCGTGCCTGTTCCTGAAGAGCTCAGCACACCTTGCAGTGCTTATCAGTGTGAGGCAGCACTTGTGCCACCCGCTTGGGTTTTGGTGCCTGATGAATCTGCAGTGACTTGGCCATGGGGAGAATGGGGCACCTCGTAAAGAGGGGAAGTGCCCCATCTTCATGGAGTGAGGAGGTATCTGTCAATTTGTAGCTGTCTGCAACACCTTTGAACACCTTGTTGCCCAGTGTCATGAATGCCAGAGGTTCCAGCGGGGCCAGAAAGGACAGAGAAATCTACAGATATTTATTGTCCCTTGTCTTTACTGTAACACTACCACTTCTTGCTAACTAATTTCCCTAAGTTGCAGGCAGCTGGAGACTGGGAAGGTATTTCAGAGAAGGATCATTCCTTTCTCTGTTCCCTTCCTCTGTCTCTGGCAGCAGGTGCCTGCGTTGTGAGCTAGTTTCACCCAGTCCAGCTGGTCTTACGGTGGAGCTGTGGGGTGACACCCAGTACCTCTCCCTGCACTGCCAGCATTCTGTCACTCGGCAGCAATGGCTTCGGGCCCTTCAACTTTCTCCTTGTGCAACCCAGGATTTCTGCCCCTTCTGGTCATGTTATGCTTTCCCACCACCCCACTTCTCCTTGCTGACTTGTGGGACTGGCTCAGTGCCATCCTGTTCCTCTCCCAGGCACAAAGACCCTGAGCGGTAGTGTGGCGACCATGGACACGTGTGTGCGACACTTCCAAGAAGCCACAGGTAAGTAAGCCTTGTCCACAAGCTGTTGCTCCCTATGTTGACACGGGAAGAGGTCTCGCTCTTGCCAGCTGTGTCCACTCCACCAGGGACCGTTCCCTCTCGCCTGAGACATGATGAGAAGCGCTGGCATCAGTGGCACTGGCCTCAGATGAGCACCTTTTTGAGGGGAGGTTTCATTTTAACCCACAGCACTAATGAGAGTTGAACTCTCCTGCTCCTTCCTCACAAAGGTGAATGATTTTCCCCTCCCCATACCCTAGATGTTCAGTTCTCCTCTTCCCACTGTCTCCCATAGGGATGTTTCCCCTCCCCATCTCCATCTGGCTGTGGTGAGAGTGTTCCAGCTCGGGTCTCTGCCAGGCTAACAGTTGCCTTAGCCAGGGGGGGTTGGGCTGCTCTGGCAACAGGACTGTTTGCTGCCCTAATGTCTCCCTTCTTCTCTGTCCAAGGGTGCTCGGTAGAGACCGCGTTGGAGGCAGCATCTCTGCATCCCGCCCAGCTCCTGGGGATTGAACACAAAAAAGGGACACTAAATTACGACTCTGATGCAGGTACTGGTATGGGGACAATGGTGTGAGGGCTCCCGGCTGCTGGAGCAAAGCATGGGCTGCTGTGAATGCATCTTCATCCCCTGCTTCAGTGGGAGCTGCAGGGAGACTTGCTCTGCCTGGGATTTGCTCTGGGCTTTTGCGCCAGTGGTTTTTCCCTTGGATGCTGGTGGTGTTTCCTGAGCCCTTTGGAGAGACCCCCACATTTCAGCCAAGCATGAAGCAGAGCTGCCATAGCAAGGATGGCACCGCACTGCCCTCCTGCTGTTTCTGGCGTGGGGGGAAGTTCTTCCGCACTGAGCCCAGCTCTTCCCAGACAGCTTCAGCTGCTCCATATCTGACAGCTGCCTTCTTTCTCTCTTGTCTGATGCAGATTTCCTGATGCTGAATGACAGTCTGTATGTGCAAGCCACATACATCGCAGGGGAGGAAGTCTGGAGACAGGATGCGTTAGGCATGTGACGCTGGGCTGTCCTGGTGCCCTCCGAGGCTCCCTGGCACTGTGGTTAGCAGCTTTGGTAACCACTCCACTTCTCTTTTTTTTTTTTTTTCTTTTTTTAATTCCTTCCTGCAACTCCCTTAAAGGAGCCTCATACCAAAGAGCTGCGTTTTCCAGCGCAACCACTGCTTCCAGTTACAGCCATGCCTGCAACAAATTTGTTGGTGCTCAGTTGGTGGAGTGGGGAAAGCAGGCAGATCTGTGTTGGGGGGGATTGTCAGTCCCTGGAGTGACCCGAATTACAGCCGTCCTGCATGGAGTCCCCAGATAGAGGTGCTCCTGTCGCCATCTTACAGCAGTGTGAAGCTGTCCCAGCCTTTGCACTGTTCTATACAGCACACACTAACCTGCCCTGTGCCTGAGGCAGGCTCAAGCCATTTCCATCCCTCTGCCTGCCGTTTGCCTTGCTCCCAGGCAGCCGTGGCTGGTTAGACATCGGCTTCCACCAGCTCAGCTTGCAGCTCTTCATATTAAAAGGTTCCTGTTGTGTCAGCAGAAGTTGAGGATCACGTTCTGATCCCCCGGCAGTCCCACTGTTGTGTGTCCTCAGAGCAAGGCTGTCACAGCTCGCCAACTCGGTGCCATTGTGGGGCTGTGAATCCATGTGGGATGAATCCTCAGGGCAGAGATCAAACCCAGGAAAAATGAGGCATTGCTGGTCCTTTGTGCCTTTTCCCTGCATGGGCATTGAGTCCACAGCATGTAGTTTCGGCTGGAGACATGGACAGCATCCTGCCACAGAAGGCAATGTTCCTCTTAACCCTTTGTTCTGGCTAGATCAGTTCTGCAGGCTCTGTGCCCAGCCATACCTAGTAGAGCCTTTGCATCGTCTGATGGGTTTGCGCGTTCCTCAGGCCACAGACGGGAAGCTTTTGCTTTAGGGGATGCATCCAGACTGGTGGCGACAGGCTCACGAGCCCTCGGTCCAGCTCAGGGACTGAGGGAGAGAACTGCAGTGGGATTCTGGCCTTTCAAGACAGTTGCTGATAGCTCATTATTCCCATGCTCATTATTATCTAATCCAATACTTGACTGTCAGCTCTTTTCCTGACACTTGGACACTTCTATGTGAAGACTGATGCCGATTTCGAACGTACCGCAGTCAGAAAAGCCTTGCGATAAGTCTTAGACAATCTCTGATAAGCCTCAAACCAATTAGATGGTTTTTGTAGTGAGGGGAGGGCTTAGACAAGGGCTAAGTCTTAGCAAGGGTGGAGGTTGTAAGGCAAGACAAAAGTCTGGCCGGGGCAGAAGTGTGCCGATTTTTCCAGTACCTTTTTATAACCTTTAACAGCAACATTTTGGAAGTGCTTTCCTAGCACTTTAGCACCCTGCTGGAATAACTGGCAGCCTTGGAGAATTTCTAACATCAACTGCCAATGTCAGCAGAAACTATAACCTCCACGATTTGAAGCATTTGAAAGAGACATCAAATACTGTGCTGTGACATGTGACGTGCTACAGCAGTACGGATCTTGGCGGGCGCACTTTTGACTGCTGTTGAAAAAAATCCAAGGGAAAAAAAATGCATATGAAACAAGGTGTCTAACTTTTTTTTTATTTACAAAATGAAATAATCAAAAGGAAGTCTAAAATAGAAATGGAATTAGACAATACCTGTGTATGTGTATTACCCTTTTTTTTGCCTGCTGAAAATACGCTGTACCTACCCATGGTGGTGTATTGTGGCATCTATCAGCCTGGGATGCCAGTTGCCAGCTGCACTGTGGCCCTTGCACCTCGGTGCCTTGACGGGGATAACGCTGATGTGCCCGGGGATTTGGTCCCATGGATGGAGGCCACAGCCGGACAGCCAGCGGCCCGGCGGTGCAAATGCGGCCCAGCAGCTCCCTGTGGGGCTCGGGGGAGAGGGAGGTGAGCTTCGGAGGGGGACGATGGCACCGCCAAGGTGGAAGCTCGTCTCCTCTGAGCCGCCTCCCGCCGAGGCGTCCCCAGCCTTGGCTCACCCGGCTTCGGAGGAAGGCTTCGTGCCTCGGCACCCCGGGCCTTCCCCCGGCCCTCCCTGCGCGGGCCTCGGCAAGGGCAGGCACGGGAGGGCCGGGCAGGCAGGTTGACCTCACCGGGCCTTCGCCCCCCGTTGCCTCCCGTGGCCGTGGTGGCCCGTGGCGGTCGGGGGCGAGCCCCTCGCCCCCGGCGGACAGCGGGGCCTTTCCCCGTTCCTCGCCGGCGGGTCCGTGCTGGGTGCCGGGGCCCCGAGGGGCGAGGCGGGCCCGGGCGGGCCCCGCTTTCCCCTCCATGCGGCGGGCGGAACGGAGGTGCGGGGCTCCGGGGAGCGGCCGGAGGGGCGGCGGGCGGACCGCGGGGGGGGGGGGGGAGGCGTTTGAGCGGTGCACGGCGGCCGGGCCCTTCCGCCCTTCGTCCCCCGGGCCTCGGCGGTTGCCTCAGGCCTCGGGGCGGCGGGCAGGCCGGCCCTGGGCCTCAGTCGTTGGTGCCCGGGAGTCCACAGGCTGTTCCGTGACCGGAGGTGGGTGGTGGCAGAGGGGCCCGGTTTCCTCTCCGTGGCGGCGCGGAGACTGCCCAGCATGGAGCGGGTAAGAGCTTTGCTCGGCCTCCTCTCTGCCTCTGCCTTCTGTTCTGAGGTACCCCCTGCTCCGCCGGCCCTTTGCCGAGGCACCCGTCTCCCCGCAGCGTCCCCCGCTCCCGGCAGGTTTTCTTTAAAGGAGTTCCCTAGCACTTGTGCCTGCCTTTCCCAATTCCTGGTCACCTCGTTATTCTGCTAAGGCAAGAGGTTTTTTCACTTTCTGTCTTGTTCACAGGCAGACTTCTAAGCCTTACTTTCCACCTGCTTAGCAGGAGGCGGGCAGGGTTAAAATACAGCAAAGGTAGTCTTAAGGACTTGTGTTTAGCATAAAGATAAATTTTGTGTATTGCTCGAGCTGCGCTGGAGGGAAATTTCCTGCTGTGGAGACATATTATGCCATAGAATAAGCTTCAGGAAAAATGAGAAATCTTCCATTTGAGGCCTTTAAAAAGGGAAGATGAGAAGAAAAAAAAAAACCAACCTGTGGGAAGTCCTTGCTTGCCAGGTGTGGGTGATTTACCGCTAGTAAGAGTAGCAGTTTCTAATTTTTGTAATGAAAAGGGCTCATTTGGTGCCCTTCAAATAGGCAATATGGCAGGGCATGTGTCCCACCCTGTGCTGTGTTGATTTATGGTATAAATGGGATTAGTTACAAAACACACCTCAAGCGTAAAGCCAGAAAAGGGGTTTATGACCTGCTAGTCTGATCTCCCATAAGAGGGAGAGGGCTTCAGAAAACTCAGTTTTGGAATCAATTTCACAGGTGAGAGATTTGTGCTTTTTTTAAACATTATGCCTTCCCCCGTCCCATGTCCAAGGCTCCCAAAGGCACATTCCAAGATGAGCTGGAGTGGTGCATTTCACAGCTGGAAGCAAACCTCCTTTGCGTCAACCCAACCCCAAAACAAGGTATGTTGCTTCTTCCACTGTCTGCAGCCATATTCCAACCTCAGTTCTGATTTAGTAGACCTGAACATTTTTGTGTTTCTTCTCTCCCATCTGTTTTCTAATCTTCTGTTATATGGGATTTGTTCTAAATACAAAACAACATAAAGCATTGAACCTTAAGAACGTCTGTCTGGAAGCAGCTTTATCTTTCATTCCTGTGATGTTCATTCTCTCCCTGTTTTCTGTATTCTTTCTCATGCTCTCATTTTCCCATCTAATGGCTTGTGTTTGGTTCTGCTACAGCTCTGCTTTTGTTTTTCAATCTTAAGGAAATTCTGCATCAGTGTGTCTGGCCCTTAAACACCAGTAGGCTTATTTTTGTGAAGCTTGTTCTTCATTGTTCCTGTTCCAGGGAGAAATTACGTGAAAGATAAAATCCTATAAAATACTTTTCAGAAGATCACAGTTTGATGTAGTCAGTCCAACTTGTAAATATATGAAGACACTCATCCTGCTCCTACTGACGGCTAGTACTTAACATTTAGAGGAGGGGTGTGGCTACCGTTTGTAAGATGCCTAGATGAGTGTTCGCTGGTGCACCTGAGCATGTAGCAGTGATTAATGTGTGCCCACACACCATGCTTGAGCATCAGACAGTTTTCTTACACCTGTATCTTGTGCTCGGTACCTAGTGTCCAGCAGCAGCAGGGGAAGGCTGCTCCTCGAGGGGAGGCAGGAGCTGAGCACAGTGACAAGGCAAGCAGAGGCAATGACTTGGCCAGAAAAGGGCCCATTTGCACAGAACCTGACCAAGGAGAGCAGAACAGTACTGCTGATGGTAACCAGGCTCTGCCTGGAGTCCAGATCACCAGAGAAGTCTCTGGTGATGAGGCAGATCCAACCTCTAGCCAGGAATTCAAGGTCTGGATCAGTGAGGTACCTGGCTGCAGCAGTGCCATGCATGAGATCCTCAGCTTAAAATAACTCATAAGTGAGGGAGGGGAGAGATTCCCCTGAAACATTATCTAGCTCTTTCTTTCTAACAGCTCTTACTAGCGAGCAGGCCTTGAATGCAGCCAGCTAAACACCTTGAAGTAGGGGGAAATATGTGCTCAGGACCCTGACACCCAGGTGCTAGGAAGATATGTCCCACTTTTGTGGGTGGCTACAGCCCCACTGCAGCATTCTGCTTTGCGCTTGCATGCTGTTACTCTGTTCCTAGCATGGGACTCTCAGTGTTGGATCTGCAAGATACGCCTCATTTGGAGAGTTCCAGAGAGATGCACTGCAGCCAAGAGAGATGGGTTTGTGCCCATTCCAAAATACTAGCCTAGTACATCAAGCTTTTTTGTGGCTTGAAATGTGTGAGCCAAACACTAGGAGACTGTATCTCTGGAGTTCCCAAACTGAGGTCTTTGGGGACGGCTGTCGCAGAAGAACAGCTATGCTTTTTCGAGAATTTGCTCCGACCCAAAGAATTGGGATTACTATTGTGGTCAGGCCGGTTTGTATGAGAGTCAAGCAAGGGTCCTGCTTTTCAGGGTGTGCTCACTACTCGGTCAGATTTTTTCCAGTTTTCCAGAGAAGAGACACTGAGCTAGGCTCTTGGATTTGTCAGTTGCTTTGGGGGAAGGGTTGTTAAGCCCTCTGTAGCTTCTGTGCCATTAGTAGTGCACTTACTGCAGTGTAAGATTCTTACCGTATATAATAAGCAGTTAAGACTTTTTTTTTTTTTTGAGAACATTTCATGGTATTTCAGCTTCTAGAAGCACTTGGAGTTTTCTTTCAATGGAATGCCAGTCATGGATTATTTGGAAGTTGTATGAACACAGAACATGTTCAGAGGAGACCCAGTCATCAGCATCCCACCCAGTAACGTTGTAAGGCCCAACATAACCTGTTTCTTGTCTCTCTTGGTCTTTTTCTTGAGTGCAGCAGAGGAGACACAGCACATTCTCAAGGTCCTGCGCTCCCGTGAGACTCCTTTTGTGAAGAAGCAACAAGCGATGAACGATGTGTTTGGGGATTATCATCTCAAGATGGCTGAGGATCAGAAGAGCATGAAGAAGGCAGGTGAGCTTGAACTGTCCCTTCAAGGGATGGTGATATTTCATCCTTTTCTGTAGATTTCTTACACTGCAGCTTTTGATTGGATCGCCACTCTGTGGCAGCACCTTACAGAGGGAGTTGCAGTAGCAGTGGCATCCCCATAGTAGGGAACTGGCGTATTGATAGAAATATTATTTTTTGTCTTTTCTAGACATGAAACCTGGTGATGTGGAAGTACAGCAAAGCAATGGGCAGGCTTCAGATGGTGTGGTATGTGGGAGACAATCTGACCAAATCTCTGAGGCAAAGCCAAAGTGGTTCATGACATCTGACAACAGCTTCCGATTTGATTTTACACTTTCTGAGATCGACCCAGAAGCAACTCATACACCTTTGGAAGCAGTCCCTAGTGTCAGTGGTGCTGAGCAGATACAAACCCATGTAAGAGCCACTGAGCAGGAGAACTGGAATGGAGCCTTGAGTTTTGCTGCCTCTGGACAAGAACCCAAGTTTGCTTTCAACTTTGCCATCCCAGGTGAAGACTGTCCTCTGGTTCATTTAGTTCCGGCAAGCCAACATATAGAGCGTACAGCAGATCACAAAGTGCTGGGTAATTCACTGCCTACTGAGTCAGCGGGTATGCCACAGATTTCAGCCTTGCAGGAGCCTGAGTTGACTCCAATTACAGATAGTGCACCCAAAGAGGATAGAAGCCATGTCACGTTAAAGATCCCCCGACCAGAGACTGCTCCTGGAGATGAGACAGTGACAGAGAAGTCAGCAGCAGATGGAGCTGCCCAAAAGAAGAAAAAGAAGAAGAAACAAAAAACATCTGTCAGTAAAAAGGAGAAAGAAGAAACTGAGATCAACAGGAAGGCAAAGGCAGAAGCTAATAGATGTCAAAATAAGGATAATTCCCACCAGGATGAGACCTGTCAGGTATTGATGTGATCTCATAATTTATAAACCCTTGAGCAAAAGAAAAACTTTATCTCTTTGCATAGTTTAACACTTAGTATACTGGCTTAAGATGAAAGCTGAAAGACAGGGATTGCTGCTTATTTCTTACAGCAGCTGTTTTCTTTCCCTGCTAGATGGTTGAGGAACGTAACTAGTGGAAAGGAAGTTAATGGTCCTTCATTGTCTGCTTCAGACTTGTGCCGAAACATTTCATGTTTAGACTTGACAGCTAATCCTGGCAAGCTGGGTGCCATGTTTTCTTAAAAAAATAAAAGTAAACAATGGAGGTAACAGTCCTCAGTCAGTGCCAAGTTGGTATCTGTGTGTGCTGAACCAGCCACTGTACCCCTGATTTGCATGTTACCAGGTAGGATGATTGCTCACATAATGCAAATAGCAAAGCTGAGGCGCAGGGCTGCTACCTGGTGTAGCCAAGGCTGCAGCAGGGTCTGGTGCAAAGCTTAAGGGTGCTTCTGAGAGGGTTCCCACTGTAAGGCATGGCCCAGAAATCAACTGAAGTTGCAAGTTATGTGTAAACACACTATTAAGGCACACCCTGAGGTTTTCTAATGTTCTGCTAAGGTCCCAGTCTTCATTTTATTTTTCTTTCAAGCACTGCTGTAGTTATTATTAACAAACAATGCCAGCTGAGCAATACTGAAATACAAAATTACAAAAAACTTGCTTTTGTTAATATTCTACATGGAAGTTGCACTGAGTGTTCATCTGCCTCTTGAAGCATTCCATCCAAAGTGCTGCTTCACCAACAACCCTACCAGTAAACACTGCTGAGTACCAGAAAGTTAGAAAGATTTGAAGGTGATGTAAAGTCCTTCCATTGGAAGGACACTGTTGTAAGGAAAAGGAGACAGCATGAGGGCTTTTGTGTTTACGTGTACATAACAGTTAAGAATTGTTTCAGGCCCAGGGTGCAGCCCTGTTTCCCTCTCCCTTCCACTGCTCAGTTAGCCAGCTGGCTTTGCTTGGTGGGACTTGGCTTCTTCCATCTTCATGGGCTTCAGCTTCCTCATCCTCATGCATTTCTGGTTGAGCAAGCATAGAGGAGCTGAGACACCAAGACTTGGCTTCCAATTTTGTCCATTGTTTGCTTTTGATTTTGGGCAGGTTTGGGGTAGGGGGTTTTTGTTGTTAATGCTTACTCCTCCCATCTGTAAGTTGATTTCACAGCTTCTTTCAGAGGAAAGGCCCTGGACAGCTTTCCAGAAAACAGCATCATCTGAATGGCAGCCAAATATGAAATCCATCAAATAGAGGCAGTGAGTTGCTTCTCAACATTTGTCCAGTGCTTTAAGTTTATCCCATGAAAAACACTGCAGGGAAAGCATCATTAAGTCTATAAAGTGATCACCAGAACATGAAATATTGAATAGTCCTGACTTTATGCAGATACCTTTTTTCCTGTGTAGCAACTGCTGCTCTGATTTTTGGATGACTTGTCTCTTCATGCTCACTTTGCTCCCTGCTGCATAGCAGTCAGATGACCAGCTGTGGAAGGAGGTGGACTGGTGTGTAGAACAGCTGGAACTTGGCCTGAAGACACAGAAATCCACTCCAAAGCAGGGTAAGCATTCAAGTAAATGAGAGATCCCCTCTGTGGGAAGGGTTGGCAGGCATGCAGGGGCAGAGCCAGTGGGGGGTCTTAAACTGTGCATTGTTTGTCTTTTGCGCTGCTTTAGTCGAGGAGGCTCTCCGTGCCATCAAGACACTGCGCAATGACAAGGCTCCACTGGTGAAGAAGCGTCAGCTCATGAGAGCCATGTTTGGAGACTACAGGAAGAAGATGGAGGAGGAGCGGTGCAAAGAGCTGAAGCTCATGGAAATGGGTAGGAGAACTTTGCGTGGTGGGGGAAGAGAAGAAGAAAAGGCTTCACTCCTGCCCTTCATGTTGCTTTGCAGAGTGGGACCTCGCTATATGAGATGAGTAAACATCTCTTGTTGCTCTTTTCTCCCCTCTTTAAGCTGTGAAATCTGCCAGGATCGTGGAAGTGAAAGGAAGCATCCGCAACAAGAACTGCCGGTTCATCCGGAAGTGCTCAGGAGCTTGCAGGAAAAGCCAAGGTTCTGCAGGATCCCCTTTAGAGTCACCCAGGACACTTAACACAGGCTCATTCAAATTCACAACTTCCCAAGAAAAGTTTTGCTTTAATTTCTTGTAGGAAAGTCTTTTATACTAAAACTGTGGCTAAAAACTGTGCCAAATTTCCCATAAACTTAAGAACTGTGGAAAGATGCTGTGCAGTAGAAGATGTTTTGCAAGAATCTCTGTGTATTTCCTAAAGAAAGGTCCCTCTTTCAGAGTGCCTTATCTAGAGGTTTAAAACAGATGTGCCCAGTACTCATGTGACCCCAAGACTCAGTCTATATAGTCATCCTCTGTCCTCACACTGTAGAAAGGCACATTTGCAAAAGACCAGCACAGAGTCTGGAAGGATCTGGTTTTCTTCCTATAGACTTGACATTGACCTAAGAATCTGTCTTTTATACTAGGAGATTTTCCCATTCTCCTATTGCTTTTAAACAGAGCAGACCTTTTATAGCAGATAAGGCAGCGATGCATGCAGAAGGGAATGGTTTGTAATGAAGATCCAGCTTCTGTGAAGATCCAGCAGTGTAAGTATAATGGATAGTTGAATGCTTCCACTCCATATAAGTCTGTGTGAATACAGCTTCTGGTATCCAGAAAGCACTGGGCAGTGTGTGTCATCACTGCCATCTAGAGAGTATGAGTTCAGCATCTTGGAGGAAAATGAGTGAGAATCATCCTTGCTCATTCATCTCTTTTAATTGACAGGTATAGACTTAAAAGAGAACTGCAAATGCTGATTTAATCCAGCGCAGGGATGCAAGGACAGCTGTTTCCAGCCAGGGAAAGATTTTTGTTGCTGAAGCCAGGTTCTAGCCAGCTAGGAAGGATGTATAGTCAGTTCTTAAAAAAAGTTTACTTTATAAGTAGCCCAGTTACAACCACCAGTGACTTGGAGGATAAATCAGCTGCATGCCAAACCTTGGGTGGTGGTGAAATGAACTGTGAGAGCCCAAAGACTCTCTTGCATTTGATGTATATTAAATATTTGCTTTCTGAACAGTTGAGTGTGTGTCTCCAGTGTTTTGATACTGCTTCAGCCACTGAACCTATCTCCTATGTTCATGCAGAAAGTCTTCCCACTAAGCCTAAAAAAGCTGAAGGAACAGAAGTCCTTTAAAAGGAAACATGGTATCGGGTGTCCCTAGGGTGCAGTGCTTTCCTTCCTTTTTATAGTCCAGTCATCCTGTATGAGAAATGAGAAATGGGAGTGTAGGCAGATTCCAGGGTGTACTGAGAGCAGCTGAGAGATGGTGGAAAACATTTGCTGGGAAAGACTTCAAAAAACCTGATGTTGGCTACAAAAAAAGTTATTTTATTACTAAGCTCTGATGCAGTCAGTTGCATCTGCGGTGATATTTTTCTTGTTTTAAATATTTTAAAGAATGCCTGTGTAGGCATAAGGAGAAACTGAACCTGGGTAGCATACCTAATGAGGAGAAATATGCAGAGAAGACTTTAAGTCTTCTGGAAATCAGTAGGTTAGCAGATTATTCTTTTACTTGCCAAGGAGCACTGCTGTTACTTTGACTGTATGGAACGACACTAAACAGGGTTTTTTTGGATTTCCAGGATTTTATATGAAACTTACAAAAGCTGTGTTGCTGACAAACTTTTAGTGTTTTCATGCTATTTACTAAGATTAAAGAGCATCTTGTATGTGACCTTGGAACTACAGGTGTTTTCTTTCCTAGCTGGTTATGCAGCCTGTGTCTGGGAAATAGTTATTTCTTTCCTTGTCGTGTTTCAGGTAAAGCTAGAGTTGCTAAAACGTTATAAAATCCTGTGCTGTGGAAGGCTGCAGGAGTATTCTGGGAAGCATTCTTACATAATTGCCTCGTGCTTATACTATTCGTTAGGCATTCACAATTCAAATAAAGATACCAGTGAGGTGGACATTTGGTATAACCTAATCCAGCTGGTTTATCTCCGAAGAGGTCGGAAAGATGCATTCTAATACGTGAATGGCTCTTGTGGTTTTTCAGAGGTCTTCACATAATGCTGACCTGCAAAGCCAGCCCATATTCCTTTCACAGCACTTGGTTATTGGAGGACTCGGGAGGCAAATATTCATCAATACGATGAACTCATAGCCCTGAGTGTCATGCTTGACCTGTGGACTTGAGTGCAAGACCAGAGTTGGCTGGGTCAGTTCCACGAATTGGCTGTGTGATCTTGGACAAGGCATTTTTTGCCTTTCTGTGTCCACTCCCTGTTTTCATAGTCAAGGTGATGCCTCCTGCATTTTTGACAGACATGCCCAAGTTGCTTCATTAATGATTGTGTCTTGAAGAGGCAACTCTATAGTATTTTGCATCTGAAATTACAGCAGTCCTTACTTCGCTCCTAAGCTTTGCAATGTTTGAAGCATTATCATTTGTTTGAAAGGAAACAAGCAATGTTTTTGGAAGTTAGGAAATGCTGTTGCTGCTGCATCAGCCCATTCCCCTTTATAGGAGCCACAATGCAGTCTGAATGACGTTTTTGAAAAAATTATGTCCCCTTTCAGCATTTCTTTCTTTAGGATTTCAATGCTGTTTAGGGTTTCAGTGATGTCTCTTATTACAGCAGTGTCCGGTTTGGGTCAGGGCTTTGCTCTACTAGTTACTGTATATACATGTGGCTGGAGGTATGGTCCATGCCCTAAGGCATTAATGATGTACAACAGTGAGGGAGAAAGGAGATGTTCCCATCTGCTTGGAGTTCTCTGTTCCAGTGTTCTTGCATTAAGGAAATGTAGCTCAGTTTTGGTAGAAAATTGAGCTTAGTTCTGACCTGCCTGTGTCTTTCTGCATTTTCTCCTCAGCTTCGTGCCATGCGTTTGAGATTGGTGCAAAAGGCGTGACTGGATTTGTAGTACCGTATCTCTCTGGTGACTGCCGGCCTAAATGTAGTGCAGCAGTGCCAGGCCTAGGCTTGTAGGCAGCAAACTGCTTACAAGATCTTGCAGCATGGTTGTGACCTCAGGAATAAGTTAAAAGTCAAGGCAAAAAGGGGATGTGAAGTACAACAGTGCCTCTAGAGCAAAACTTGCTTAATAGCATTGGTCTTGAAAAAGTAAAAGCTGAGGATCAACTTCTAAAGTGAGTAATGGCATGAGGGAATGCTATAACTTTTCTCAGACCATTCACTGTAGCAAAGCAGAGGAAAGGTCTCACTTTTGGGAACAAAGTGAAGAATTTTAGAGTTGTTTCTGTGGCAGAGTGAGCCCAAGAATGTTTCCACACAGAGGCAGCAGAAATCTGGGTGTGATCTCTGTTCCTTTTAGGCTTGGCACCCTCATCTGTAAAAAGATCCCCCTAGCAAAGGTTAGGAAATGCAATCCTGTTCCAGACAGAGCCTGTTTGGGCGGGGGGACAGCAGGCGATGGCCAGCCTCCCCCCTCACAGACTGGCCCTGTCCTGATAGCTGCTCGTCCCCTCTTGCATTTTGGCTGTTAACTTGGATGCTGGTCACTAATTGGTAAGTTCTTCCAATCCCTTCCCTTGGGCTTGGTCAGTGGAAATGCATTTATTGGTCCCTGGGCTGCCCATCTTCTGCTTTGAGTAATCAGGGGGCAGAGTCACTGAGGAACAGCCTACAAAGGATCTCCAAGGGATCCTCGCAAAGTTCAGCTGAAATTACCTCCCAAGTCCCAGCAGCCACTTCTACGAGGACTCCCTCTCCCAAGACCAGCAAAGACAGAAGGAAGCCAACAAATTGGTCCTACTGAATCTGTAACTCAGGTGACTAATACTCCCTTCTGACACTTAAATTTTTTTTTAAGGGTGCTGAGGGTAGACTATGGACTCAGCATCTAAGGTCCCCTAAAGGATAAAATATTCTATTATCTTCCTTTGGGGAGGAAAACCCCAATCCTAACTTACCTTTTCTTTGAATTAGAAAGAAGAAAAGCTTACCACTTCAAGCAAGACAACAATTTGAACACTGTAACAGAAGGAAAGTTATTTGAAGAGTAATAAGCATTGAACCTGCAGTTCCTTAACAAAAAAAGAGGAAAGCTACTGCTATTTTAAGATCATATGGAGCTGTGACAGATCATCTTGTATCTTTCTGCTGAAGTTATTCAACTCTAAGGACGAAGTTGTTTCATTTTCTTTGCTTAAAATTTTTTGCTGCTCACTGTTTGTGCTGCTTTCATATTCAGAACTGCGGGAAGGTTTGTAAGCCACACTGCTTTAGAAAATTGAACTTTGACATCAGCTACCACAGTGATTTGATTACTGGCAACAGTCCTTCCCGTGGATGCTGACAGCTGGGAAGCGCTGACCAGCTACTGTATTTGACCCATCTGTTTTCTTCCCTTTGAGTACATCAACAGGCACTACTAGCTCCTTGGTATCTCACCACCAAGATGGAAGAAGTCTGGGTCGTGTATCTCTGTCTGATCTTGCTTATCATAGTCCTTCTTCTAATGAGGCATAACCCACATGTGGAAGAGGCCAAGAAGGAGAGGGAAAGCAAAAGCTCGCCACCACCCTCTTCCTTTTTCTCCAGTAATGTTGGCAAACAACTGGAGCACACCCAGGAAGAGCTGGAGAACTATCTGGACAGGCTAACCCACATCTTGTTTGACACAGAAGCCAAGAAAAGGGATGCCCACCATGATCAGAAGTCCCACCATCACCATCACAGAAGTGCTGATGTTATGTCTGAAACTAAGGAGCATTCAGGAAAGGAGGCAGCACGCTCTCAGTCTCTGTCAAGCTACACAAGGGTTCAGGTATGAGGTTTATAAAGACTTTCAGACTCAACCAGACTTGCAGCTCCTGGCTGAGTTAGTGGATCCTGTTGAAATGCATAGTCCATGAATTTGGATGGGAAGAGGGTGGGGGGGAAGGTCTTGCTATTTTGAAGTATAATACATTCCTATTTTTGCACTGTGTATTTCAACATCAAGCAGTCATTCAGAGACAGCTGTACGTGACATGAATTGTATGTACTTTACATGCGTAAGATCTCAACACTGGCATTAGCATCTATGCATGTGTGTGTATCTATATATAAATTATTCCTTCCGATATTAATAGAAATAGGTATAATTTCTTACTTCAAGAAATTGTGCAGCCCTTCATCTGCTATCAATCTCCCAGTTGCCCCACATACAGCAGTGTTTTGCCAGTTTGCCCAGCTAGGGGTCTGGCCTGGTAGTGTACAGGAGCACTGCAGACACTGATCTAGTGGTGAATGCATGGTATTGAGCCATGGGAAATACTTAGGTAATTTTTCTGCTATGCACGATGATCATGCATAGTGTACTCTGTAAACATGGATGTCGCTATTGGCAACCTGCAAAATTCTCTTTGCCTTGGCCAAGGCCCTTTTTTAGGGGATGGAACAACATGCGTGCCTTTATATTTTTATCATTATCCTCACTGCAATACATCAGATTTTGCCCTTGAGATGACAGAGTTTCATGGCAGCTATGCGAGGCTGTGTTACTTTATGCTAGCAGCTGTTTATATTCTTCATTCCTGAGACATGTATCTTGCAGTGCCAATGCCCCGCTCTGTCACTGAGCACGTTCTAGGTCCAGGTGGGAGCTCCAGTATGAAGCCTTCACCTTAGAGAGGAGAGCCAGACCTTGATGCCAATAATTGCACCCTGCTGAAGAATCAAGAGACAGATTTCTTAGCGACGAAGGCACTGCTGTAAATGGCCTTTTCAGTGAGCCAGGACATTATAACTTCTTAACTCTTGAGGAGCTGCCTGAGCTGTCTGGAGGAATCGGTACATCCAGCTGAAGGCAGAGGGGCAAATATACAAAATATGAGAATGTTGTGCAGAGTACGTGGGCAGAAAGAGTAATTCAAGTGGTTATTTACTTACTGGCATATTTCATTTACTGAAGAAGTTGCTATTTTATTAGATCTATTACAGATCAAAAAATAGCAATGATTTTTCATTATGGAAATGGGTCGTGTTGCAAAATAACAGTGTTAGCTTATTTTTCTACTATGGTTAAAGATGACTGCAGAATACAAATTGGGGAGAAAAAGTGCTGTGGTCACTATTTTTGTACAGTTTAATATAATGCTAGTTAGCTTCAGTGAGCATTCACTTGCTTAGAAAAAGGGAGTACGCTTTTTTCACAGCAGATGATCCTCCTTTGGACAGTTGAAAACTTCTATATAAGCTCCTTTGATGGAATGAACAGTAATCATGCAAAAGCAAAGTAGCAGAAATAATGTTATGTTGTTCCTCACTTTGTGTTTTAGGAGTGGTGAGAAAGAATTCACCACCTAAACAATCCTAACAAAGCACTTGCCAATAAATGTAATGGGAAACTTCAACTTTGCTTGGAATAGTATTAGTGCCAAAACTGCTGGGGGGGTCGGGGGGTGTTTATTGCTCAGGCAAAGGCTAAGTGTTGGGATAGTTTCAGGAGCTGTATTTGAGCATGGTTACCTGGGTGCACGGCATGATGAATTCACAGTCAGCTCAGAACACGAGCATGAGAACATGTGGGTATGTACGAAGGCTTTCGTGTCTCTCCCAGGTCAAGGATGGACACTGATGCTTTTGTTCAGGGCGGGGGTAGCGTTCTCTTCCTTCTCAGAATTTTGTCTCTTTCAGAGTGAATGTAGGTTGTTGGGATGTGCCAAGTTAGTATCTCTGGAAAATGAAATCCTCAGCATTGTCTAGCAGAGGTAGGATGGCTTGTAGTGAAAGCTTCTTCAGTAAGTGTGCCAGTCTTCACAACCAACCGCATCCAGGACCTCTGCTTGCTTTTCCTGCCCGGTTCTGAAAAAGCCTGCAGCTCTGCTGGCACTACTGCGCAGAGAGGAGTGATCTAAAACCTGTTATGGATGGAGAAAGAGAAAACACCACCAAGCTGGAGCCCTTGCCCTCCTGGGCAAGGGCATTCAGGAGCAATATCCGTGGAAATTCAGAGTAGTGTAGCCAGTATTGGCAAGACACAATACTAGTTGCAGATTTCTCAGGGGGTGTTGGAGTTATTAAATGGACTTTGGCCATAGTTGGTCAGCTATCAATGTAGACACCTTCAATTATCCCATTTTTTCTACTGGAGGAAGCTGTTTAGTCTTGCAAACATGTTCAGGGGGAGCTGGGGGGGGGGTGTCATTCATTGCACTCATCTAAGACCTTGCCTAGTAGGGTAGAATCCATATTTTCTTATGAATTTCTATTTGTGGCTACACATTAAATTTTTAAATGATCTAAAAATCATTTCTAGATTTCCCCTCATTTCCCACTGACTCCCTGTTCTCATGGAAATTGAGCAGTCCACTCGTTACAGCCGAAACAGGAGCAAATGAATGGATTCAGAAGTGCAGGAGGGTAAGATGGGTAAAGGCAGTAGGTGTGACAGAGCAGTAAGCAGATTCTTTGGGAAAAATGTACTCAGAGGGTTTCCTGCCTCATTAAACTTAATCAGAGCAGGGTTATTTTCAGGTTGTTTTCAGAAGCAATGAAAAATGAATGGTGGCAGATGGCAGAGAGGCGTGGGCCTCCTACACGCTGGAAAAATAGATTGCCAGCCAGTCTGCGGTACGTACCATGGGTGGTAGAGCACATGTGCCTGGTAGGACAAGGCAGAAGCTGGAAGTCTTTAACATAGCCATGGATTTAGAAAACCCACAGTGCCAGCTTTGAGCCATGCCGTGGGGGAAAAGCCAGAGCAATGCCCCAGCTGATAGTGAGTTGAGGGTTGTTTCCAAAGGTGCTTGGCTGAGTACTGGTGCGTGCCCCATAACAGCAAGCATTCAAGTTGAGAAGGAGCACGGCGGAGATGTCTGTCATCAGTGTGTGAGATACCTGCTGGGTAAACTCATGGTAACTTGCTGACTCTGATGGACCTGTATTTGTGTATGCTGTGTTTGACACAGGTCGGGAGGTTCAGCAAAACCAGTGCTTCTGCTGGAAGTGCTTCCCATAGTCAGTAACCTCCAGTGCTGTCCTTAACCTGCATATCTTTGAGTCGTACACATGGAAATTCTTGTGATGACATGTCAGTGCTAATACAGCCGTGATTCATGTGAGCATGGCACGAATAGGCAGAGCTGCAAGGAAAAATAGTTATTACTCATCCACACAAGGTTGACTTCTGTGGTGTAGTTCTGCGCCTCCTCACTTCTCCAGCTGGCAAGAGTAGCAAGCTTTCTGCAGTGTATTCCTGGTGGATTTTGGGTGGTTTTAATTATGGTGCAAGAGGCTCTACTCCTTCAGTCCGTCATCTGATTCACTCTGCTACTTCAGCCCATCACAGGCCCTGAAAACTACGTAGATGGCTAACGCAGTCCTATGGTTAAATGTCTTTGTGGATCTCATGCTGCAGTGATAGGCACCTTAAATGGCATTACCTAAGATAATACTTTTAGGGTGTGTTTCTGTAATCCTCTCAAGACCTGCCATCGTGCTGCTTTTTAAGTTAGTGTTGCAGCTGTCATTTTTCAAGTATAGAGGTTTGTAGGCAGAGAGGATATCTGTCATTACACCTGTGGAGCTTACGTGCCTGGAAGCTTCTCTGCTTGCTTTTTGCCACACACACACACCCCAGCTATATCATTTGTTCTCAGAAAAGATAATCTGTCTGCCACATTTGTGCTTCGGGGTGCCCCTGATCTATATAGTCCCTTGTAGAATCACAGAGTGGTTGAGTCTGGAAGGAATGTCTGGAGATCAGATAGACCAGCTCCTCTGCTCAAACCATGGTCAGATAGAGCAGATTGCCCAGGACTATGTCCAGTCAGATTTTTAATATCTCTATCTAGATACATGGATGTCCTCTAACACAGTAACGTTTCGGCATTTGTGCAGGAAAAAGAACAACAGTTTCTTTTGATGTCTCTGCTCCTATCCAGGTCCTCCATTTCTGTATTGCATCTAGATATTTCCCAATCTCTTAACCCTCTAGCACACACTGTAACCCTGGAGAAGTAATATAGGCAGGTATCAGGATGTATATCTGAAAATTGAAGTTTCACGTTTGTTCTTCAGGCCTGACTTTTAATAAGGTATATTCCAAGCAGCACATGAAACATGGTGAACTTCCAAGTTTCTCTTTTAATGTGAGGAGACAGTTCTGCCCCACTTTTCCTTGCTGGTAAGGAAGCCTAGGACGTTCCAGCAAGATGATCAGAGGTTCAATAGGTTTCAAGCCTATCATCAGTAACAAGCATTTATTTACAGGTACAGAATTTCCTTCTACTTTAATCACTTTCCTTACCTCGGCAGCTGGTGACAGTTAAGTAACATCTATATTTGTAGTCTAGGAGATTAGGATTTTTTGACTGGTGAGATTTAACTTCCAGTTGGCTGAACAGTTAGTTGTGGCATAGTCTTCATGTGATCCACAAGCTCTGTAAGAATCCAGCACGTCCCAGCAGTTTGTAATGTGAGCCAGCACTCGGCAATGTAGATGTGTGTGTGGATCTACCCCATACTTTAGGAGAGAAGGATTAATACAGACTGAAGAGGAGCAAGAGGAGAACATGCATTTAATCATTTGTGCTTTGTTAGACAGCATGTTGGACTTTTTTGTGGACTTGCTGTCCAGGACTTGATAGAAGAATATTCAGAGAATAAGTGAGTCAATAGTGTTATCCTGTACACATTCCCATTTTTAGGCTTGTTGAATTGATTTCCCATTTCAGTAGTGGATATAAGATTCAGGTTAAAGGAGATAAAAGGGAGGGTATAAGGTGACAAATTAGTAGGAATATTAGAATGGCAAAGGTTGGATATTTACAGTCCTCTGTGGACCTTTGCTCTCAAAAGACTGTCCAGGCTCAAGGCTTCCAAGAGCTCTGCCCCTGGATTTTATTTGTTCACGGACATTGTGCAAATAAATTTCAGCCTTTGGGTTATTCATAACTTGACTGTATTGCATATGTTATCCATCTGGTATCACCATCGTGCTTTCTGATGAGGCATTTTTAATTGTGTGGCATTTGCTCATAGAGCTGGGTGAGTCAAGATGAAGAAAGAAAGAGGGCATATCAACTCAGTTTGGTTCTTTGGGGAAAAGAGTAGAAAGAGTTGGTGTTATTTTGGGGAAAACTAAAGAAGAAGAGTTCATTGGAAGAGTCTTGCCAGCTTCCAGTGTTTTCTTTCCTGGCTGTTTGAATTAGGCAGTGTTGGTGAGAGCAGGTACCACATCTGCAGCTGAGCTGCTGCTGAGCTTTAGTCTAAAGTTTTGCCACCTGTTTATTGCAACCATTGTCACTACCTGTTTACTCATTCATGGCTATGGTTAGAAATGTCATAGCATCTATGTCATATCTGCCGTGTCAAATCCGGGGACCATTTCAGTGCTTCTGTCTTTGACTCTGGTTGTTAAACACAACTTTGTTTGTAGTTGGCTTTACAGACCTCCAAAAGGCGCGGTCAAGATAAGAGCAGCAGCAGAAGATGACCATAAACAAGCAAGCAACCTCTTAATATAAGCAAAATCATCATGGTTTCATCCTCACAGCTAGCCATGTCTACCAGCGCTGCCTCGCTGGTTCTCACGTCAGTTTGTCATATCAGTTTGTCCTCCAAGCTCTGCTCTACAGTGGTGGTGTCCCAGCCTTTGATAAATGGGAATCTGTTTAACCGAGAGGAATTTTTGATCACTATGTTCTCTGTAGTCTGCTCAAAAGTGTTACCAGATCTGGAGCTGTATCCCTGCTAAGGTGATATCCCTGCTTCCTTAAGGTGAGCCGAAGTGACCTCAGGGGTACGCACACTATCTAACTGCAGACATTTAACTTAGGTGCCCTGGGAGAGGTGTGATTTGGAGCACTGAAGGTAGCAAAAATAAAGGTAGCAAAAGGTTGAACATAGCAAAAATAAAATGCCTAAAATAACCTCAATTAATGGTGTGATGAACCATACACCACCTCCCTTCTGTTATCTTGCCCCTAGCCTGCACCACTCCAATAAGCCATGACATTGCTACTGAAAAAGAGAAGAGTTGGGAGTGCAGACTTGCAGCTCAGGGATGACAAAGGCTTCAACAGTGCCATGCCTGCGAGTGCATTTAAGAGGCTGAGCCTAAACCTTTAACTTGTCTAACTCCAGACTTATGTGGGAGGAGAATTCCAGTGCCCAAACTTAAGCACCTAAAAGTTAGATGTCTAAACCCTGAGCTAATTAACCATGGCTCCATCTGTAGTCAGGGGAGAGAAATGGGCATCCTCAGAGGCTGACTCATTTTGTGCATCACCATCTAGATGGATTGCCCAAGCTGGGCAATGAGTCCAGTCCCTCTTTATGGCACAGCATAGTGTGGTTTAGAGAGATCTGAGCTGGTGGTGGAAACAGGTGGTGTGGCTCTGTTGGAATGTTGCTCCCCACAAGCTAGTTAGCCTAGCATTTTCCTTAGCAATTATTTTAAATCACTAGATTTTAGATTGCTCCCCAAATTGCAGGTCACCATTTTAGAATTCTTTTTGCTCATTTCCTAGGCTCCACAGACTCTCGTGAAAGGGATAAAAATGCCCAATATATCTGCATAATTGGTATGACCCACAGGCTAACAAAGGAGTAGGAGTCCTCCCATTAAGAGGGTCTCGGGGGCAGACTCATGTTCTGGAAAGAATTCATCCCATTAACAAATGTATACATTAGCCTTAAAACAAAATGCCTATTACTTGGTCAGGATGGTTCTTGTGATTATTCTGTGGCTTAAAGACAGTAGGGTAGTTCATCTTCAATGTCTTATGCTGAGTTTTTGCTGTAAACTGACAATTTTACAAAGAGAAAACTCCTGAGGGAAAGACAAGAGCTAAAGGTCCTTGTCACTGATTCCAGAAGGAAATACTGGAGTTCTGTTGTTTCTTCTTTGTGTGTGAACACATATTTATAATATCATAAGGTGATGAACTATTGCAGCTTGATGAATTCCTCTTTATCAGTGAGCTTTCTACAATGGCAGTCCAGAGTATGTTAGCCGAAATTACCCTGATGTGAACTTCATTAAGCTGTATTAACACATATGCTTCAGGCTGTTCAGGCAGATCCTTAGTTCTGAAGGAGCCGATCATGCCTGAAAACAGACTTGAGCGGGTTCCTGAATATTTCAGGAAATTGTATCTAAACAGTAGGTAGTCTTCAAGCGGATGCCTTAAATACCCACTTCTCTGTAGTGATTGAATGCCCTTGCATCTGATTTTCCAGTGGCTTCTGTGACATCTTTTTTTATCCAGTCTAGTTGTTAGTAAACAGGTATTTTTATCTCAGTTTGGTACCTGCCAGAGTCTTGGCACAAGCTGTGGAGTGAGCTGTTGCTGTCCAGGCCATGCCTGTTTTGTAGACATGCATAGGGGTTTGCTCTCTGACACTGTTGGTCTTTGTGCTTTTAAGAAAACAGCAAATTCAATTTCATTTCAGAAAACATGAATCTAAATTTCAAATGTGTCTTGGGGAAAGTCAGAGCAAGAGAATATGGCAAAGTCTGTAACACCTGAAGGACTGAGAAGGTGAGATGGGAATGACTATGTACTAGCTCTCTTTCCCTGCAAAAATGTGGGTTAGCCAACAAAATTGCCAAGCATCAGATTTAAAGCAAAGCAGCACTCTCAGACCACATAGTTTAGCTGTGAATTTCTGCCAAAGAATGACCTGGAAACAAAATGTATTAATTGCTTTCTAAACAATTAAATGCATTCATAGAAGTTGGGGCCATGACAGGCTTTTAAACACTTTTGTCCCAGAATTCCTGGAACCAAAAGGACAGCTAATTGTCCTGCATGTTCTTAGTTTAAAAAAAAAAAAAAAAAAAAAAACATAAAACAAACAAAAAAAATTTACCTTGTGTATGTCACATCTGGGATTTGGACTGAAAAAGACTTTTCAGTGTCCCCTTAGAAACTGGGATAGTTGAAAAGTAGACTATTTCATAGGCTGAATGGAGGCAGGACACGGCAGGTGTGCTGAATATTTAGCCTTTGGAGTCCTGCCCAGAAGGGAAGAGTTTCCTGAGTCCTAGCAAACATATAAGGTGAACTTGCAGATAAACCAAGAGAGCCATTTGTTTCATCTTGCCTCACTTCTGACAAACCAGGTTTCAGGATCTTCTGGCCACCAGAAGGGAATCCAGCATGGTTGCTAGCTATCCAAATCTCAGTAATGAGCAATGATACCAGCATTTAGTGTGACAGAATTACCGCTGATCATATATCTGTCTTCAGGTCTGAGACAGCTGAAGGGCTTTGTGAAAAATGCTGGTGCATTACAGGGGTGCTCTGAAAGAGCACACAGACCAGCAAGATGTGGAGCCAAGCTGGGTTAAACCCTTTGAGGAACCTTTATAAGCCTAAAGGTAATGTACTAGACATGATATGACTTCCTTCCAGTGGGCCAAAGGTCCTGCTTTATTGAGACTGATAAGGTGGGACTGACCTTTCAGGATCTGGGAGCTGATGGTAAGGTAATAATACTTAATATTTAGCTCTTTTTAGATTCCTGGTCTTTGGTGAGTAGGACAGTATTATGATCAGGGCTTAGCAGTTCTGGGGTTTGCTCTCCAATTCTGCACTTCAGCTTGGGTAAGTCTTATTATAGGCTTTATTTTGCAGAGCACTTGGAGGCAGCCCTCAAGATCAGGTTCACAAAGAGAATAGCATGTTCTCTTTTCAGATAAACACTGAAGGGCCATTTGGTCACTAGCAAGCATATGCACCCAGGTTGCTCATGGGCCATCTACAAAGGCTTTGAATGCATGAGACGTAGGTTGGGGAGCACATTGTGCTCCTGGGAGACACAACCTTAGCCTGCCTTCTGAAAATGAAGCCAATTTTCCCATATGTAAGAAAGTCTTAAGGAAAGGGCAGTATGGGGCTGCAAGAGGAGAGAGAATAAAGGCTTATCTACACCTTTTAGCTCTTGTCCTGGTTTCAGCTGGGGTAGAGTTAATTGTCTTCCTAGTAGCTGGTACAGTGCTATGTTTTGAGTTCAGTATGAGAAGAATGTTGGTAACACTGATGATGTTTTCTGTTGTTGCTAAGTAGTGTTTAGTCTAAAGTCAAGGATTTTTCAGCTTCTCATGCCCAGCCAGCGAGAGAGCTGGAGGGGCACAAGAAGTTGGCACAGGACACAGCCAGGGCAGCTGACCCAAACTGGCCAACGATGTATTCCATACCATGGGACGTCACATCTAGTATAGGAACTGGGAAGTGGGGGGAGGGAATCGCCGCTCGGGGACTGGCTGGGTGTCGGTCGGCAGGTGGTGAGCAATTGCCCTGCGCATCATTTGTACATTCCAATCCTTTTATTACTACTGTTGTCATTTTATTAGTGTTATCATTATCATTATTAGTTTCTTCTTTTCTGTTCTATTAAACCGTTCTTATCTCAACCCAGGAGTTTTACTTCTTTTCCTGATTTTCTGCCCCATGGCACTGGGTGGGTGGGGGGAATGAGTGAGTGGCTGCGTGGTGCTTAGTTGCTGGCTGGTGTTAAACCATGACAGCTCTTCAAAGATCAGATGAGGAAGGTGAATGACCAGGACTTAATGAAAACTTGTGTGCAGAGGCAAAGAATACGCTGAGGTTGCGGAGGGAGTTTAAGGTGACTAGGACAGAAAGGAAATGGCACAAGTTCTTCCTAAGAAAACACAAAGTATGCCTATGGCACATCAAGTTGACAAAGGTGGTGTAGACACCCAAGAGATGATGCCTTGGCAGAGACACAAAGATAAAACATCGATGTAAAGGTAATAGGTGGAAATCAAAAGACTCTTGATTTGGCTTAGAACTGATGAGAAGCAATTCAAGAGTAGAAAAGGTGATTGCTGGCACTGGGACTTCCAGCAGGAACTGGAAGAAAATAATTGAAGGCAATGTGAGTATAGAGAGGGCTAGAGGACTGTGAGGAAAAGAATTGGGCAGTAAACTGGAAAAGCAGACGAATATGAAATGTGAACAAGAGTGTGCCTGAGGAAGAATGAAAGGGGAGGTATTTCAGGACAGCAAGCCAGATAGGACAAGAGTCTATGGACCAGAGTTTATGGACTGGTGGACTATCAATACTGGTTTCATCAGGGATGGAAGAGAGGAGTCATAAGATGAATTTGAGGAGTCATGGGACAACAGGGATGGAAGGAGGAAGTCAGGAATAGCTAATTGAACTTCCCCAGGGTGAACAAAGAGGGTTGAAGGCCATCTCTGTAAAGCACAACTTGGACAGGGAGCTGTTAAGTCCAGAGAACTTGCTGGATGGAGAGAGCAGGGCAAGCCCAGAGTGGTGACAGGGAAACGGTGAGAAGTGAGCAGGAAGAAACTCAGTGAGGGGGATCACAAAAAAGTGGTGAAAGATTCTGTAGGTTTTAATTAAACTCCAGGAGCTATCATGTGGATGCTTTTAGCCCACTGCAAGTGTGGAGATCTGGGTGTTAGCTTAAATCACTCTCAAGGTGTTCTAAGTCACTTTTGCTTTCCAATCAGGGTATACCTTGGCTCAGCTGACTGGTGGAGCATTCAGATGCAGTAAGTTGATCTCTGTAGTAAGTCTGAGGGAGGATGGAGCAAAACCACCACTTGCACTTGGCTGTGTCCACTAGCAGTGGTGCATCCATGGGTGCCACTTCTTGGCAGATGCCCTTTTGAATTTAGGAAGCACAAGTTCATGAAAGCTGAGGTAGCTATAGCTACATAACACCTTGTTTGTTATACCCTACTGGGTGCAAGGGAAGTGTTAATCCTGTGTGTACTTGCCTGGCAGTGAGTACTGCTGTGGTTCTCCTGTAAATTTTTTGCACCTGGGGGAGATGGCTGGTTTGAGTTCAACACCACCAGCATGTCAGATGCCCTGGTCTGCTCTTCCTGACTGCTCTTGTTCAACTTCAAGCCTTGGAAAACCTGTCTGTTGTTTGAAACCTGTCTTTGAGCATCACACCCACATGCTGCTGCCGCCTGCCCTCTCCCAATAGCATTCATGGGGTGCACAGCCTCCGAGCAGGAGCTAGGGGTCTTGGACTCCTGCTCCCAAAGGCAGGGTGCTGCAGTATATGGACTGCCTGACCCGAACAGTATTGAGTTACAGTCAGGCCCCCACAGGAATGCAGGACCATGCCAGTATGACCTGTTCAAATATCGAACCGAGAGCAGGAGCCGTTGGCAGTCTTTAAGCTAGAGAGGTCAAGTTAATGTCACAGCGCACCTTTGCCAGAAAGAAGGCTTCTGAAAGTGCAGTCTGGGGAGCTAATTGGATATGTTTTTCCCACCTGTTCTGTATTTTTCCATTCCTTTGTTTGGTTGTTCCCTCTCGCGGATCAGCCCTAACCTGCTGGAGGAACATCAGGTTTTGGATGCTGGAGGGCAGTAGTGAAGCCCAGATGAGCCAACTTTTCCATTGCGTGGCTCAGATGGTCTCTTCAGGTTGTTTAAAGCCCTTGGATGGGTGTCAAAGTTCAGAGACGCCTCTGGAGGGCAGGCAGTGCTCAGCAAAGAGCCCACATAGCAGGTCTGCAGTAAGTCCTGCCTTCAGGGAGGTCTGCACACTGAACAGAAGTTTTCTCAGCTCAAAGGTCAGGTCCTGTTCAGCTGCTCGGGCTTGCCATTCAAGTAAGAAACATGAATCCTTGCACCAGCTCACATACAACGAAACCTAGTAAGCCACAGCTGTGCTTGGAGACAAAAGAAGCAGATTAACAGGAGCTCCTCTGAGTTCAGAGACGTTCATTTTACAGGCTTACAAGGAGCGACCCCGAAGGGTACCTGCTTACAGGAAAGCCGTGTCTATGAGCCGAACCAAAATGCAAACCAGCTGTTAGCAGCATCAGCACCCAAGCAGCTGGACTCACAGCCCATTCAGTATAATCCATAGGCTAGGAAAACAACCTAAAACAACTTTAACTTTAAATACTAGAGCTCAGAAGTCACTCGTGTCCCTGGTTTCTGGTTCGTAGATCTGGTGTGTAGTTTTGTTGATAGACTGCAGGACACTGCACAGTCAGTGCTACTTGCAGTCACTGAGAATGAGCAAAACAAAGGGAGCTGGCTGGCTTCAGCCGGCAGACCTGCAAACTGGCTCCTAACTGCTTGCATCTCTCTTGCTCTGACACAGCTCTCCTCCTTAAGTCATATGCATTTACAAGTTTATGGCATAAGCAGGATGAGTACAGAAAATGCAAGACATGGTGGAAAGCCCAGAAGAGACTTTGTGATTGATTAAAATATAATTTCTGCACTGCTTTCAGCTTCTTTCTACCCAAGGCATGAGACTTTCTGAGGTGGATCCTGTGGTTAGCAGAGCAAGGAGAGGAAACACGCCAAACTGATGGGAGAAGAGTCACAGTGAGAAGCTGCCGACAGCAGAGGGCACAAAAGATAACCGCAGCATGTACTTGAAACCTGCACAGGACTAAAAGTGATAGCTTGCACTTGAAGTAAATCAAATCAGGGTTTTGTTACTTTGTCCTCATGACCATATAAAAAAATAGAGCTTCTTTATTCTGATTTTTTAAACTTGCTTCTTAATTTTTTTCTCTCTAAATTTTAATGTTTTCTTAATACTTTAAATAAGGTGCCACTTCATGGACTCTGTGGTGTGATTTCCTTTGATATCCCAAATAACAAAGCACCAAATATTCCAGCACCTGTGGGATCAATGCGGTCGGTGTTTCCACTGGTAAACTCTGTGAACCCCTAAGGAAATTCATAACATCATTTCACCCCATTTCCTTTCCTAATTAATCTTTTTCGATATACACTATGGCTGCTGAGTTGATTAGATTAGAAGATGACATCTGATGTTTTGAGGTATTTGCATTCAGCATTCCACTGGAATTAGGAAAGCCTCATCTGGCATTACAGGACCAAGTGAGCAGAGTAGGAGGATTCCTGGATCCGTTCTTTCAATGCAGGATGGTGAGATCCAGCTCCTGAAGACCTGAGCATGTCTGCAGACAGCTCTGATGGATGCAGCTGCAGGGGGATAGCATGTGTTTAACTGGGTTTGCAGTGCCAGTGGCTGTGTATCGTTAGGGTTTAAACCTTTTGCATACACAAATCTCTAATATTTGCTTACTTTAAATGTATCTTTTATAATAACTTTAAGTATGTGTTTGCAGGTTTGGGGGCAGCATTGTTCATCGTTTCTCTATGGGTATGTCAGTCACATTAGCAGTGTTTTTCAGAAGGGTGAACAGCGGCTGTTCTTGCTCTTTCTCCCAAACACTGGAGCAAACAGTGCCAGTTTGCACACTTATCTGAATGTTGCTTTTTTTAAGGAAAAAAAAAAACTGAGGAGAAGGACTTAGTTCTTGAGATGGTTGCATAGCAGCATAACTGAAGGACTTGCGCTGGATGGGATGGACACCACTTTGCTGGGTGGAGTGGCTGAAGACAGCAGGTGCTGGTGTTGAGAGCAGGAGGGCAGCAGTTCTGTCCCCATGGTATTCGTGGTGTGAATCACAGCGATGACCAGGAAAGCCCCAGCACTTCCTGTTCCTCTCTCAGAGCAAAAGGGCAGGTCAAGGGGGCACCCATCTGAGGTTGTTATTCTTTTTTTGTTTGTTTTGTTTTGTTTCTGAACAGGAGAAAACCACTCCTCCTGGAAGCACTGAGAATATTGTGGAAGAGATTGGTGAGTTGGGCCAAACTGTGAGATTATGGCTAGAGAAATCTTCTCCCGTGCAGGCATTTGCTTTTGCCACTTCAACTAGGAGTGATGGGGAAAACACTCCTGGCTTTGCCATCTCATGTGTGAATATCTGTACACCCAGCTAAATATTCAGATTCCTTTTTAGTTACCACCCAGGGTCTGGCTGTGAGTGCTGTGTATTATCTGCCAGGCAAGTGGGCATTTTCCTACAGCTAGTTTTTGAAGGAAAGCAAACCTACGTGGAAATCAAGACAAGAGCTGTCTTTGGGCATCAGTTTCATGAGGCTATATGCCCAGAGACCATTCTCCTGAACACTGTGGCTATGCCTACAGAGCCCTGAAAACAGGGACAGTAAGCAGAAGATGCTCCTGCTGGTCTAGCAGATAATCTTGGGGGACTATGGCTCTGGCTGGCATGCTCAGCCGTGTGGCACCCGGCGTGCTCTGGAGGATGTTCTCTGGCTGTGCCTGAGGTCACATACAAAAGGAAAAGAGCGGTCCTTGCCCTGGCCCACCACCACCAGGGACTCCTAAGGCAGCAAATGGGAGTGAGGATCTGGATACTCTTGGTCTTGCCTTTGCTTTCCTCTAATCAGTCTCCTCCAGGCCAGCCCGCTCCACGGGCTCCGGCTCGGTAGCGCTGTGATGCCCTGCCCCGCCTGGCTGGGGAGCCCGGCACTGAAACCCTTCCCTAAGCTTTTCCCGCTCAGCCTGATTTGCAAATATGTCATTGACTTAAAAATCAAATTTTATGTTTTCCTCTGATAAAGTGACTCTTCCTTCACTTGAAGGCGGTGAGCCCAGAAGTTGAGTCATTAGTGGACAGAGCTGGTTAAATAAACAAGGGTTTGCCAGGATGAGAGTGGAGGGGACTTCATGCCCATCCCAGACCTTCCTTAGTCAGTGGGTTTCAAAACTGTCCTCCACAGAATGTCGCTGGCAATTACTCTTGATGGCAGCTTTTGGAAACTTATATAGCTTCTCTCCATACTTGTAACAAGCATTTTTGACCAAAAAAAGAAGTAATTAAATCTGTGCTTTATTTTACAAGAAATCTTCTGCTGCCAAAATTTGATTTGACCAGCTCTACAGCCATTTAGTATTGTGTGTCTTGAAGGGAAGGAAACCCTCCTAATTTTAGTTTCCTCTGTTTTATCACATGCAGGTAAAACTGCATTACCCACTTCCTCATTCTGCAGTCCCTGCAGATTTATGTTTGGAAACCACAGCTTATTTATATACCTCCTTATTATGCTAAATTCATACACATATTTAACATAATAAGTATGTATACCAGTTCACAATGGACCATGTGACACAAAAAGCACAAGGCCAGACTCTCAGCTGCACCAGCTGGCAAGAAACAGACTGAACAGCAATGAGCTGATTGCGATTCTCCAAATGGGGAGTGATTTTTGGTTTGGCAGTTTGGTTTTGCACTCTTCTGAGCTGTCTGAACCCATGTGAGAAATACAGCACATGATGTGCTTCCTAGGAAAACAGGTTGGACAGCTTCAGGTATTGAAAGAGGATGCGCTGCCTTCCTATGGTGTAAGGCCAGCCTTGTCGCCCAGTGTGGAGGAAAGGGAGGCCAGAAGGATGTCCATGAAGTCATTTGGAGACCATTGTTTCTGTGTGCACACGAGGGCTGCGTTTGTGCTGGAAGCCAGTGACTGCCTTGTACTGGTTGTGTGGGGCCAGGTATGACCCCTGGTTGAGAGGTCCCTCCTGAGTCTTGGTGATTGCAGAAGCGATGGTCTCCTGCAGCAGTTGTGATCTTCAGGAGGTCAATGTGCTGGGTTTCCAAACACGCCACCCAAAAAAGGCACCAAATTTTAAAAGTTTAATCGAGCTTGAGAGGATAAAGGCAACTGAGGAAAGAAGGAGGCCTGCAGTAAAGGTTTTCTGGACCATTATACAAGATCCAGTGCTTGGGAGTGCCATTCCTAACCTCTTACGGTGCTTAGCCCCCACTGGCATCTGTTACCAGGCAGTCTCCTGCAGGGCTTGCTGACAACTGCAAGGAGCTTGTCAACAGAGGTATATCTTTCTTTGTCCTGCTTCCAGAGCAAGCGGTTCAGGAGACGGTAGACACAGATCTGTATGTGAGAAGAAGACAGCGCCCGACTGCTTCCAGGAGATACCGTGAGGGTTACCGGTAAAGACAGTTCCCCATGGGCATCTTGTTTTGGCTGTAGCTCTCCTTGCCTCCTTCGTCCTTTCTTTTCCTGCTCTTCTGGACTCTGTTTCTGCTAAGCTCAGCTGTGTCTTTACTGGGTTGGGGTGAGAGGACAACTGTTGGCAGCTCCTCGTGATGTTGGTGGCTCCCCGCGGGAGGTGTGCAGTGGCCCTGGGACAGGAGTGGGCTGGGGATAGGTAAAGTTGTGAAGATGGGGGATGTGGAGGAACACAAGATGGTTCTAGGATACTTTCCCCTGTTAATGTGGGGCAGGAGCTCTGGCCATGTGGGAGAAGAGCTGAGGAAGAGATGGCATCATTTTCTTCCTTGGCATGGGCCAGTGAAGAGAGTGTCTCATGAGTGGCCTGAATTGGCTGACATGTCAGCAAAGGCCCTACTTGGCTTCCATCGTTCACCTGGTATGTGTGAGTGTCTGGGGAATGGGACAGTGTCTTGTCTTGGGAACCTCCATGGAAATGGAGAGGCCTTTCCCAGTGCGTTGTCTCTAGGTGGCAGCTGAGCCCTTGGTGGAGCCTGGAGTTTGGCCAGCATCCTGATGGGCTGCAGTGGCCATGCCAAGTAAGACCCTGGAGGCAACCCTGCAGCTTGGTCTTGTGTTATCTGAATCAGCCTCAGTCACCATGCAGGGAAACTGGGGGCTACACCTTTGAAGCAAAGAGGAACGGGTTTATTTCTGTTGCTGACCCCCTTCATTGCAGGCTCAGAGACCTCAAAATGAGCTATGCTGATGGAGCAGAGCTGCACAGCCATGTTACAGCAGGCTCAGTCCAGCTCCAAAGTTTACTATGACCTAAGTGACAGGAAAGGGAGAAATGGCACCTATGGAAACTCAGTGTGGGCTCCTGCTGCCAGGCAGCTGGCTGTCCAGCTTCTAGCCACTTCAGGAAATGGAGGAAAGCAAGGAGGATATAGGGTTTAGTAAAAAAAAAAAAAAAAAAAAGGGGTGTGGCTCTCTTTTTACATTGTTCAGCCATTAAAAAGCACCTGCTTGGGATTTTCTTTCTTTTCCATTTCAGCAGTCAATGCTTACACAGTCTGAGAGTGGTCCTATGGCTTGGGGGAGCTTGGTTTCACACCTTGTAGTAGTGCCCTTTGTCTGGCATAATGCACAGTGTATAGATGAATGTATGTGCATATATAGATATGTGTGTGTATATTTATCTAGAACATCCTCTGCCCACTTCCACCTTCTTCAGCACATCTTAAACATTTGTGCTGGTTTCATGAAATTAAGCACAGTTGAAGATAGTTTGCATATGCACACTTATTGTTAGGTATCCCCTGTAGGGATATTTGTGATGCATTAGCTTGTATACAATATATTAGCTCATATAGAGCTTATATTGTGTGTGTGGTATGTATATGTAATGACACGGTTTAACCTTGCTTTGGCTCTGCAAGGTAGGTCATGCCACATGCTCTGTCATGGCAATTTCAAGCTGACCAAGGGTCCCTAAGCATCAGGTTATGTTGACAGCTGAAATAACCCTCCTCAGGCATGCAAAGCATCTGCTCGTTTATAATTAGAGCCCTTTCCTCAGCAGCTGCACCAGTGCAGAGTCAGTTCAGAGGAAAATGGGGAGCGGGGAGGTGGGATGTTCATACGTCATAGGTGTGGGACCTTGGTTAATCATGTCATCCACTGTCCACCATGTCAGGGGGAAGGCCCCTTGGTGGGACCTGCTTCCCCAGGGCATTGCTGCTGGCAAAGCCATGTCCTGGTCACAGGGCTAGGTCTCAACAGGGAGCAAGGGTCTGGCCCTGCCACTCCATGTGGAGATGCTCAGCTGGCATCCAGGATCAGGCAGATGTTCAGGCATCTTCCCCTTTTTGCCTTAAGCACATAGTAGAGAAGGGAAGTAGATTCAGAGAGTCCATCTCACAGGACCTGATGAGCAGGGAAGAAGATGTCCTTTTCTGTCAGGGTTGCATGTAGCTGAAAGCAAGAACTTCTTGTGCTTCCTGGCATCAAGGGTTACGTGCATGTTTCGACCCCCTTTGAAGTATGTGCAAACGTTCAGGCACTCACTGGACAAACTGTCTCAGCTTTTCATAGCTGGGATGCTCCTCAAGAGTGGGCACTGGGCCCCTGCATGCTGGAAGGGCCTTGACAACCTGATCTGCTGCGGCTGCTGTTTTGCTCATCTGTACTCTGTCACAGTTCATTCTGGTGTAAAGTCCAGCTTGGGGCACTGAAGTCATTTAGGCTTTGCACCAGTGCAAAGAAGATGAGCATTTGGGCTGGAGCCATTAAGTGTGCAAAGAGCTCTGCAACTGGGTTGACCAAAAGCTGCTCTGCTCTCACCAGTGACCTTGGTTTGAACTGCTGCATCCTCAGCCCGTGAGCAGCATCAGCAGGTCCCATCTGCAAGCCTTGGACTGAGGACTGCTGCTCTACCCTGGTGAAAGTGTCCTTCCCTCCAAGGGTGATGCCACTGTTTAGTTTCTCCTCTTACTTCAAGATGTGGTTGTCGTCCCTCCACTGACTGCCTGTGTGTTTTGGTTTTGTTCTTTTGTTACAGGCCTGAAACAGCTGTTCAGCCCGAGACCGATACTACTTAGAGCAGTAGCTGGTAAGTGTCCCCCCATGACTTGCTGCCCATTTTATATAGCTCTGTCAGACTAAAGGGGTTATGTGGCCACAGCTTGTGACACCCGTCTGTGGGTGGTATGTTTGGCTGTCCTGTCTATCCACCATGTTCATGGATCAAGAAACTGCAGAGCACAAGGACTGGGTTGATGTCCTGAACCTCAGGCTGTGCTTTGTATTGCACCAGAAGTCCTGGTGGGCTTGGAGTCCCATTGCATGCCTCTTCCTGCCTGGCTTGTCCCTGTCTGGATGCTGCCAGAGAGGAGGACTGAGGCTGAACCCATCTGCCTGCATTGCCCCACCACCACAGGGTTCCTGCCACAGCCTTGTGTTTAAGTGGTTTCTGTGGGTATGATCTATTCACCAGTTTGAGACTCTCTTGGCACTGCCAAGACACAGCCTGGCCCTCTGTAAGAAATGCAGAGCTGGCAGAGGTGTTGTTGGTCTCAGGGCTTTCTGGAGCCACTTGAACCAGCAATCAAGAAATGGTCTTTGCCACCATTATTGTCATCTGCCTTGAAATGAAGCTGGCCCTGAGTAGACGCCTTCCTACCAGGGCATGGCCTGTCAGTGCTTGCTCCTGCTCTTCCTTCTTCTCCCAGAGTCTATGTCTACATCCCACTCCTGTGATCTTCAGCGGGGTGTCATTTCCTTTTTCTTCCTGTTCCCCGACAGCTCCAGCTTCCACAGTGTGTGGCGGCAGCTTGCAAAACTAGTGTCATCGCAGCCTTCCTGGAGGAAACCTGGAGTGAACCAAGGGGTTTGGTGGGGTGGGATGGGATCAGGGCATCTAAAGATCGGGGCATACCTGGGTGAGGGGAACGCTTGACATTGCAGCTCTGTTGTGGCTAAGGCAAAAAGCTTTCCCTGTGTTAAGGCCAGGTCACGTACCTTTGCTGTTTCTTGAGAATAAACATCCAATCTTGTTTGTACAGCTGCAGTCTTCATCTAACCAGACATTCACTGACTGAAGACAGGCTGCTCCACAGCAATCCCTTCCCTGTTCCTCTCAGCAGCTGTAGCTTCCCACCCAGCTGGTGACCCTGGTCAGCACCATGCGGCACTGAGAGAAAAGGCAATGCCTATAAGGAGAAGGCAGCATCTCAAGAAACACCAAATGGTCTGGCCTGGCCAGCGCAGTAGTTGCCTGTCTCAGGCAGAATCCAAAGCTATCCCATGACCTGAGGACTGCTGGCATTTATAGCTGGTGGCTGCCTGGCTTGACCCTTCTGGCTAAGGGGAGACAGGGTTTGTGCAAACACTGGTGGAACCAGGGGGCTGGATGTGCTTCCCACTATTGGGGTCCAGCCCAAAGTTGTCACCTGTGGATTCAGTTTGTGTCTGTGACCTGAGAGCAAAGCCAGAGAGTGTGGGGGCTGAGCACTGGTGCACATCCTTCTTAGAGCTTTTTCTCCCAGTTCAATGGCTTTCCAAAGCCCCCTCCCACATGGCAGCACTTGGAAGTCAGAGGAGTTGGATGTGACTGGTGATGCTGGGAAGCAGTGGGCAGGGGCTCAGTGGAGGAGAAGACCCAACACAGCTGGTAGAAATGCTCTGGGTTGCTGATCCGTCCCATCTAGCCTGCTAAACCCCATCCAGTGGCTTTTTCAGTCCCTTTTTTTTGCAATGTAAAGGCTGTCCCCAAAGCACTCTCACTCTTCAGCCTGGATATGCAGTGAGTATTTGATGTCCTCAGACTTCTTGCCTTTGTGCCATGACCTGACAGAGGAGGGAGGAGAGCCTTCCCGATGGCTGGTATGGTGACGCTTCTCTAGGATAGACTCGGAGGCAGTAGTCTCCGCTTTGACCCCTAGATCTTGGCTTTTCTGCGCTAGTTGCAAGTCCTGTGGGGAGTCTTACCCTTAGCGCAGCTGGGTGGGAGATGAGAAACCCCCCTCCGTGGCTGGGCTGGGACGCTCTGCCAGTTAAATGTCCCTGCTGCTGGGCTGGCAGAAAGGTACACAAAGGAGCATTTTCTAACTGCTCCACACCCGCTGTCCCTTCCCTAGGACGTGTGCCAGTGAGACCCCATGGGAAGCACAGCACCAATGAATGTAGTCTGCCAAGAAAAGAAAAACAAAACCTCCCGGCAGGTCTCTCAAGTCATGATGGTTATGGGCAGCAACTGGGGAAGGAAAAAAGTTGAAGTGGATAAATAGTAAGGATTTCCTCAGGATTTCATCTTGAGTGGATGCAGGTGAGCAGCATAAAGATGCTTAAAATAGCTTCCAGGCAGACAATAGCTGCTCTCCCTTGAGAGGTGCCAGGACAGGAGCTCTTGGAGCAGGGGTGGGTTCAGCAGGAAGGAAAGGTAAGGGCCACGCACTCACCTGGGGCAGCAGATCCGCTTGGAAGGACAGCATCCCCCAGAACCGGGCTGGTCAGCTTGGGAGCATCACCTGGGTCCCATGGAACAGGATTGGTCACACGTTTTTATTCATTGTATTGTCCAATCCCAGCACCAGTGGCTGTCAGGGTCACCCTGTGTTTGGTTCTGTCCTTCTGGGCAGAATGCCTGTGGTAGCCAAAGCCACCTGCCAGCCCTTTGCAGAAGGGGAAGGGGTCGGGGGGGAGGCTACAGCTTGCATAACTCTGCCCCTGCAGTCTCCCCAGGCCCTGACATCTGATCCCAGGGGTGGGGAGCATCTCCCAGCTGGGTGCTGTAAAACCCCACCTAAGGACCTCAAATCTTGGCCCCCTGATGGGTACATCCCCCCTCACTCAGCAGTAAATGCCTGGTGTCTTTCAGCCTGCAAGGGACAGGTCAGCAGCTCCAAAAGCACTTTGTTATAAGCAGCGGGGAGGTCTCCAGGTTCGGGAGGGCAGCGTGGATTAGACTTGCTTTGTGGCAGCAGCCTTAGAGGCAGCACTCGCTAGTTGAGAGGTATCACCGCAATGTAGAGTAGCAATAAAAATAGAAAGGTCCTGTTAACTGCAGGGCGGGAGCTCAGAGATGTCTCTGTTATGACAGCAGAGCAGATGTTTGGGGAGTGCTGCTCGGACTGTGCCGGGTCCTTTGCCCAACACCCCCGAGGGATGTCGGTGCCCGCGCAGACACATGCTGGTGATTGCTGTGGGTGCTGGCTGGGGCACAGCCTGGTATCTCACCAGCAGCACTGGCGCAGGCAGAGCCTGTCAGGCAGCACAACAGCATTGGCCAAGGGGGTTTGGTACAGCCTTGCTCTGCAAGGCTGAGCAATGCTTCCAGGATGCCAGGAGAGCTGCCGAGGCAGCCTGCAGCAATAGGTGCGTGCATCTGCATGTGCAGCAGAGTCAGCTTGTTCTTGTACAAACCATTTGGAGTGAAACCACCAATAAACACTGAGCATTCTGTGCCTGCGTTAGCGAGCTGAGCCTTGTTGCATGTCTCTTCTCTTTGCCTCCCCATGCCCTGTCCCCGTTCCACATTGCAGCTTGGCGATGGCCACCCAACCAGCAGGACAGGGCACCCGTGGCCATGGCTGACTACCTGGATGTGGTGGCCACAGCTGACTGTCCAGACATGATCCCACGGCCACAGGGAGCCCTCCACATCCCTCGGTGCTGCAGTGCAGTGGTGAGCACCTGCTGCTGGGCACCCACCCTGTGCAGGCTCATGTGCTGTCACCGCAGCCACCATCCTGGGTTGCACTGGGTCTGCCCACACCCCTGCCTTCCTCCCAGCCCAGCGGTGTGCACCCACAGCCCCCAGTCTGGCTGTGGGGTGGGAGTGGTGGGGGGCTGTGGTGCACCATACTGGGCGTGAACTTGGCCAAATATCCGCAGGGGCTTTGCTGGAGTGGGTTCTGCCCCGGCTGGTCCTGCACGGGTCCCACCAGTGTCCCTCAGCCTCAGTGGCACCAACAGATGTTCCCACTTGTCTCCCACGCACTAAGGATCAGCCATCTCTGACCTCCTCCACTGGCTGCAAGGCCCACCCTGCAATAAAACCCTTCTACCCTGGTACAGGCTGGCCACATTCCAGCACCTGAACAAAGCAACTTCCTCTGCTGAGAGTGTATTTTTGACATGAGAAAAATGTGCTCTTATACAGTATCTGAGCCTTTCAGGTTTTTCCTGCCTTTAATAGGGCCAACCAGAAGAGCTTATTCAAAATACAGGTAGGAAATATATTCCAACAATGAGGTACGTTTTCTTAATTAAGCGGTTAAAGGTTTTGCAGGGCTGTGTAAGCTTGACACACTGAGCTCTGCCTTGGCAAAGCCAAGCCGTGCCATGCTCGCTGTAGGTTGGAGAGCATAGATGTGGCTGTGTCCAGCCCACCCAGCCAGCAGACATGGACACCACCCCCCAAAAGCGATGAGAGCTGCAGCTTGCCTCCTGGTGCCATGGCCCAGAATTGCCCCATGCTGCAGATCCACCTCCTGGGTGGACAGGATACAAAGGGAATTCAGGCATTAGCCATATGCCTGAGCATGGTGGCCATGACTGTCACCCTGTCATCTCTGCACTTCTTCTCCCCTACCGTTCCCCACGCATTGCATGGGCAGCAGCCCCTCATGGTGGCAGCTCCACCAAGGCTCCCTTCATCTTGTGGCAGGACATTTGGTCTTCTGTCCCCAAATCCCCCCTTGCTCTACCTTCCCACAGGCTGGCAGGCTACTGTGCAGCTGGAGAAGGCACAGACAGGAGCAAGGAGCTTTCTAGGGGTCCAGAATATGCTCCCCACCAGAAGGATGGAAGCCTGGCAGCACAGAGCAGCAGTGGGCAAAGCAAGCACCAGGGCTGAGAGCATGGGGACCCGAATGGGTCTGGGACATGCCGCAGGCGTGACAGGGAGTCCTTCGAGTCTGATTGCACCATGCAGATCCCAGCAAGGGATGAGTCAGGGCCCCTTCTGGGTAAGGGAGTTTCCTCTCCCGAACAGCTCTCCACCTCCCTTTGTAATTCCAGTGTCTCATGACTGCATAAATACAATGTCTCCAAAATGTGATAGTTAAACTGCATAAACCCTGTCAGGAGGAATATTGGCTTTACTACCCTACAGTTGAGCAGCCACTTAGCTGTAGCTGCAGAGCACTTAGGCCCAGCAATCAGCTCTGCGTGCTCATGGAGTTCATTTTGCTCAAGTCCCAGGTGCGAACGGCCCCAGCGCTGCTTTGGGGATGCACACACTGCTGGAGCCTGCGCTGGAGTCTGTGGGAAAGCTCATACTGCCAAGGTCCCCCCTCCCTGGGGTGCAGATGGCCTTGCACAGTTTTACACACCAAGGAGCACCTGAGTGGCATAGCCTGCCCCTTGCAGCGCAGCTTCTCCTCCACAAATAACTGTGGATCCCATGAAGACACTGTGGCTGCGGGGACACAGGGGGCTAGCAAGACCTGGGGCAAAAGCCGCCCCTCTGGCAGAGCTCCCCCCTTGCTCTGAAGCGCTGGTTTCCAGTTACAAGAGAGGAAGACACCAGGCTGCTGAGTCATGCGCAGGAGCCCACATCTGGCCCAGATGCAGGAGCAACTGCTTCATCAAGTGTCTGTTTGGCACCGAGTCCATTCTAGAGCTGGGACCTCCTCCTCCCACTGAGTCCCAGTGTCTGGTGGAGTGGAGCAGTAACCACACATGTCTCCCCATGGGGAGATCCCAGGAAGGGGGAACTGGGCAGCCCCATGAGCAGGTCCGGGGGAGCGGGACCTGAGAGTTGATGGGGACGAAGAAGAAGGCCAGGCCTGCCTCCTTCCCATCACCCAGGGAGTGGGGTCCCAGTGCAACTTCATGGGGGGGGGGGGGGGGGAGCTTAAATCTCTCCCTACCCAAGTGTGCTGGGGGATGTGCAGCAGTATTTCCTCTTCGCTCTGCATCTGGACAGGCTGGGTGCTGGGTCCTGTACAGCAGAAACACAGCACTTGGACACAGCGGCTCATGGGGGCCACAGGGACCAGTCCCAAGGAAAAGCCCTGCCGCTGCCACTGGGGCAGGCTGCGCCAAGGCCTCCTGGCACCACCACGCAGCCCTCCAGCTCCTGGTTCAACCACTGAGGCTGATGCAAGGAGAGACACAATGTCCTCCAACACAGCTGTGCTGCTAGTCCTGGCTGGGGAATTCAGTGGGGTGGGGGGATGGATACAAAGCTGGTGAACACCCGTCCGCTTATCCATCCATCCTTCCATCCATCCGTCCACCCAGCCCACCCCGGGAGAGGAGCTGGGAAGAGCCAGAGGCGGCTCTTCTGGGACACGGGGACGAGCGGACTTATTCCGGGGACGGAGCCTCCTGCAGGGCTCTCCCTCCGCCCCCTCCCCGTCCCGCCTCGACCCACCCTCCCCGGTGCGGCCCCGGCGGGCGGCGGTGGCGGCGCGACCGTGGCAGCGAGCGTGGCGGTGAGTGCGTGGGGCGGCGGGGCCGAGCGGCCCCCCCCCCCCCCCCGGAGCGGCCCCGCTCCGTGGGCTGCGCCCGGGGAGCGCCCGGCCCGGCGCGGGGGCTGCGGGGGGGGCTGTGCCGGGCAGAGCCCGTTCCCGGTGGCCCGGGCTGAGCCCCGAAGCTCCGCTCCGGCCGCTCCGCCGAGCCCCGCCGGCAGCCGGGCCGCCTCCCCGGGCCGGGCGGAGGCTTGTCCCCGTCCCCATCCTCGTCCCCGTCCCCGTCCATCCCCGTCCCACCCCCATCCCCATCGCTGTCCCCATCCCCGTCCTCATCCCCGTCCCACCCCCATCCCCGTCCCCATCCCCATCCCCGTCCCCGTCCCCGTCCCCATCCCCGTCCCACCCCCATCCCCGTCCCCATCCCCATCCCCGTCCCCTGTTCCCGTCCCTTCTCACCCCCCGCCGGCCGGGGACGGGGCTCCCGCCGCCCCCCTCACCCCGGGAATCCCGCCCCGCTCCTGCCCTGCCAGTATGTCCAGCTTTGGGGGTGTATGTGGGGGGTGGTGGTGGTGTATTTTTTTTCCTGCTGTTTTCTCCGATTTCTGGTGAGTTTCCTTCTGTCCAGCGCAAGCCTCTGGACAGGAGCTCCCCCGTGTGTTCCTCCTCCTTTCTCCTGCTTTAACTAAAATGCAGAGAGACCGTGGAAATAGGGCACCTGGGGGGATGGGTTTGGCCGGGAGAAGCTGGTACAGCTTCTTTTTCTTTGGAAGCTGGGCAGGAGCAAGAGTTTGGCAGAAGGGGGATGTTGATAGTGATTTTGGGGATGTGCCTGAAAGGGGACGGACACCTTTTTGATAGTGACCATCTAACAGAAGAGAAAGCAGGGCTGGGGCTGGTCCTGTTCAGCGGAGGCATGAGGCATGTGTGCACTTCTCCATCTTCTGTAGCCTGAGAGCAGATGAGTTTAAGGGCTGTCAGGCACAGCAAAAGGGGAAGGTGGGGGGTTTTATGTTCTTTTGTGGAATCGCTGTCAGCTTCATCCTTTGGAGTTACTGCAGTTTCCTCCTGTTTGTGAGGAGACATCTGTGCACTGGCATTAGCTCAGGTGGCCACAATAAATGGGACCATATGGGCTCACTCACAAGCCTGGGTGTTTGCGTCCATAGCTGTGATGCTACGGTCCCACTGCGGCTGGCATTTCACCTGGAAAAGACTGCAGGTATCCATCCGTATAGCAGTCACCCCTTTGGGCTGCTGTGATCATCAGCCATGACTTTAAGCAGCTGGAGGGTTGGGTGCATTCCTGATCCGTCAGCCCAGCAGCACAGGAAGGCGGCAAGGCTCCGGCACCCGTGCTGGTAAGCATTGCACTGGCTGGAAACCTCCACTTGTCTGATACCAGCTGGCCAAAGCCTGTGAGGAGGTCAACTAAGCTCAGCAGGTGATGGTACAGCTGTTCACGGAAATCTTTCTGGAAATGGGAAAACAAATCTCACTTTTTTTTCAAGTGTCTTAAATAGTCAGTTCCTCCCCACTGCTTATTCCGCAGACTCACTCTGCATCTGCTGGAGCTGCAGCAGGGTTGGTTGGTGTGGTGGCCAGTGGAGCTGCTCTGCGCCACATGCGACAAGAATCCAGCCAAACCCATCTCTCCTCTCCTTCCCTACCCTCACCTTGATGGAGAAGATGGTTACTATCATCTTTAGTGGTGTTTTATGTCAATTCTTGTAGAATAAATTGGAAATAACTGGAAATAACTATTAACACAGACATGGTCCAACTTCCAATGTTCACACAAGTGTCAGGGTTTCAAACACTGAAAACTGCTGGCTTTGTCCCATTGTTGCTGTTATGTATCTTGATAAACTTCTGAAGAAATGTAGAGAGGAAAAATTATGGGGCTTTAAGGCTGTTAAATGTCACTGGTGTGTTTCTATGTTTCCTAACAAGCTTTTTTCTCTCTCCCCGCCCCCCCAACTTTTAAAGGATCTGAGCGGGGAGATCTCTTGTTCAAGCCATACCCTTCTCAGTCTGAATTTTGTGGCACTGCTGCTTTGCTTTGCAAACCAGTAGTCCCCAAAGAAGCGTGCCTGCCTCTGCCAGTTAGCATCCAGGTCGGAGGCCTTGTGTTGCTGTCCTGCAACAGCCAAGTCGTGGCAGCTTCCTTCTGTGCTCTATTTGTGGCTGTGAAAACGACAGGCCCCCTCTCCTCTCGATCTGAACTGTAACAAAAATCCCAGCCTTCATCATGGGAGATATCTGGCACGTTGGATTGATGGTACTTGTGTACATCTGGTTTCCCAAGGTTGCTGCTCAGAATCCCATAAAAAACCCCAGGGACCAGAAAACAGAGCATACGCTTTTGATTAATGAAGTCAATGCTGACAGCCCAGGAGAGGACACTTCTGAGTTTGTGGAGCTCTATCACACCAGCGGTCAAACAGCCCGCTTGGATGGCTACTATCTGGTCTTCTACAATGGCAATGGAAACCGAGCCTACAAGGTTTTAAACCTCCAGGGCAAAGTTACTAACAGCCAAGGGCTCTTTCTCATTGGCTCCTCTTCTGTGAACCCTGCTATAGTTATTCCTAAGAACACTATCCAGAATGGCCCTGACGCGATTGCTCTCTACTATGGAAAAGGGAACTACAAGGAGGGCATGAGCGTCACAAGTTATGGGCTAGTAGATGCCTTGGTCCATAAGACTAAGAAGACGGACAGAGCAGACACCCTGGTCAGGGTACTGACCCCTGGCAGAGATGCTTTCCTGGAGGATTCCACCTTCAGGACCATGGATGAGTCAATAGAAAGGTGCCGTGGGGAAGATTCTCAGTGGATTTTCCAAGTGGCCATGCCCAGTCCAGGCACAGACAACCACTGCATCCTAACTTCTCAGCTGAACGCATCTGCTGTCTTGATCAGCGAGGTTCTTGCTGCCTCTTCTTCTGAAGAGTTTGAGTTCATAGAGCTTCAGGGTCCCCACTCCACCATGCTGAGGGACATTGTTCTGGTGCTGATCGATGGTCAGACCAAAGACATTTATTTCACCATGGATGTTTACGGCAAAACCTCACTGGATGGGCTACTTCTGATCGGTCCAGCACAAAGCAAAACCTCAGGTAAGGACTGCATTTTGATGACTACCTCAGAGATAGGGGAGCGATCAGCCAATTTTGGGTCTGGAGGATGCTGTTATTTGTTACTGTTGTTTGGTGTTCTGAGATTGGTGAAAATGTGACTCTGAATTCAGTGGCAGATAAAAAAGCAAATGAAATGTTAGAGATTATTGGAAAAGGAATTATATAAAGCAAATTAAATATTAGAAGTTATTAGGAGAAGATGAAAGAATGGATGGCATCTTTTATGCTACTGTGTAAATCCATAGTTTGTTTCCATCTTTAACTGTGTCTTGTGTGGTACAATACCTTAATCTCAAAAAGGCTATATTAGAATTGGAGACATTCAGAGAAGATCAGCTAGGATGGATAGTGCTCTGGAAATGCTTTCACATAAGAAATAACTAAGTACACGAAGAAAAGAGAAAGCTTATGAGGGCCCTGACAAACGTTTTGGAAATGTGAGTAGCCTGAAGAAAGTAGACAGGGATCTCTTGCTTACCTTTTCTCCTTGTACAAGAACTAAAGGGCATCAAAAGAAGGTAGAAGGATGTGGTTTAAGGACAAACAAGCGGAGGTGGTATGTCTCGCAGAAGTGGTAGACCTGCAGAGCTCCAGGTGAGGGACCTCGTGGAGGTCAGAAGACCACGTGTGCCTTTGCTGCTTGGGAAGACACGGTTCCGCTCCCAGCCCTGTGGCCAGCCTGCTGTGGGACCCTGACTGTGCCACATCTCCTTGGAGTGTCCCCCTTCTCTATGTGTAACTTGGTGGTCATTCACAGCAGGTACATACTCTCGTCTCGAGAAAGCACAAAGGCTTTTCTTCCATTGCACCATCTGCAAATGTAGGTGACACATGTATTGGCTGTGTTAAGCTGCAATCTAAACTTCCTTCCAATGGTCAACATTTCTTCCAGGCCACCTGAGGAAAAAGAAATATCTTGTTATTTTGGGCACCTCAAAAGTAGATTTTGGCAGCTGGAGACACTGACTCTGCAGATGTCTTGTGTAATTCACTGACTCATGATTTCTGAGTCAGGGAGAATATTCATTCCTTACAAAGCTGGTTCCCGTAAAAATAAAAATAGTTTTGCAACTAAAACTTTTTTTTTTAAAGCAGTTGAGCTCTTTCTTACAATTCAAACTGCTCCAAATACTCTTTCACCACAAGTAGAAGAGCTGATTGTCCACTTGAGCTGTGCTTTTCTCACCAGGAAAGGTGCTCTGCTCTTACCTCTGGATGAACTGGGGCTGTTAACAGTCAACAGCTAAAGGGGGGGTGGGGTGTCAAAGAAAGTGATGTGAAAGCACAATCAACTTGCAGACTAAGCAGGAAATTTCTAAGGATTACATTTAACTCTTCCTCAAGGCTCACTCAAGTCAGGAAAGTAATTGGACATATGCTTTGGCATTTTTTTTTCCAATGATGCCTTGTCAAGATGTCTCAAGCATACTGTGCACACATTTTTGTGGAAGGTTTTAACCAAAAAACACCCAATGACACTGTGTGATTACATTAATCATCTTAAAAGGGTACTTTCATAGTGACTCCATGCTGAGCACTCTGTGAGATGTTGATTTAACCTGACCACTTCAGATTTGGGACAGGAGCTCTTTAAATGGCCCCAGCTGTTAGTCCTGTCTTTGTATGGCTTGTCTGCCTATCACAGCAGAGACCTTAAAGCTGTGAGAGCACCAGAGCAAAAGTCCTCCCTTGACAGATGCCAGTGTGAAAACTTTCAATTGAATCATAGAATGGCTTGGGTTGAAGGGACCTTTAAAGATCATCATAGTTCCATCCCCCCTGCTGTGGGCAAGGACACCTTCCACTAGATCAGGTTGCTCAAAGCCCTCTCTAACCTAAGCTTGAACACATCCAGGGGATGGAGCATCCACAACTTCAAGGGGCAACCTGTTCCAGCATCTCACCACCCTCATCGTAAAACTTCTCTTCCTTGTTCTTCGAATCTAGATCTACCCTCTGTCATTTTAAAAACATTACCCCTCATCCTATCAGTACAGGCTCTGGTAAAAAGTCTGTCATATAAGCCCATCTTTCTTATAAGCCCCCTTTAAGTATTGAAAGGCCACAAGAAGGTCTCCTCAGAGTCTTCTCTTCTCCAGGCTGAACAACCCCAACTCTCTCAACCTTTCTTCATGGGAGAGGTTCTTCCAGCCCTTGGATAATTTTTGTGCCCCTCCTCTGGACCTGCTCTAACAGGTCCATGTCCTTCTTGTGCTGGGTCCCCCAGGGACAGCCACAGTACTCCAGGTGGGGTCTCATGAGAGTGGAGTAGAGGGGGAGAACCACCTCCCTTGACCTGCTGACCACACTTCTTTTGATGCAGCCCAGGATACAATGGGCTTTCTGGGCTGTGAGCGCACATTGCCAGCTCATGTCCAATTTTTCATCCACCAGTATCCCCAAGTCCTTCTCTGCAGGGGTACTTTCTATCCATTCATCCCCCAGTCTGTACTGATACTGGGGATTGCCCTGACCCAGGTGTAGGACCTTGCACTTGGCCTTGTTGAACTTCACGAGATTCACATGGGGGCACTCCTCCAAAGTCCCTCTGGATGGCATCCCTTCCCTCAAGTGTATCAACTTGGTGTCACCAACCTCTCAGCTTGGTGTCATCCACAAACTTGTTGAGGGTGCACTCACTGCCTATGTCATTAATGAAGATGTTGAACTGTGTTGGTCCCAATACGGACCCCTGAGGAACACCATTTGTTACTGATCTCCGCTTGGGCATAGATCTGATGACTGCAACTCTTTGGATGTGGCCATCCAGCCAATTCCTTATCCATTGAACAGTACATCCATCAAACTCAAATCTCTTCAATTTAGAGACAAGGATGTTGTGTGGGACCGTGTCAAAGGTCTTGCAGAAGTCAAGACAGAAGACTTCAGTTGCTCTTCCCTTATGCTCCAATGCAGTCACTCCATTGTAGAAGGCTACCGGATTAGTCAGTCAGGGGAAAAATAGTTCCCTGGGCAGGGGTGCATCAGGGTTAAGGCACGGGGCTGCCCCTTAGCGTGCAGGTGCCCTGGTGGCACTTCTCAAGGAGTAACCACTTCTCCTTACCCTTCTGCCTCTCATGTGATTCCTCCTTTAATGTTTATTCCCTGGAGCCATTTATGCAAGGAGAAGTATCAAAATAGCAGCAGTCTGCTGCTTTTTAATGTCCTCAGCAGTTCCTACTGCATGCTGGGGAAATGGCTTGTGAAAGAAAGAGTAAGTATGAGGAAGGAAATTGAGAAGCTCAGGAAATTGAGAAACTCCAGCAAACCTAAACCTTAATTCTGTATACTGGCCTCTGCTGAATATGTGTGTGCATATATGTGTGTGTACGTGTGGAGTGTTTGTGTTTGTAAAAACCATGGACTAGAATGCTAGAATAAAATGTCCATTCTTAAGTATTTTTGTGTACTATTAAAGTAGCTGCTACCTGAAAGGTTAGTGGATTTTGCAGATTTCTTTTCAAATTAAAAATTGACTTTACTGCAGACAAAGTCATATCACCACTTGCTTTCCAGTTCCCCTGCTTACTCATGAATCAGCTTCGCTGTTCGCAGAACCGAAATAGCAGGACGAACTCTGCTCAGATTTCCCCCTCCAGCCTCCTCTACACTGTGGATCTGGTCACGAATGGGGAAATACAGGCTGAACAAATGTGAGAAATGTTAGTGAGAAGAAAGATGGGGTAGCAGATGCCAAATTTGCAATAGCCAGACAACCCCAGCCACTTTCTGAGTTCCTGTGTCCTGATCTCCAGGACCCATCTGATGCTGGTTTCCTACACAGTGGGTATTGCTCATGTGTTGCTTACGTGCCATTGTTGCTCCTTTCCTTGCTGGTCTGCAGTGGATCTGCCATTCCCGGAGAATACCACCCGTCCTGTCCTCAGAGGTGGCCCCAAAGCCATTGCCCTCTACAGAGGCAACAGCAGCAGTTTTGTCCCGGGGAAGGCTCTGCCAGTGACCGGCCTGTTGGATGCCTTTGTGTATACAAGCAATGAGGAACCGAACCCTGAGCTGCTGGAGATCCTGACCCCTGGCAGACCTGCCTACAAGGAAAAGCGGTGAGATGCTTCTCGCTGGACAGGGCTGGGAGGAGAGGTTGGCACCAGAGTTGCCCTTGCCTGCTAGGGTCACCCCTGCTTTGTGCCCCAAACCCCAGTCGGGACTGGAAGACAAGTGCCACCTCCAGACCAGGGTCTCCTCATGGCACTATTGAGTCCCGGCCTTTTTCCACTGCCTGGTCTAAGTTTGTAGGTGAGCCCCTCTCCACAGTAGTCCTGGTGCAGCTGTACAGTTGCAGAATAAAGTACTCGAGGAGCAATTTTCTGACCAAATGATTGCCGGTTATTATTTAATAATTTTAATTATTTATTGTTTATAAAAGTGTAGTGGTCAATATAATAAATTTTCCAGTACCACTTTCAACAAGAAAAGAGTTTTTTTAGGTTCAGGATGGAATTTCAGGTCAAAATGAGGACGAGGGAGGGACTTCAGCATCACTTGCTTGACCCAGGAGGAAGTCCCTGCCCTGCTTCATCCAGACTAAGGACTGGAAGTGGGGTTACTGTTCATTCTGGGTTGAGCCACTTTCTTTTTGGGTTTTGGGTTTCTTTTTGTCTTTGTGGGTTAAGTGAAACATTAATAACCTCAGACTTTTGTGAGACATGAGAACTGTTTCCTTCACATTTTAGGCATGCTCTATGAACAGAAGAAAGAGGACAACAGAGTGGGTAAAGGACAGTGGAGCAGGTGGAGGAGCAGAGGCAGCTAGGTGCTATGCACATGAAGATGGGGTGGGGTGTGTGGAACCAGACAATAAGCAAAAAAAAACCCTGGGCAAGCTCTTGTCTGTGGTTTTGACGGTAAAGCAGGAGACTTGGCTTCTGCGTGTAATTGTCAACCAAATACCAATCACAGAATCATAGAATCACAGAATGGTTTGGGTTGGAAGGGACCTTAAAGTTCCAACCTAGTTGGAACTTTAGTTCCAACCCCCCCCCGCCATGGGCAGGGACACCTTCCACTAGACCAGGTTGCTCAAAGCCCCGTCGAACCTGGTCTTAAACACTTCCAGGGATGGGGCAGCCACAACTTCTCTGGGCAACCTGTTCCAGTGCCTCACCACTCTCACACTAAAGAATTTCTTCCTTACATCTAATCTAAATCTACCCTCTTTCAGTTTAAAGCCATTACCCCTTGTCCTATCACTACATGCCTTTGTTAAAAGTCCCTGTCCAGCTTTCCTGTAGCCCCCGTTTAGGTACTGGAAGGCTGCTCTAAGATCTCCCTGGAGCCTTCTCTCCAGGCTGAACAACCCCAACTCTCTCAGCCTGTCTTTGTAGGAGAGGTGCTCCAGCCCTCTGATCATCTTGATGGCCCTCCACTGGACCTGCTCCAACAAGTCCATGTCCTTCTTATGTTGGGGGCCCCAAAACTGAGCACAGTACTCCAGGTGAGTCACCAGGGCAGAGTAGAGGGGCAGACTCACCTCCTTCGACCTGCTGGCCGCACTTCTTTGGATGCAACTCAGGATATGGTTGGCTTTCTGGGCTGCAAGTGCCCATTGCCAAGTCATGTTGAGCTTCTCATCAACCCGTATCTCTGAGTCCTTCTCCTCAGGGCTGTTCTCAGAGATTGCCCCAAACCATATGTAGGACCTTGCACTTGGCCTTGTTGAACTTCATGAAGTTCACATGGGCCCGCCTCTCAAGCCTGTCAAGGTCCCTCTGGATGGCATCCCTTCCCTCCAGTGTGTCAACTGCTCCACACAGCTTGGTGTCATCAGCAAACTTGCTGAGGGTGTGCTCAATCGCACTGTCCACATCACTGACAAAGATGTTTGTTAGACTGTGCCGGTCCCAATACCGACCCCTGAGGAATGCCACTTGTCACTGGTCTCCGCTCAGACATTGAGCCATTGACTGCAACTCTTTGAGTGCAACCATGCAGCCAATCCCTCATCCACCGAGTGGTCCATCTGTCAAATCCATGTCCCTCCAATTTAGACACAGGGATGTCATGCGGGACAGTGCCAAATGCTTTGCATGATGTCAGTTGCTCTTCCCTTATCTACCAATGCTGTAACCCCATTGTAGAAGGCCACCAAATTTGTCAGGCATGATTTGTCCTTAGTGAAGTGTCGTGGTTTAACCCCAGCCAGCAACTAAGCACCATGCAGCCGCTCACTCACTCCCCCGCCACCCAGTGGGATGGGGGAGGAAATTGGGAAAAGAAGTAAAACTCATGGGTTAAGATAAGAACGGTTTAACAGAACAGAAAAGAAGAAACTAATAATGATAATGATAACACTAATAAAATTACAACAGTAATAATAAAAGGATTAGAATGTGCAAATGATGCGCAGGGCAATTGCTCACCACCCGCTGACCGACACCCAGCCAGTCCCCAAGCGGCGATTCCCCGCCCCCACTTCCCCATTCCTATACTAGATGTGACGTCCCATGGTATGGAATACACCATTGGCCAGTTTGGATCAGCTGCCCTGGCTCTGTGCCCTGTGCCAACTTCTTGTGCCCCTCCAGCTTTCTCGCTGGCTGGGCATGAGAAGCTGAAAAATCCTTGACTTTAGACTAAACACTACTGAGCAACAACTGAAAACATCAGTGTTATCAACATTCTTCACATACTGAACTCAAAACATAGCACTGTACCAGCTACTAGGAAGACAATTAACTCTGTCCCAGCTGAAACCAGGACATGAAGCCATGTTGGCTGTCACCAATCACCTCCTCATTTTCCATGTGCCCTAGCATAGTTTCCAGAAGGATCCACTCCATGATCTTGCCAGGCACAGAGGTGGGACTGACACCTGTAGTTCCCCGGGTCTTCCTTTTTTCCCTTTTTAAAAATGGGGATTATGTTTCCCCTTTGCCAGTCAGTGGGAACTTCAGTAGACTCCCACAACTTCTCAAATATGATGGATAGTGGCTCAGCCACTTCATCCACCAGTTCCCTCAGGACCCATGGATGCATCTCATTCAGGTCCCATGGACTTGTGCACATTCAGGTTTCTTAGATGGTCTCAAACCTGATCTTCTCCTACAGTGCATGGTTCTTCATTCTCCCAGTCCCTGCCTTTGCCTTCTGCGACTTGGGCGGTGTGGCTGGAGCATTTGGCAGTGAAGACTGAGGTAAAAATGTCAATGAATACCTCAGCCTTCTCCATGTCCCGGGTAAGCAGGTCTCCCCTTTCCTTCCAGAGAGGGCCCACATTTTGCCTAGTCTTCCTTTTATCACCGATGTACCTATAGAAGCTTTTTTTGTTGCTCTTGATGTCCCTGGCCAGATTTAATTCTATCAGGGCTTCAGCTTTCCTAACCTGATCCCTGGTTGCTTGTACAATGTCTCTGTATTCCTCCCAGGCTGCCTGTCCTTGCTTCCACCCTCTGTAGGCTTCCTTTTTGTGTTTGAGTTTGTCCAGGAGCTCCTTGTTCATCCACACAGGCCTCCTGGTGTTTTCAACTGACTTTGTCTTTGTTGTGATGCATCACTCCTGAGCTTGGAGGACGTGACCCTTGAAGATTTCTTACCTCCAGGGCTGTATCCCATGGTACTCTACCAAGGAGATCCCTGAAGAGGCCAAAGTCTGCTCTCCTGAAATCCAGGTTAGCGAGCTTACTGTGCGCCCTCCTCGATGCCCTAAGCAGCTCAAATTCCACCGTTTCATGGTCACTGCAGCCACAGCTGCCCTTGAGCTTCACATTCCCCACCAGCCCCTCCTTGTTGGTGACAACAAGGTCCAGCATAGCAGCTTTCCTCATTGGCCTCTCTATCACTTGGAGAAGGAAGTTGTCATCAATACATTCCAGGAACCTCCTGAATTGTGTATGCCGTGCTGTGTTGTCTCTCCAACAGATACCGGGGTGGTTGAAGTCCCCCATGAGGACCAGGGCTTGTGAACATGAGGCTGCTCCTATCTGTCTATAGAGGGCCTCATCCACTCAGAGCGGGTCTTCCTGGTCGGGTGGCCTGTAGCAGACCCCCACTATAATGTCATCCATCCCTGCCCTCCTTTAATCCAGACCCATATGTTCTTGGTTGGCTCCTCACCCCCAGGCAGAGCTCCATGCGCTCCAGCTGGTCAACACAGTTCAGCCCTCATTGCCAGGGTCAGATCATAGAATCATAGAATAGTTTGGGTTGGAAGGGACCTTTAAAAGTCATCTAGTCCAACCCCCCAGTCATCCTCTTTGCCTTTGAGTTGAGGGCTCTTGCTCAAGCATTTCATTCTCAGGTGCTGCCTTTCCAGTTTCTCTAGCTGCACCCCACCATTCTTCCCAATGGTCCCAGGCTGAGCATGAGTGTGTCTGCACTATCTTGCCTGTCTTCAGATCAGTCAAAAAAGCAGCCAGCGCTAGAAGAAAAAGGGTTGGATGAAGCCCATGCTCTTCTCTCTCAAGATTTAGTGAGGTCTTGTGGGGTTTTTTGAGACAAGGAGGTACTGATGAGGATGGGATATCTCTTCAAACCTTGTGAAGGGAGAGGACTATAAGTGCATGGTTTCACCCTCTGGTGCAGGCAGGAGTGACTGGTGGGTGAAGACCACTCAGGTCGCTGGCTGGCAGGTCATGTTTTCTTTCATTTACATCTCTGTCTCTTGCAGGGACCAGCTGGGAGATGTGTCCATGAACCAGTGCAACTGCTGCTCAGTGACCCGGGACTCCTTGTCCTATGTCCTCAGCAGGCCCACACCTGGCAAGTTCAATGATTGCCCCAGCAAACGCTTCAGCCAGACTCTCTCCTTCTGCCTTCGTGTAGCAGGTGGGTATTAGTTATTTCTGCTCCTATAGGCAGGACCTCCTAAGGACAAGAGCATGTGCACAAAGCCAGAGCTGTCCAGGAAGACCACACAGAGTCATGCTGGGTTTTGTGAACATAATACCAAAGGAAATGCAACTAGGGCATCTGACAATTTTCTGCAATATTTTTCTTCATGGCAACCCATGCCAAGCTGAGCTTCTCCAGTCTTCACTCCCACACCCAACTGCCCGGGGTGAAGAGAAGCCTTTTCGGGTCCTCTGAGTGATAAGCAGGAGCTGAGCTTCACCCATCCCAGAATGAGCTGGATCCCATGACCAAGGTTGCACTGGCTGGGTGACAGCTGGCTTTTTGTTTCCTAGATTGCCAGGAGTGGCTCCTGAAGTCAGAAGAGATTCTGATGACTCTGGTCCAGGCCCTCGATGGATCCTGCAGCTGTGGAATCTCTGCTGCCTACTTCAAAGGTGAGCTGGGCAGGAGTGGGGCAGTCTAGGGTCCACCAGTGGTTAATGCCTGTTCACTTCTGATTTTAAGCCCTGTGTTCCCTGTTGCATTCTGTCCTCCTGGTTTGGATCCCAGCTAATGTGAAATTGGTGCTGATGACAGAAATGTTGAATGTTAGGCAGACCATGTTGCTGTTCTTTGATGTTCTGCAGAGCGCTCCCATCTGCAGCTCCACCAACACACATCAGTGCTCATCTGCAGACCACCAGCTATTTTGGCCTCGAGCATTTGCAGTCAGACAGATGTGGCAACAAGGCTGACATGTCAACTAGGAGTTTGTTGCCTACTTGACCTTATGACCCATACGAACTAAGCCAAGTTGCAGCAGAAATGCAAGTGGACTTACTGGTCTGTGTTGCTTTTCTGATATCCCTACTATGTTAGTATGCGAGTGTGATGAGCACATGCAGACACATGAAGAGAAGAGCCATGACTTTGCAGCCTGCGTTGTCAGCAGTGTTATGTTTAGCTTATGTTTAGACACCCCTCCAAAGAGACTGTTCTGTTCGCTGTTGGGACTACAAGGCTTCTAAAGGATGAAGACAGCATCTGTGTGTACTGTGTGGCTCGGTCCCAGGATGCCCCTTGGCACAGGCAGAGCTCACAGTGTTGTGCGGATGGTATGAGCTGCCCTGAGTCAGTCTGACCAGGAGGGCAGTGGTGGTAGAGTTGAGCTGGTAACCTCTGTGTCTCTTCCAGGAGAAAAAGTGGGGTTTTGGTGGCATGGATGAAACTGAGGCAGTTTTCTGCTTGCCTTTGCAGAGCCAAAGGCAGCCTGCCAGGATCTGGGGCTTGTGTTTACCACTCTGCTAACTGCTAAGTCAGAGGACCAGCTGAGCAGCCTGCTGCTAGCCTTCAAGACCTTCCTAGAGACACCTGGGCTTGTGAGTTTTGACAGAAGGAACATCACAATAGAGAGCTCCTGCTTCAACGATATTAATGTGCCAGACTTGCCTCCAGGTACCAGTCATCATTCTTGCAGGTTGGGGGCTACAATGTGTTTGAGGGTGGACATGTGGGTCTAGCTCTCCTAGAGGAGGGTGATGTCCCTCCCTCCATTTCCCCAACTCTGGCAAAGATCCCTTCCAATTCCATCACATCCAGTTACTAAAACCCATATTGCTCATTATGTGGAATAACAGCATGCTCTGTTGTTACAGCTAGCATTAGCCAGAGTATTGCCAGGGCTCTTCTAAGGACCATAGAGCACACAGATTATAAAAATCTGAGCCAGCATCCTCAGTCCCCTGCTGAATTTGGTCTCATCCCAGCAAAACAATGTGCAATGTTGTATTGTTTCTCTGGGGCTCTGTGCTTAGGCCCATATTTGTGACATTTTTGCTTTCCAAGGTGTCCCATCAGAGATACCAGAAGGGACTCAAGAGCCTTCTGTGCAAGTGGCCAAGCTACTCATCAACGAGGTGAACCCAGACAACCCGGGGGGGGGAGAGGATGCAGAGTACATCGAACTCTTCTACACTGGACGGACACGCTTTGACCTCCAGGGATACTGGTTGGTCCTCTACAATGGCAAAAATAGCCGGGCCTACCAGGTGTTGGACCTGTCTGGACACCACACAGATGAGCTGGGTTACTTCCTGGTGGGGAGCAGCACCATGAGCCCAGCACCCATGATAGGGCTGCCCCCCAACACCATCCAGAATGGGGCGGACGCTGTGGCTCTCTACTACAGCAACACCACCCTCTATGCGGTGAACATGGCTGTGACTGCAGAGGGGCTGGTGGATGCTGTGGTATACACGTCCCGAATGCCGGAGAAGGCAGACCAGCTGGTCAAAGTGCTGGTACCAGGGCAGAGTATCCTGTACGAAAATGATTCTCACAGTACTGAGGATGAGTCTCTGAGCCGCTGCCACAGCCTGAGCACAAAACTCCAGAGCAGCTTCCAGGTGGGTTGATGGCAGATGTCCTTTCTCCATCCATAGTCACTGGGAGGGCAGCAGTCATGTTTCAGTATGTCCTGTGTTTGGGAGAGCGGGGTGTTCTGGTGAGCCACATCTACCTCCCGCCATCTGATAATGCTCTCACTAGCCCTCACCTCCCTGCCCCGTTCACCTGCCTATTGTTGGCCAGGTAATAGCTCCCGGCCCTGTGCAGTGTGGCTCAGAAACAGGAGATCCCTGAAGACAGCTCACACGCCACCAACCCCAGAATGGGCGAGTCTGCTTTTGGGCAGCATCCCGGACTCCTAAGTTACTCTGAGCCAGATGTGGAGGTACCTCTTCACCCCTGCTTATTTGGTGCCACCTTCAGGATGTGTGGCACAGCATGTCACATCCCTGAAACCCAGCTTCCTGCAGGGCCGATGCGTGAAGGACATGCCTCAACCACTGGTGTGATTGATTTGTGTTAATTCGTCTGAATGTTCCTTTTTATTTCAAAATGTCTGGTTTCAGATAGTCCCCCTGAAGGAACATGACAGAGTATGTATGCTTGTCCTGCACAAAGCTGGGTAAGGGAGGGCTTTGCTGCTCCACTGCTGATGCCTGCTGGGATCAGGCCAGCGCAGAGGTGTGCTCAGGTCCAAAACTGGGGCAATAAAACTGCTCTAGAAGCAGAAGAGGTCTGCTGGCAGGAGGGAGGTATGTTTGCAGTGGGAAAGGACCACAAGGAAGCAATGCCATGGACTGGAGACACAAGTGTAGAAGTGCTCCCAGCAGTAGGGAAAGAGAATTGTTTGAGTCCCAAGGGTAGGAGCAAAAGCAGTGATGGGGATGTGTAGTGATGGGACCCCGCGGTCAGGACAACCCTTGAACAGATGGTGGGAGTGAGGAGCAGCTGGTGTGAGGCAGAACCACTATGTCCTCTTTGGGCCTCACCAGGGAGCCGTAGGAGTCATGAACGAGAGGTAACGCCATGAGCAGCCATTGCTCCACCTGAAGAAATGGGAGCAGAGCAGTGGTGGCAGCAGCTCTTATGTCTTCCTGCAGGTGACCATGGTGACGCCGCTGGGGGAGAACTCCTGCAGCAGCTCCTCGGCACCAGTCCCTCCTGCCATCCGCATCAGCGAGCTGTGCCTGGCTGGCAGCACTACTCCACACCGCTTTGTTGAGCTGGAGGGGAAGCCTGGCACCAGCCTGGGAGGGCTCAGCCTGGTCTTCTTCCTGGGGAAGGAGGGCAAGGCACGTGCCAGCATCCCACTGAGGGGCATCATTGGAGCCACGGGGCTGTTCACGTTTGCACTGGATGGAGGGCATGGGCACGGTGAGGCTGATGGGCACGGACCTGGCGTGTGGTCTGTCTTGAAACAAATAGGCAGGTGGTTGAGCAGCTTGGAGGAAAGGGGTGAAAGAGGATGCATGGCATGGGGGACAACTCTTCCTTGCCTTTCCTGTCTTCTATTCCTGTTTTTTCTCTCTTTGTTCTGCCTGGGTTCGTTGTTCCACCAAACTCCAACTGAGACGGTGCTTAACCCTCCTCCATGCCTCTGCTGAGCTCTCCATGCAGGGCAGAGGGACTGGGAGGACTGAAAGCTCCTGCTGCTGGTACCAAGACAAGGGCTTTCAGGAGAAGCAGGGTCCACCAGGACTGTCAGGTTGTTCACTGATGCCATGTTCACTGATGCTCACTGAGCCCTGCAGTGCCACTGCCTCCTCCTGCTCCTGAGGTGGTGTTTCCTCAGCACATTCGTTTATCTTGATTTATTTTTTTGTTTACCTTAAATTCTGGCTGGGCTGCATGAAGAGGACTCTGCATCTCAGAGGAACCTTGATCTTTTTGGAAATCTATGTTCACAGCAAGCAGTCGCTTTACAGCTTTACTTGACCTCAGTCACCACCATTGTTTTGTCTCCCATTTCTGTTCTTGGAGTTCTCATTACTGGCTTGTCCTGTCAGGCTCAAGGCTCAGACTAACACTATCTAGATGTTCACCCCACCTATTGCCCTGGCATTTCCAGATGGGACAAACCTGACTTCCAAGGACATCTCTGCTACTAATGAAGGCTCCAGCGCTATTGCTGTGTACAGGACCAGCTTGATTCCTGGTGGCACAAAGGCAACATCAGAGAACTTGGTGGATGCCTTGGTTTACACATGTGAGCCCAGCAAAGCTGGAGGACACTTGGACTTCCTTGGACCATCTTATGCTGTGCCCTGCAAGGATGACAGGTGAGGTCACTTCTCTGGGAAAATGCCTTTGGATTCCCTGTGCCCAGAGCCTGTGGCTGGCATGTCACTGAACTTGCTGCCTTGTCCTGCCTCCTGTACGGCTGAATGTATTCACCAGCACTGTGATGAAAAACAGAGAGGTGCGTAGCACATTGCAATGGAAAATGTTTCCCTGCCCTTGGTGTAGGGAATTGAACTTTTTTTCCTTCACTGCTCACTTAACTCACTTCCCCCAAGGGATGTGTATGGCATCACATGAAGGCATGCAGCCTTTACAGATAGCAGCTGTATATGCTGCTTTGCCAAACTTTTTCTTTAAAAAAAACCCAAACAACAAACCAAACAAAAAAGTATATCCCTATGAGCAGCAGAACAAAACAAAACCCTACATCCCTTTCACTCCTAGGTGGACTTAACAACAAATAGGTCTGAGCGTTTCTCTTGGTGGGAATACTAGCAGAGGTCCTCCTGTCCACAAGATCACCTCTGTTAATTAAATCTGTCCTCCTCAAGTTCTCTGCTCCCCTGTTCCATATGGTGTGACAGGAGATTCTGTGTTTGTAGCCTCCCCTACGAGCACACGGGCACAGAGTGCAGCCCCACGTGCGTGGTTTTCCCAGGAAAATGAGAACTCCAGCTTCTGGCTGGCCGAAACATTGTGCTGAAACCTCACCGGGGTGGTTATTCACAAGGTCAGGGCAGCGGTTTGGTGGGAGAGCTTACATGGGCTGACTCCAGGCAGTCTCTGTCAGTCCAGCCCTGAACAACTGCATCCAGAAAAGCTGTTTCCTCACACCATGACCAAGTTTCTAAGCCCTGGGGAGGGGAGGGAAGCAATAGGTTAGTGAAATGCAGGGGCAGATATTGTGTAGCATGGAAAATTTGTTATCCCGGAGGACAAACTCTTAATTTTGGGAGACTGGCTGTAATGAGGCAGCAATCTTACTCCTACAGAAGCCAGTCAGACCAAATAGCTTTGCTCTGGCCAAGCCCAGGTCTTATCCAACTGGTGGGGTTGGCTGGACCCATCTCTGTGATGGCTCTGTGAAAGCTGATTTCAGCTCCAGCTCCAGCAACCTCTCCATCATCCCCAGCAGCACCAGGAACTGGGGCCCAGGGGGGATTTGTGGTTGGAGGTGGGAAGAAAGGTGTGTGACATGTTGGTGAGCTCTGACTCCTGGAGACAGGCCCATGTCCCTGAGCCGTTGTGCCTGCGGCAATGCCAGCGCAGAACTGCAGTTTGCCATCTCGGACCCTACCCCTGGTCTGCAGAACAGCTGTCCCCAGGATGCCTTCGCCGTGGATCTCCACCTCTGCCTCCTGACACCCAGTGAGTGGAGCTGGGTGACCCCACTGGTATGGGGTGGGAGTGCTGGGATGGGGGGCTGACCCCAACTTCCCATGGCCTGGGAGGGGGATGCCGACAGGAAACCTTCTGCCTCCCAGTCGTGAAAGGGGACATGCTGGGGGAGAGCTGGTACAGCCACCCATGCGTTGATGTGATGCCACCATCCCAAGAGGGCAGCCTCGCTCACAGCTTTAGCGTGTGCTTGTATGAAGGTGGCCATGTATTTCATCTGAGGTGTCTCTGCTCAGGCAGGGCCAAGCCCTTCTCAGGATTTCTTTCTGCAGTGTTAGATATGCAGCAATGGCAGGAAAGCCCCCCCAGGTCTCTCGTGATGGCAGGGTCAGGGTCAGGGAAACTGCCAGCAAACCCTCCTCTCTCAGTCCATCCGTGGGAACAAAGTGGTGTGGCTCTGTCCTGACTCCGGAGCCAGCAAGTAAAAGTACAGTGGGGTCTCCAGCCCCTGCAAAGGCTGTGCTTGGATCAGCTTGGGCAGTCAAGACCTGGGTAAAATGAAAAGGAGGTTGTTCCTCCTCCTCCAGCCTCCTGAGAGGGGCAGGCTGTAGACCTCTCCTTCCTCTCCCAGCATGAGAGACCACTCTGTACTGGCCCATGTGGTGGGACACGTGGACCATGCCTCTTCCCCACTCCCCTGGGAGGTCAGTGGAGGAGTAAAGCTGGTGTATGTGGTGGTAGAAGGCCAGAAGTGAAGACTCACCCTGCAGGAGGCAGGCAGAGGAAGATGGGATGCAGAGGAGGGTGGGATGCAAGCTTTGGAGGAGCTTTGCTCCTGAGCTCAGATGTGAAGCCAAGTGTTTTGGAAAGGGCACACAGCTGGGAGCTTATTAACAGCCCCAAGCTGCACCCAGAAAACCACTTCTCCTTTTCCTCTAGACTGTTCCACGTGGATCCTGCACCACAGGAGGATGCTGAAAAGCTTGGGAAGGGTCTTGGTGAGCTCCCTAGAGGAGAAGTGCTCCTGCGGTGTCTCTGAGCTCTACCTGCAAGGTTGGTGCCCTACCCTGCGCACCCAGTTTGCAGTGCCCTCCTCCCTTACCCATCCACATGGTCATCAGGATAGTCCCTTCTCAAGCCAAACTTGGAGGCTTGCACTCAAGTGAGGGGAACTGGAGGAGCAGTGGTGGGTACATGGAATTTCAGTGGGGAGAGCAGGAGAGAGCCTGACACAGGCTGCTTACTAGAGGAAGGGCAAGCTAGAGGGACCGTGAGGAATGGAAGTCTCTGATGATGCCTTGAGATGTCTGCCAGACAAACTGAATATCCTAAACCTGCAAAGCAAAAAGCCATTTGCACTCTAGAGGACTCTGGTTCTCAACTCTTTCTCTGTCAGACTCCTTTAGTGTCCTATACTTATTCAAAGTACCTGGACCAAAAAGTCACTTCTGGAAGTCTTAGGGAACTACAGCTTTTGAGGGATGGAAAGACATGTTTCCTATTTTTTGACTGGTTTTGTAAGGAAATGAAGGCTTTGCAGCCATGCTTTGTCTCTGTTGCCCAAACACCTTTTTGACCCTTTGAACAATTTCAGACAACTCTCACCAATGGGTAGGGATTGGGAATTTACCAAGTGTAGTACAAAGTATTCTGCCAGGTAGAGAGGACAACTCCAAGTCCCTTTTGTCACTGAAAGAAAGGTTGAGCATGTGCTGAAGTTACCTGCAATACAGCATGGTGGTGTGATTTCAGAGGTGAGGAGAAGAGAGTGAAGAGCATGGGAGCAGGAGGGTGTTACTGGAGCAGGGCATGAAGTCATGGGAGCGATGTGTTCCCAAACAGCTGGAGGATTTCCAGCCACCCAAGACCCACTGTTGTTTCTCCGCAGGGCTGAACTTGACATGTGTGGACTCCCTGGTGAAGGTCTGGGGCCAGGTGTGGGCTCGGCAGCTGGAGCAGCAGCAGTCCATCGAGACCTGGTGTCAGGGCTTCCTGGCCAGGCCCCACACCTTCTCCGTGGATGACAGAGTGCTAAAAACCAGTCCTGAGTGCATCGCCCCTGGAAATGCACCGTCCGTGTCACACAGCACTGGTGAGCAGAAGGCAAAGAAGTGATCTGCTTCCAGCACAGCGAGCAGGGTTGGGGCTGAGGTCAGGCCATGTGTCCACATGAGAGGGGCATTGCAGGGCAAGCCACCAGGGACCTCTGGTGATGCTTCCCAAACGCAGCTGCCTTCTAGAAACTGGTGGGTCATTACGAGAGAGGTAATGACAGTCAGTTCCTCCAGTGTGGTGAGGTAGTCAGCCCTATTACACCAACACCACTGGAAGTTTGGGTGTCTAAATTTTCTTGTGAGACTGGTCTTCACTGGGCACCCCCTTGCTTTTGGAGCTGTCGGACACACAGCCCAGAAGCCCTGAAGCCCAATTGCTCAGAGCAGCAGCTGGCACCCAGGCTGGAGCCCGCCAGAACCAGCACACGGTGGGGGGTGCAGCCAGGGTGGGTAGAAGAGTGGGTCTCCAGATCAGAAGGCTGGGACAGCCCAACCTGTTGTTGCCCAGAGAAGTTGTGGGTGTCCCATCATTGGAAGCATTCAAGGTCAGGTTGGAGAGGGCTTTGAGCAACCTGATCTAGTGAAAGATGTCCCTGCCCACTGCAGGGGGGGTTGGACTGGATGATCTTTAGAGGTCCCTTCCAACCCAGCCCAGGCCAGCCCAACCCAACCCATTCTGTGACTGTGATTCTATGGCCTCCTGGTTGTACGCTGTGCTAGGAAAGGTCATGGCTACAGTGTTCCATCTCTGCCTTTGAACCCTCAGCTTCCTTCCAGGGCTGGGAAATTGCCCTGTTTGTCATGGGATCTCTCCTGCTCATGTTCTTCGTGGTCAGCCTGGCATTTTACTTCATCAAAAGGTGAGAAACCACTTTCCCATCTGCCTTGCATCTCTCACCCTCTCCTTCCCCAGTGCTTCCTCTCTAACCTCTGCGCAGGGACCTGCTCCTTCACTCGGGTGAACACTTACCTTCAGATGCTACATCCAAACACTCCAATATGTTGCTTCTAATGTTTGCAGCAAAGCCCCTTTGCTTTTGATGCGGCAGACTGCAGATTCTGCAGGAGGTTAAGATAATCACAAATAAAACCATGGATAATCCTAGGCATGTCAGTGGGCACAGTGTAAAGGCCATCAGTTTTACTTACAACGTGCTGTGGTGGGAGACCAGAAAGCTGAAGGCTTATGGCACGCAAGGGGCAGTGAGAGATGATGCTTTGACCACAGGGAAGAGCTCTTCCATAGAGAGTTTAGCTTGATGGGAAACAGCTTTCATATTATAACACGACACCACTTTAAATAATTACTTGGCATTCCCTGATGTTGTCAGCAGGCAAACAGCAGCTTAACACTCAGGCTGTCTGTTTCTCTGAAATAAATGTTACAGTGGATGGGTTATTTAACCAGCCCAGGTGATTTATTTCCATTAATTTTTACTGATCTTCTTTCATCATTGGATAGGGGGGCTGATATGCAAGAATTAGAAATGAGGGAAGTTCTTAAAATACATTTGGGGAACAGAAAACTCAGTATCTATTTTTTTTAAAGGAATTTTTAAAAGTAAGTCAGATTTAGGGAAGCTCTTCCAGAATCCAGGGTGATTTTAAGCTGATGTGCCAGGTGATGGCAGGTGTTCTGCTCCTGTTTTTCCTCACAACGCTAACAGAGACCTTAGGAAACTCTGTGCCTGCTGAAGGCTGGTCATCCAGCCTCTTCACTTTAAGTGCAAAGCTGAGATACGGATTAACTGGCTTGTGCAAAAGAGCGAAGTGACTGATCTTGCATTTTTCTGTGTCTGTTGCTTTTCAGACATCCCCAAAATTACACCAACATCGAAATGAATGACCGTGGGGAGATTGCAGCAGACTTCTAATGCTCCTGGACACAGTGGCAGGGTCTAACAGCACTGGGGCCAGGCATGTGTGTCTGTGGGGGTCAGATTTGTTGTCCAGCTCCTCCACCCACCGGGATAGCTGCAAGAACCAGCAGAATGCCCAGGTGTATATATGCGTGTGTGTGTATATACAGCTCTGTGTGTGTGTATACAAATACCTGAATTGTTTTTACACCTCAAAATTTTGACCTCAGACTCAAGGAGTTTAAAGAAACAGGCTAGGGACTTCTTCTAGGCTAAGCTTGTGCTAAGTGTGATGACCAGAAAGAAAGAAGCCCGCTTGGCTGATGCAGAGGAAGGACATATTTTGTCTCTTCTCAAGATTCACTGCTGGGTGATGAACCAAGGCCACCCCCCCCCAGCAGACCTTTCCACCCAGCAGGCAAGTCCAGTTTCGAGTCCCTCTGGACTTCACTGCTGCAGTGAAAGTACAACAGTCTCCTCTGAGCCCTTCTTGTCTGGGCAAGGGGGTTGGTTCTCAGCATTGTGCCCCTCTCTGCTTGAGCAGGTCTGCTGCAGCAGCAGCCTGCACTAGGGAGACCTGCTGGGGACCACAACCAGGAGGATATCCTGCCCAGAAAAAGGGGTTAGAGGAGAGATGAATACCCAGCTCATGCCCAGGTGCAACTCTTACTTGTACGGTCTTGCCTGTATCCTGTATCTGGCCAGACAGTGGGCAGGAGCAGTGCCAGACTCCAGATCTGCTGAGAATTTGGGGTGAGGAGGGGGACCTAGGTGCAATCTGCTCAGTAAAAGATTGTTTCCTACACAAGTGTGATATATCCCTAACAGTGCAGCAACTGATGCTAGGCCTCCGGCAGCACCCTTCGTGTGTGGAGTGGTGGTCTCACCTCACAGGTTTGAGCACCTGCGCAGCTCTGTGCATGGTGGCAGTGCCCAAGACAGATCCAGCCTGCTCGCTGGTGGGGCAACGGGTAGGTAAAATGAAGAAAGAGATCTCACGCTGTTTCTGAACTATGGTGTATATAGATTTTTACTGAACAAGGCTCTGCAGAGGGAGGGCACAAAGCATTTCTGTGATTCATCATCACAGCACTGACCCTCATGACAGGAAGCCTCGCATTTTCTTTGAGACCCACCCCCCTGCTGTGTCTCTCTTAGTTGCATCTTCTACTTGCAGGCAGCCTGCCTGTGCTGCTGAAGTCCATGGGCCACCAGCCAGATCCAGCACCAGCTGCGATGGGCAGCAGAGGAGAAGCGAGGCTTCAGCTTTCCATTGCCCTGCCTCTTGTGCCAGGCAGCTCCTTTCAGTCAACAGGGCTGAAAACATGAGGCATCAGTGACCTTCTCTGCTGGGTGCCCCACATAATCCTTAGGCAGCTGCCACAGCCTCTGAGAGGTGGTTCTTCTTCACAGCTTCCTCCTGCCATCAGTGCAGCACTGCTAGAGCATGCTGATCTCGCGTGAGGTCAGATGAGCTCCATCTTGAACTGGCTGAAGTTTGGCACGGTGGGTGAGGGCTCAGCCATACTGCTGAAGGGGGCGCAGGGCTGGTTCGCTGGCACGGCGCCATGGCTCACAGTGGAGCTGAGCTGCTGCAGCGTCATCAGCACCTCCTGCTGCAGCCGCTGCTGGTGCTCCTGCTGGCGCTCCAGGCGGCACTGCCTCTCCAGCACCACGTGCAGGGCCTGGCTCAGCTTCTGGATCTCTGTCTGTACAGCATCCAGCTTTTCGGCAATGGCATGGGAGCTGGGAGCCGGGGGAAGCACTGGCCCACCCCAAGCAAAGTTTTGATTTCCAGGACTCAGGGGGTTTGGCAGAGCAGTCTGAGTGCTGGCATCTTTGACCTGGAGTAGTGGGAGACAGAAGAGAAGGGAAGGTGAAACATTATCAGCTGCTCCTTCAGTGGCGTTTATCAAGAGAAAGATTTATTCTGCACTTAGCTCCAAGGCATGAGAGAAAGCCATCACCTTGTTGCAGACTTCTAGACCTCACCGCTCTCTGAGCTGCACTTCATCCCCACCCAGTGCCTATGCCACTGCTCCACAGGAACTCCACGTTGCCCTGCATGCTATCAGCACATGCTTAGCCATCCAGTGGTGGATGCTACTAGCTGGCAGCTGGGCTGCCCGTGTGGATGCCAGGCCTGTGTTTCCTCTCTACAGGGACACAAAGTGTATCCTGGGTTTTTCTTTCCAGCCCCTCCACTTCTTGTATTGCACCCTGAAGCAAAGGGCTGTTCTACTCTCCGAGAGGGATCACGTGCTGATTTTGAACCCCTGGGGAGCCTTTCTCCTGGAAAGGGTGTTGAACAACCTGTGTCCTCTCAAGCAGCTGGCAAGGGCTCTTGACAAATACCTGAGTGGGCTGGAGAAGGTGTTTGCTGTGTCTGAGCAGAGACAGGGCCATGGATGAAAGCTCAGTCTGACTCACAGCTTTGTTTTGTATTGAGGATGCCATGGCAAGAAAGGCAGGTACCAGTGTCCTACCATCCTCTGTGGAGCAACAGCATTGTCCATCAATGAAGCCTCCAGAGGTCAGAGCCTGCTGTGAAGGGGTAAACCTTGAGTATAGGGGCAGGCCCACAGCCATGCCACCCTGCTGGCAGCCTACCCGGGGCTGGTCCTGGGACTGCTGGGTACTTACGTTTGCCCCATGGCTCGCCACAGCTGCCAGCAGAGCTGGGCTTGTTCATGGGGCTAGCTAGCTGGCTGCATGCTCACCATGGTGTGCAGGATGGCTGCAGGGACAAGGACCTGCTGGGGCAACGCATGCATGGCCACAGCCTGGGGGTCTTGTGGCATGGCGAGGCAGGGGTGTACGCATTAGGGATTACAGCAGCTGGACATGTCCCAGAGGGCGGCTGTCCTGGCTGCTGTGTCACCCCATCCTGGCCTGCCACAGCCTTTCCTCTCCTGGTGTGGCACCAAGCCACTCAGCTGCTGGTGTCCTCACGGTGGCTTGGGGAACATCCTGAGCTGGTACTGAAACCAGCCCTTAAAGAGGGGGCCTGTGAGCTGGAGGTTGGAGGCCAACACTGGCAGAAACTGGCATCACCACAGCCAGCATCACCCAAGGGCAGCAGTGAGTGCTGGCTGCAGGCGGGTGAGCAGCATGCCCCATGGCCCCAGCGGACAGAAGGCCTTCCCAGGCAAGCTCACCAAGTGCCAAGGTCAAGCATTGCTCGCGAGTGCAGCTAGCAGAGGTCGGGGGGGCATTTCAGGAGCCTTTCATTCCCTTCAGCTGCATGGTTTAGACGTAGCAGGGTGCTGTGTGGGGCCGTCCTGGCAGGCAGCACCGTACCGTCTCCCAGCTGGAGCAGATGGGCTCTCCCGTCCCACCATGCCACCTGGCATCCTACCTTTTTCTGCGGGAGGAGAGCTCTGTCCACAATCATCTTCTTCACCATCAGGGCTGGGCTCCTGGTGGGGGGTGTGACCAGCCGCTCTCGGCTGGGCAGGGGCTGTGGGGGGGTGGCTCGGCCCCCCGAAGCTGAGGGGGTGCCTGTGGAGCTGTCATCACCTGCAAGTGACAGAGAGAGAAACAACTCGAAAGGAGGCCCTTGGGGGCTCCCGGGCAGGGGACGGGGAGCCCTTTCCCTGGCCCAGCACTGCCGGGGGGTGGCCACGGTGGTGACCCCGCCACAGGGAGCCAGGCCTTACCGTTCCCGGAGGGTGGTCCCACAGGCAGGGCCTCCCCGAGCTGCCCGCCGTCCTTGCAGAGCGAGGCCACGCTAACGATCTGGATGCCCTCCTTGGTGTCTTGGCTGCCCACAGGGCCCCCGCTGGGCATTGCGGGGGGCCGGGCACCCGGCGGCTTGGGTGGCTCAGTCTCGCACCCCCGTAGCGGGGGCCAGGGCTGGTCCCCATCCCAGCCAGCTGCTGCTGACCCCGGCTCCACACTCTTCCTCTTGAGGAAGAGGTACACGGCCTGCGGCGTCACCCGTATGTCATCCAGCTCCAGCACCTTCTTGATCTTGCGGAAGCTGAGCCCAGCCCTGCGCAGCTCCACGATCCTCCTCTTGGCGTGGTCGTCCAGCCGGCCCATCGCTCCCGGCACCCCTCCTGCAGCTGGCACCTACATCCCCAGAGCGCAGCCGCTGCGGGAAGGCCAGCAGCCCCCCAGACAGCACTAAGGCCTGCGATGGTCCTCGGGGTCTGCTAGTGCTCTGCCGCCAGGCTGCCGGCCCCGGCCGTGGGTCCACGCAGCACCATCCCCAGCTTCAGGCAGTGATCCAGTTCCCAGCCGGAGAGGAGGAATGAGGCAGCTCTTCCCACCGGAGCAACTAGGGACAGCCCCAAACCTCTGCCTCAGTCACGCAGAGCCCCCTCAGAGCGGGGGGTCCAGCCTGGTCCCCCAGTCTGACAAGGGCACAGAGGATGGTAATGGGCTTGGCTCTGCCCAGTGTCCCAAACTGGACATCGATTCCCCACTGCCAACAGCACAGTGAGGAATCAGGAGCGGTCAGGATCCCGAGCAGCAGCTCGGTACCCTAGGAAGCTCGGTGCGAGTCCTGGCAAGTGGCAGTTGATTGCACGAGGCTGGCAGGTCCCGACCGGAGCCTCACATCTCCTTGGTGGCCTGGAAGGTTATGGCAAGCAGAACCAGGGATGCCCACGTTGACAACTACTGTGTGGAAAGTGTCAATGTTGCAGAGCCTGCCCTCTGGGTCTGGAGATGACACTGTCCCGTACCTTTGGGAAAAGCAAAAGCAACCATTTATATACCAGCTGTAAACAACTATAAATGTAATGACTGTACCTCCTGTGCTTCCCCTTTCTCCCCACACGCACAGCCTTGGCTGGTGGTGTCAGTCAGGGGACGGTGGCTCACGCTCGCTGTGCGTGCCTGGGTGGTGTAGTGGGGACTGTGCTGCTGGTATGGCCCCTGCGTGCATGTCTCCTCTGGGTCGCACCCCAGAGCAAAACAATGTGGCGGGACCAGCCCCTTCCCTTGCTGCAGGCATCACAGCGGGGCCAGGTCAGGATGGACAGTGTTTGGAGTTGTGTATATGTGTATACACACACTTATACCTACACGGGCATATACCTATATATGTGTATACATACATACGTATGTGCGTATACAACTATGATGGAGGGTTTTTCCACTTCCTATCAGCTTCCTTCATCTGCAGGCATTTCTTAGATACTCAGTGCTGCAAGTGCTGCCTAAAGGACATAATTTTGGATTTCGCCTCACCAAAATAAATAGCCTCCAAGAAATCCCAAAAGACAGCAAAACACTTTCCGGATTAGCAATGTATACTAGGGGCTACCTCAAGTGGTCGCTGCCAAGCAGATGTGATATAGGAACCTTTTCAAAACCTCACTTCCCCAGGCACATGTGGATCTTAAAAAGGACAATAATGTGTTTTGTTGGCCAAGGAAACAGAGTATTGTACATCAGCCACAGAAAGCAACAGGGAGAAATGGAGCCACTTAATTCGACAGAGGAGTTGTGCCCCTCTGCGTTTTACTTCTTCCATGGCAAAAGAGAGAGACATTAACTCCAGAGATGTAGAGTGTACTTTGATCCAGATCTGTTTACATCTAAAGGCCACCCCATGCCCTGCTATGTGCATTAGGGACCTTGTAGATAAGAGCTGGGGGAGTGGATATAGGAAAACAGACATCCCTGGATGCAGACACTGCAGTTGCAGAGCAAGAGGAAAGGTCAGAAATACCCAACCTTCCCCATGCCAGGGAAACCACCACCTTGAGCTTCCTGTGGCTGCAGGTGTGGGGAGTTCAGGCCCTGGCAAGATACTCTGCTCTCCTCCCAGACTGTTTCAAGACATGGCCAGAGGACACTAGAGCAAAGGCAAAGCAGTGTAGCTATCTGAACAGCCGGTGACAGAAACATAAAGTTTACATAAATGCCAGGAAAGCCAGCGCCCCATGCCTGCAGCCTTCATCCAGCCTCCGCACAGGAAGAGAGATGATGAGAGTGCCTTGGAGATGCGCTGACTTCATGCAGCATCTCCCCCAGCTCCCTCTTCACTGAAGATGTGGCTCGCTTTGTACCATCACCAGGTCCCAGCTCCTTCCTTCTTCACCTGCTCATCCCCTCCAGACCTTCCCCAGCCCTCCGCAGAGCTCCCACTGCCCTGCCTTCCTGGGCTTGGGGACAGCTCATGGGAGGCACAGACCATCCCTGCCCTGCTAACCCCACGTCAGCTCAGCATTCCCAATGCAGGGCGTTCCCCTGTAGCCCCCCATTTGCTGGAGGGGCAGCGGGATGAGTTTGGCCAGGGTGGCTCCTCATTGCAGCGCATGGCTCCACAGGATGGGTCCACGCTAGCAGTGCATGGCTGCGGGCAGCAGCTCCATGGAGAGATCATCAGTGCCCCAGGGCTCAAGGCTAGCTTCGTCCAGGCTCCTTACACTTCAAAAACAGTACTTGTCTCTGCAGCGGGGCTTTTTAAAAATATGTATTTACTGATCAGAGATAGTCCAAGACCTGGAAACCCACCTCAGAGAAGATGCTGAAAGGCAGGCTGTGGGTCAGAGTCCAGCTGGTGAGCAGGAGGCAAGTGCAGGCAGAAGGGCAGGGCAAAATCCAGCTAAAATCCTGCTCACTTACAACATGAGGGCGTACAAAGCGCACAGCAGCTCCTCTACCCTGTCAGGTAGGAGAAAAGGGTTGCCAATAGAAGCAACAGGTTGCCCCTCCAGACAATACGGTATTCCAGCTATTTACTCCAAGACCACAACAGTCAGCCTCTCTGACAGCTCAGGTCTGGCTCCATCTCTAGTTACACTTTTATTTATCCAGGTCCTGCTGCGAACTTGCAGTTTTCCTGTACTAAATATGCTCCCCATTTCCACAGCTGAGTCCATCACCTTCTCCTCTTTCTCCCTCTCCAGAGGGGATTTTCCCAATGGAGCTGCAGCCTGTGTTATGCACGCAGGTTATGCACAGCTGCTCAAGTTACACATTCCTGGAGATGAGACCTTTACACTCACCTGACCTACAAGATGTTTGTTACTCTCCAATAATTTTTGCACAAGAAAAAAAAATCAATCCAATGAGAGGGAAAGATTCAGAGATTTTCCTAGACCTGTGATTTTGCAGTGGGGATGGAGTTCCCTTCACTTCTCAGGGCCAGGCTGGGGGTGACATGGTTCTTCTGAAGGCTTCTTACACCACTCAGGAGAACTTAATTAAGGGGTGGCTTCACAGGGGGACAGGGAGCAGGAGCACATCAGTGGAAGCAAATCCACAGCACTGCAATCATGTGATCTTACTCTCTGCCTTCACTCCTTTTCATTTCTCTGGATATCAGGAAAACAGAAAGGTTTCATCTCCTCCAGAAAGTCCCTGGAACAATCTCCTCTGGGCTGACTCAGCCTTTGCTATTTCTAAAATAGAGCAGCACCATTAAAGTCTGCGTGGCTTAGAGGTTTCCATACAAAGCACAGGCGCTGTGAGCTGTCTGTGGGCACTAGAAGCCCCTGTTCCAAAATCATGGCTTGCCTCCACCTACCTGGCTATTGCATTGTGCACCAGCCACAGCTGCAAGTAATTTTTCAAGCCCCGATTCTGCAGTCATGCCTGTGTGGACACAACATCATTCCCCTACAAGCTATAATAGCTTCAGTGTGATTCCTTATGGGCCTGCAAGTGTCCTTCCCCGATGCACACCCCTTGTTTTGCAGTGGGATGCATACTCCCAGGGAGAAGATGTGGTGACTGGAACACTCGGCTTATGGCTACAGCTGGAGAGGGCTGTCATGCAGCACCACAAGCTTTACCCTTCGGTGGGTTGGCTTTCAAGACCTTACCCAGCCAGTTGGACATACACATTTCTGTGAGCAGCTGCATGTTTTGTTATACAGCCAGGCCTGCAAAAGGAATTTCGCTTTAGCCTGCAATTTAGGCATCTGTCCAAATTTCACATCAGCTACCCTTTCTTCAGCTGCTGCTGAACCCCTTCAATGCCTAAAATCTTTAAGTACTTAGTTGTAGCTGGGAAAGCTCATTTAACCAGGCATTGCTGCTGGTAATGCTTCTATTCCATAGCTCCACATGCAGTAATATCCACAGAAACACAGACCAGAGCCTGGAGCAGCGTTCTCATAACCGGGATTATCTCCTTAGCTCTCCCGTTCTCTGCCCTAGAAAATATTATATACAAAATGGAATAGCCTCAAGAGAGAAGGAGAAAGAAGGCAGCACTCATACACACCCCAGAGTTCCCTTCAGAGTGGAGTGGATTTAAGGTCTGAGAAGGAGTAAAATTGTGAAGCCAAGTTTCCTACAACCCAGGTGAAGTTACCTAACCATTAGCCTTAGGGCAAGCAGCAGGCTTTTCCTTTTCATCACTTGTTTCTGTGCCAGTGCAAGCCCCAGTGCCAGGAAGTGAAGCCAAGGAAGAGGAGCTCCCCAGCATCCATCCTGCAGGTCCCTCAGGGTGAAACTCCCCCTCTTGCCTGCACACACATACACTCACCAGCTGCAATGCCACCTGTTTCTTCCCCAGCCTTTCTGCAGCCCTGATTATCAGGGTTTGAACGTCAAATTGCCCAGGAGTTAAACGTTAGTGACCACAGGATTGACTTGTGTCTGGGAAGATTGACTTCTCCCTTCTGTCTCACAGCTGCAAGGCTGCTCTTGGATGCAGGCAGTTTTGACCCTGGGGAGATGCAAGCAAAGCTTCTTCCGAAATTCATGCTGGGGTGAAGCAGGGAAGATCAGATCCCCACAGACTCTTCAACAGACAGTAGTGCCATGCCACAATCATTTAACTGCTTCACCCTGGAGTTGCGTTTTTCTCAATAGCTATTTAAGACATCTGGGTTAGCTGCACGACAGCATGCCCACAGCCAGCCTGGCCCTCAGGGGTGGAACAGCCTTGGAGAGATGTAGGCATTTATCTATGGATGGACTTAACCAGAGCAAGAAGCTTCAATCTATCATTTCAGAAGCAGCACAGCCACAAGGGTAGCAGATACCAAGGTGAAGCAACATGTCTCACCAGTGAGACAAACTGCTGATGGTGAGAACAGCTGTGACCGAGGAAGAGGGAGGAGTGGGAGAGAGAAAAGCTGCAACCCATGGAGAGTCTCAGCAACTGAAAAAACAGCCACTTTATGCTGTTAACATCCCAAGGCACATTGGACTCCAGAGCTTGCTGTGCTGCAGAGAGTGCAAAATATTCCTGCCCTAAGAAGGTCCACATAGGACCATGAGGGACTTAGTTAGATGTGGGTATATCCCTTTGCTTTCAACTTCAACTGCCTTTGTACAGTGCAAGGCCAGTGTACCAGGGCATGGGACAGGACAGTTTGACTAACTCATAATGGATGCACAGAGCATCCCAGGCTACGCAAACACACAAAAATAAAGAAGGGGAAGGTGTTAGCAAAAGGGGATTGATCCTCATGGACCTTGTAAGGAGCCACAAGCCCAATCTGCCAGACTTCCCTTCACCTGGGCCTTGTGGCTGGTAGCAGATCAATGAGGTCCTCTTGCCTGCCCCTCTCTTTGCCTCCAATTTCCAGCCCTTCTTCTCAGATCCCCAGCACGCCTTTGGGAAGCTGGAGCAGCTGCAAGCAGCTGGGGACGGACACTGATCCATCCTCATCGGTTTTATTGCTTTCCCACAGTGTTCTAAATAGCTGCTGCAAAAGCTGGCAAGATGAGTCCTTTTTCACTCTGCAGCAGCTCAGAGGGGGGGAAAAAAAACATTAAAAACATCCTCCAGAAGTACAAGGAGGACAGTGCTGGTTTACACTTGATTCAGATATGGAAAAGAGCTTCTTGCAACCAAGAAAGCAAGAAGTGTTTCAAGTAGAGTGATAGCAAAGATGTTGTGGAAGGGGCTAGTCTGCTGGGGGAACGCCTGATTTCCTTCTCGCCCTGCAGAGAAATGTGCTTTGAACACAGCCATGCTGGGCAGGAAAGGTGAGCTGATATGGCAATGCTCCACTTGGTTTCTTGCCCTCCCTCAGTGTCCTGTTTCAGAGCCTGCCCAGAACAGCTTTGAAGGGACATGGATAGTTCTTAGCTCTTCACCTAGATAGCAGTTTCACTGCTGTATAGACTAGAAAGTCTTAGCTTCACGGAGACAGGTAATCAGAAAGAACTGGCAATGTGGTTTAACAGTACTTAGCTTGGAGGAAGATTAACAGTATTAGGTGTCCCATGCTGAAATGTTGCCAAAGCAGGAAGATCTGTGCTAGGGAAGAATGGCCATTTCTCCCAGGATGCAATTTTACCCAGTATCACTGCTTTGCAGGATTTGTCAAGCCTCATGGAAGCAATTACATTATCTAACATCTACTGCTACCAGCCATACAGAGTGCTGTATCCCATGTTACAGAGCCCTGATTTTCTTTGCAAAATTGGTGAAGGAGCAGCTCTGTTACAGGTTTTATTAAAAGGAGATGGGCCAGTTGAATTTAGATGGTGCTGCTCTTACCTGAGCCATGCCGGCTTGCCCTCTGAATGGAAAACCTCATATGAAGCTTTTTAATCAACTTGTACTTCAGCCATCAGAGCGGTAGAAAAGAAAGTGTTGTATATCTGGCCCAGGATTTGGAAGCGAGCTATTTAGAGCCCAGACCTAGCTTTGCTCTGTCACCTTTGACAACTGACCAGTCCCTTTAGGCTCTGCTTTCAGAGCAGTTGAGGAGCTAGCCCCCTGCCTGGCCACATTTTAAAAATTAGATCCTCAAATGGAAAATATAAAACTTTAATGTTCTACTTTAAGATTTACAGTATGTGCAAATTGAAGAAAGTTGTGTCCCTGCAAGGTTTCTTTAGTTAACAGTTTTGGGGTTTTCAAAACAAGTTGTGAGTAGGATGATACACATAGTTTGGTTTTGACCCAGACAATGCCACTACAGCCTTGTGCTAAATGGGGAAGAGGGTATAAAGATAAGGTGATAGGATAAATAGCAGCTTGTATATGTAATGAGTATTAGGATTGTTTGCGGGCACAGGGTAACAACAGTGTAAACATAGTACTGTTTCCTCATGTTTGAGGGGAGGAAAGGAGGAGTTTCAGGAATACAAGAAAATCCTCCCTGATGGTCAAAGGGTCCGAAGCCATGCAGCACAAAGCAGTGACACTGTATAAAATTGCGCTGATGGATAGCTTTGTACAAAAAGGCTTTGCATTGGATTGGCTTTCCTACAGCTCAAAAACCATAGGTCAACATCAACACCATAACACACGGTCTGACAAATTCAGCATGGTTGTGATGCTGTGCCTGTACCTGGTAAAGGTCAGATTTGTGTTAAGAAATTATTTGGAGCATCCAAACCTGGTATTAACAACTGTGGAACCACAGCTTGAAGGAACAAGAGGCTTTCACAGACCACCTGGAAAGGCCTGGGGGAGAGGAACAAGCTGAATTTCACATCCGGGCTCAGAAATCCATCTCTGCCCTGGTACTGAACAAACTTGTCAAGCTGAGCTTAAGTATTCCGACAAGAACAATAAATGCCAAGTATCTCACTGCCCTGCCTTTATCTGTACAGTCAACATTAGCCTCTCTTTAAAGTGTTATGCAGCTTTAAGTCTCTGCCCTCCAAAGATGCAGCCCTTCCAGCAAAGAGAGTTGTAAAGGCTAAACCACAAGCATACCTTGAATTTCTAGTGTCTTTCACGTGCCTGCAGAGGAAACAAATAAATCACTGCAAAGTGTAACATGATATTTTTATCTTGTGGTAAAGCCAGGACATTTGAGGAAGGTTAACACTGAGCACGCTTATTCCTACAGCATCAGGACATGCTTTGTAAGTGTTGCAGGGAAACAGAGAAAAAGTGCATCGTGGCACAGGTTTTAGGCTAAGAGCCCTGAAATAGAAATGTGTGCATAGGCACATTCAGGTGCAGACAGTCCTGAAGGCTTGAGCTTGTCCATAGCCTAGCTGCTGCTGTGCACTGCAAGAATCAGCCTCAGACCTCAACAGAGGGCAGGCCAGATGTTCTGAGACTACTGCTGAAGATTTAATTCACCTAGAAGTGTTTCAGCTAAACTGCTAAATTCACCTCCTTCTGCAGATTAGAGAGAAACTCCCAAAATCTCCTTTTTCTGCTGTTCCAAATCTGTATAGCTACTCGACAGTGCAGCCATTGGAAACTGGGGCTAATCTCAACTCTCTGCAGAGATAACCAAGGCTGTTACTACACATTAGGGTGAAAAGTTTCCAAGCCCTCAGAAGACAAATCCCCCACCTTGCAATTCCTCTAATGAAGCCACACAGGCTGTATTCTCTGAAGCCTGACACACATCTAACCCCACACTAATACAGGTGCAGAAGAAGCGATGGACTGAGACAAACGAAGGTGCACAAGGAACGATGGACCAAAGCTCTTACAGCACAAGGAAAACATCAGCATCAAGAGGTTGTGGGCTGAGCCAGTGCTGCAGCGCATTCCATACAAGCTCAAAGTAATGGCTGGTATATGGTACCTCACCACGATAAATGAACAGCCGTGGTTCAGTGCTGCTGTTGGCAGAATAACCCACTGATCACCTGGATCTTCTGAGGCTCAAGGAGAGCGCTCTGTAGCCACACCACCATGCCGCTGTGGCTCCACAACCCAAAGCCAATGAATAGGAAGGAAAAATGAAGCATCCAGTTGCAAGACGGCGCAACACACAGGACAAGCACTTTCAGTCTCAGGTGGCATTTAGAGATGCTGGCTAATTAGTCCTAACCACCATCCGCCACTGCAGGCGGATCAGTTCACCTGCAGAGGTGGCAGTAAATAGCCCTGTTCCATCAACAGCCTGGAGGTGCAGGAATGAAGGGACAGAAAAACACAGAGGCAAGATCCAAAAGCCGCACTCGTGGAGCTCCGTTCTTTCCTCTCCTGCTTGTCTATGGTGTCTTGGCTGGAGCAGCTTTGTGGTTGTCTGCTGCCTTAAATCCACCACCCAGCAGCCTATCGACACACAGGCACTTTCTAAAGAGGGCCCACACCTCTTCTGGAAAATTGCTAGGCAGGTTTCTGAGTTCAAGAAGCAGCTGGAGGACAGCACTTCAGATCGGGCACGCCAATCCCAGCTCTGAGACTGAATCTCAGTGCGGCACCAGACCTCCGCATCCCCGGCCGGCGTGCCAAGCAGCAGCGGTCCGCTCCATCCAGGGCAGCGCTCGGCCGAGCACAGGATGGCTGTGGGCCACAGGAGCTGGCTAACACCGGCCTCCTGCCACCCCTCCCTGCCACTCGCACCCCCCCACCCAACTACCACTGCGAGAAGTTTCTCTCCTTCCTTCCCCATCACGCTCCCGGCACCCAAACCAGCTTAACGCACAGAAGAAAACAGGCACAGTATCCACGTACAGGGACTAAAGGCGACTGCCGGCATCCTCCCAGGCGACCGTACCAACTTGCTGCTGCATCCTTCAGCGGCCGTGGCCAGCCAGGGTCCCAGCACAGCCCAGCTCTGCAGCAGCCAACTTTTTGGGAAGCCGCTGTTTGAAAAGCTGCTGCCCTCTTTGTTTGGTTGGGGCAGAGCCAGCAAAGGCTGCCGGGAAGGTCACCCAGGAGGAGACTCATGTACTGGGAGGGAGGAGCCCTCCTCTTAACTCTTTCGGAGCAGCCTTGCTCCAGGGCCACGACAAGCCACAGCACCTTCGCAGTCTCAGGGCACAGACCTGCCGTCCAGCCCGTCCCGGACCGCAGCTCAGACGTGGCCGGTGGCCCCTGTGTCAGAGGATGGAGGAGAAACCCCGCAGGAGGCAGCAGTGCCATCCCTAGAGGTCCCATCCAGACCTGGAAGAATCGGCTCCTTGCGCAGGACTGCAGCGGTGATGGTGGGCTGGCCTGCGCCAAGCTGAGCTGCTGGCATATGGGGCAGAAGGTCGTGGCGGTGCTGATCGCTCTGAAACTGAAATGGACGTGTGCTCTGACCTGTTTTCACCTCGGCTTGTGCCTTCAAATGAGATCTTCAGCTATCTCTTCTTGCTCAGGCTTGGCCTTAAGGCTTAGTCCTGCCAACTGCTAGCAGCCGCTGAGGGGAGATCAGACCCCCGGCACCCTGCCACCACCGTCCTGGGGCTGGCCCTGCTGCTCACAACTCGGCAGGGAGCTGCTTCAGGGAGAGAACTGGCAGGAAACGTCTTTTTTTTTGCAGTACAACTATTTTTCTGCTGCTTCAGTGAACTCACCTGACCACCCTTGGAGAGATGAGAGCCATTATGAGAATAAGGGTGTGCATGGCTTTGGGATCAGCCAGCCATTACAGCTTTACTACAGCCGAGAGAGAAGAAAATTTTAAACATCATGCCCTAAGCCTAACAGCAGTGAGCACAGATGAGTGGGAACAAGCCTGGTCTCCATGCCTCCTGCCCAAGGAAGCGGAGCGTCTCCCGCAGGACCTTCTCTTTGCAGTAGTACTTGGGGTGGAGGCTGGATGGGGACTGAGCACTAAAAGGTTGTCACTAAACAGTACAACGTGCTGAAAGCCATAGGTCCTGCGGGTAAGGCAGGCTGAGACTTCTGGCTTATCTTTATGAGGCCTAATCTTTAGTCCATATTTCCATTTATTGAATCAAGACAGTGGTACTTGCCATCTTTCATAAAGTGGTTTTCAGATTTGCAGCGAAAATGTGGTATAGAAGAGGTTCGGATGTATCATATCTTGCTGCCCAGCTGTGGCTGCAGTTGTTACCTAATGAGTGCGTTCATTAAATATTCCTTCACTCAGTGGTTACTCTAAGTATGGGCAAAAATGGTTAGCGCAAAAATGGGCAGCACAAAAATGGACTCAAGATTTTAATAAAACACCAGAAAACTCAAGAATTAAAGTACTTAAAGTACTTAAGTACAGTACTTAAAATTTCATGTGTAACAAGTTAGTTGGAAGAAAGGAGAGAATAACAGCCATGCTGGGTCAGCCCACAGATTCCTTTGGGACAGCACCCCGTCTCCAGCAAGCTGACTAGCAGATGCCTGGGTAGAAACATAAAAGCAGTGCAAGCACGTAGTCGCACTTCCCAAAGTATGCTCCCTCCAGTGCAGCACTGAGAGACTTTCCAAGAAGGCCAAAGGTATCCTGGCCTCTATCAGAAATAGTGTGGCCAGCAGGACTAGGGAAGTGATCATCCCCCTGTACTCGGCACTGGTGAGGCTGCACCTCAAGTACTGTGTTCAGTTTTGGGCCCCTCACTACAAGAAAGACACTGGGCTGCTGGAGTGTGTCCAAAGGAGGGCAACGAAGCTGGTGGAGGGTCCAGAGAACAAGTCTTATGAGGAGCGGCTGAGGGAACTGGGGTTGTTTAGCCTGGAGAAAAGGAGGCTGAGGGGAGACCTTACCGCTCTCTACAGCTACCTGAAAGGAGGTTGTAGAGAGGTGGGGATCAGTCTCTTCTCCCAAGTAACAAGTGATAGGACAAGAGGAAACAGCCTCAAGTTGTACCAGGGAGATTTAATTGGATATTGGGAAGAATTTATTCACCGAAAGGGTTGTCAAGTATTGAAACAGGCTGCCCAGGGAAGCGGTTGAGTCACCATGCCTGGAGGGATTTAAAAGACATGTACACATGGTGCTTAGGGACATGGTCTCGTGGTGGACTTGACAGTGCTAGGTTAACAGTTGGACTTGATGATCTTAAGGGTCTTTGCCAACCTAAATGATTTTATGATTCTAAGGTCATCATACAGCCTACCAATAGTTTTCAACAGACATAGTCCAGCTTCTCTTTGAACCCATGTAAAATTTTAGTAGGCTACAATATCCCACGGCAGGGAAATCTGCCCTTTAACAAGATATTGTGTGAAGAGCAACATCCTTTTGTTTTTTTTCTGAACCTGCACATAGCTAGTTTCATGTAACACCCCCTTGGGTTTGCAGCAGAAGAAAAAACAAACCAATTTTTCTCCTTGCCATACATGATCTTACAGATACCTGTCCTGTTCTCACTCACATTCTGTGAGGGAGGTAAACAGGGCATATTCTTAACACTGCATTCAGGAGAGCTGTCTTCCTTTCACAGAGGAGCACAAGGATTTGAATCTTAGGAATTTAACAAAAATGCCTATGATTGTCCCTCAGCTGACTTCTCAGAAAGTTTTGTCATGTTTAAGGCCCTGCATTAGGAATGGGATCAAAGTACACTTCTGACTTTGTTCCTCTGAAGTCAGAAGTCGGGCAGCCTGTACAGCTGGAACACAATGTGACCAGGTCAGAAGATCAATGCCTCCAGTGGCAAACTTCCTGCTAAAATCACAGCATGCATGTTTTGGCAGGGAAAAAAAAAAAAAAGAAAAAAAGAGAGAGAGAGAAAATGTTCTTCCCACATAAATCTTTGGATTTATGAAATGCCACAGGATGGTGCTCCGTCTTAGGTCTTTAATTCTTCTCTTCATGTTTTTCTTGCAAGTCAGGCAGCAGGTGAGTCCCTTCTCAGTGGCACCAACCCTTTCTGCTCCCTGTCCCCTGAGAGGACACATCTCCCACAACCTTGAATTAGAGACTTGCATGTTGTGAATCTGCAACCTGGACATGACACTGTGCCCAGTATCTACCGATAAAGCTTGCTGGGTTGTTACTTATGGAAAATCAAGAGCTGAAGTCCTGGCTGCTACTATTATTATTATTATTAAGCAGGACACGGTTTGTAGGAAGACTGAATAACTTTTATTATACCAATAAGTGTAGCTGCAAAAATCAGACAAGCAAGCCCAGTACAAATGGGGCTAGTTGCTCACCATTCCACAGAGCTGGGCAGGTCAGGCATGCCTGAATGAATGGGGCTGGCACCCACAGAGCTGAGGCACCTCTGGCCTGGGGGAACATTGGGTGCTCTAATAAACGAGATCAGACTTTTCCAGCCACAGACCTTGTCCTGCCAGTCAGTGTCCTTTGACTGTCATGGCCACAGCCCAGTATCACTGGAGCTCTCTGATGAGCAGTTGATGCCTCTCTCTCTGCAGTAACGCACTGTTTTCTTCTCTTCCCACTCCTGCCCTCGGTTGACTGACCCGCTCCCCCCCCTACCCCCCCCAGACACCATGACTGACCCGCTTCCCCCCTTACCCCCCCCAACACCCTGACTGACCCGCTTCCCCCCTCGCCCCCCAAGACACCATGACCCGCTCCCCCCCTTACCCCCCCAGACACCCTGACTGACCCGCTCCCCCCCCTAACCCCCCCAGACACCATGACTGACCCGCTCCCCCCCTTACCCCCCCCAGACACCCTGACTGACCCGCTCCCCTCCTCGCCCCCAACAGACACCCTGACCCGCTCCCCCCCTTACCCCCCCAGACACCCTGACTGACCCGCTCCCCCCCCTACCCCCCCCAGACACCATGACTGACCCGCTCCCCCCCTTACCCCCCCCAACACCCTGACTGACCCGCTCCCCCCCTCGCCCCCCAAGACACCATGACCCGCTCCCCCCCTTACCCCCCCGACACCCTGACTGACCCGCTCCCCCCCTACCCCCCCCAGACACCCTGACTGACCCGCTCCCCCCCTTACCCCCCCAGACACCCTGACTGACCCGCTCCCCCCCTCGCCCCCCCAGACACCCTCACTGACCCGCTCCCCCCCACCAGACACCCCGACTGACCCGCCCCCCTCCTCGTCCTCGCCCTCGCCCTCGCCCCGCCCCAGACACCCTGACTGACCCGCTCCCGCTCTGTCCCTTTAAACGCGCCCGCCCGCCCCGCTTCCCCCCTCCGCCCACCCTCCCCCGGCGCGTGACGCCATTAGCGCGCGCCGCGCGGCGGCCCTTCCCGCCCGTGCAGCGTCGATCGTGCGCGACGGGCCCGGAGCGGCGGCTGTGGCGGGCGCCGAGGATGTGAGTGGGGCCGGGGCGGGGGCCGGGGCCGCGGGGGATCGGCGTCCATCCGGCCCGGCTGCGGCGCGGAGCGGCCCCGTCGCCGCGCGGGGATGCCGAGGGGAGCGCGCCGGAGCCGCCGAGGAGGAGATGGCGGGGCGAGGGTCAGGGATGGGGCCTCGGCGCCGCGGCCTACCGCGCCCGGGGGCGGGGAGGGAAGGAGGGAGGGAGGCCGGGCCGGGGAGGGGCCGGGCGGGGCTGGGCCGGGGCCTGGAGGGGAGCCGGGGCAGGGGGTCTCGGCGCTCCCCGCGGCCGGGGCGGCGGGAGGAGCGCTGTGCGGGCCCGGGGGCGGGCGGGCCGGCCGGCCGGCGGCGCCGGGCCTGGCGGAGGCGGCGGGCGGCGCGGGCCCCGGGGTGCGGGCTCTGCTCTGAACCGACTCTGTGCTTGGTCTGTGCTTTTCTCTCCCTGTTCCTCAGCCCGCGCCTTGGCTTCGCTCATAGTATGGCAACACGCACGGTGCGGTCAGCAGCGACAAGCCCTCGGTCCGCCCGGCGCCGTAACGTACCCCATGGCGTGCGAACCGGGACGCGGAGCTGGCTGCCCCTGCGCTCCTCTGGCCCTGCTCGCTGTAGTTAGCTTGGGCGAGCGGCCGTAACTTTGCAAAGAACTGCCGAGCGTTGAACCCTCTCCTCACACGAGGAAATCTTTTCCCCATTTTGCAAATGAGGATCTGAAGCAAACAGCCATTAAAGGACTTGCCTGTAGTCGTGCAGGAAGTCCGGGGGAGAGCTGAGTTTGCTTCCTTTGCTACAGAATTACAGCTCTCTTAAGAGTGCAAATCAACTCTTTAAAGCAGAGAGGTGTGTGTGTGAAATGACTGTTTGGCCTGTATAGATTGCTCTTAGATTTTCTGGTTTGGGGGTGGGTGCTGCAAAAACATTGACTTGTTAGGGATTGAGAGGTTTTTTGATTGTAGGAAAGAAACATGCCGCTTAGTAGTGCGTTGTTATACACCCTTGTGTGTGAAGACCCATGATTTTATTCTTTCCACATCTTCCAGTGAACATTTGAACACGTACAGGTGAACGTGCCCACAGGCTGTGTCTTTTAGGCTGAGGTTTCCAACTGAAGTAAGCTAGGCAAGTGGTATTCTTGAGGAAGGTACATATATTTTGATGGCAAAAAACCACTGGTTAGTTTGGAGGCTGCTTAAATGCTGCATGTACCATCATATGGAAGCTTGCTAAATGTGTGAACATCATTATATGGCTAATTTGTCTACTAAGTGCCTGTCCTGAGGAGTGGTGCTGGAGTGGTACCTGTTTAACTGAAGTATTACCTACTACTCCAGCAGCAGGCTAGGTAACAGCAAAGCATGTGCTGGTCTTCATCTGTGCTCTCTCTCTTCCCCCCTTCCAGTAGGGGTAGAACTGGAGCTAGCTATCAGACAATAATAGATAGTTTTGCATGGCTGAGCTGACAGCATCAGCACTGTCATAGTCCACAGATGCAGGAGAAGTTGGTGTGTAGGAAGAGATAACACAAACCTGGCTATGGTATGTTTAGGAGAAGAAAGGTGGGAAAAGAAATATCAAGTTTTTTGGTCTTGTGAGTCCAGAATCTTACCTGTTCTGTTCTTCCAAGTAAGTCAGCTGATCTCATGCAGTGGCTTTCAATTTTTGAACTGCAGCCCCCTCACGCTTTGCACTAGAGGCATAGAGCTGGTTAGAAATGTTGTGCAGCTGAATGATGTATACAGGTTTGCTATTCTTAGTCACTTTTGCAGCACCTGTGGAACAGTCCATGGACTGCCGCCTTACCACCACTGGTGTTAGAGAAGGCATTTTCTCTCCCAGCGAGCCCTGCCAGTGTCACATTTGTGTTGTGGGTTTCCTGTTCTCCATGCAAAAAGGCATGGTTGTTTCTTGACTTCTGGATCTGCAGAGAGCTGGGTTTGCAAATGTTCATTTGTGTTGCTTTTTGGAGTTGTTGTACTAGGGAAGATTGTGAAGCTGAAAATCAGGAAAGTGGGTTCAGCTGCTCAGAAATTATCTCTTCCCGAACATAAATTTAATTGCAATTTAGAGAACAAAGTAATTGCTTACCAGAATCTGACACCAGAAGCATGGAAGCAACCAAGACTGTTGGATGCAGTGAGCTGGAGAGGTTTTCTTCTTGTTAACTAATTTTGCCTGTGATGCATGCGGAGATAGAGATGTTTCCAACATCATGCAGTACTGTGAATATTCAATCCCACTTCAGCTAAGCCTGGCAGTTCAGACATGCTTGTGCCCACTCTTCATTTCCTGGATGTTTCATTCATAGGTAGATAATGGGTGTTACAGCAAATCAAACCTGACACACTCTTTTAGTGGTTATTATAACATAGGTTGGAGGCAGCTTTGTAATGCAGCTGTTAAACAATCCATGTGGAATAGTCAAAATGCAGCAACGTGTTTAGACATCACAGAATATGTGATGGATGTAGCCTTCTCATGGGAAACGTCTGGAATTCAACTAATGCCCAGTATTTCAGTGTTAAATAGTGGGGTGTTAAATTTGTCTCCTTTTGGATCTAGAGTAGAGGGAACTGATTGGGGCTAGATGAGGTCAGAATCCAGTTTAGACTTTCTGCTAAGAAGTTAAAGTGAGATCTGCTGTTGCAGCAGTGCAGCAAACTGGGCCCTTTAATCTGGTCTTTCCAAGGCTGACAGAGCTTTGGAAGCAGTTTGTTGTGGCTGAAAGCAGCCATAATTCAGTGGGGGGTTTTGTTCTTGACAACCCTTTCTTCCTGACAAATACATGCTATATGGCATAAACTGGCTTTGGAGAAAACCAGTGCTTACTCTTCTGGAGATAAGGCTGTTGTCACGAGGCATGAGCTGCATGTACATCTTGCAGTGAAAATGGATATCCTCTGTGCCATTTTTTTTGGTTGGATAATTAAGGTCTTTTGTACTTCAGTGAATGTCAAAATGATAGCTTTGGACATGGATGCAGACTTTTACATGAGGCACACAGTGCCAGTGTGAGCTGGCACAGAGGTTGGCTGTTAATGGCCGTGTAACTGAAGTACTCTGTAGAAGTCAATTGATGCCCAGTGTGCTGCCATTGTTGCAAAGCAGGTTTGTTGTTTTATGCCTATCTGTTAATTTCTTGTTTCTAAACCCTTTTATCTTGTCACTAGGCTGTTCTTTGGAGTTTATTGCACTCGATTAGGGATCGGTTCTCAGAATCAAGGAGTTAGAAGTGAGATTTGAGATAAGTGAGGCCCATTCGGTGCTGCTTTGGACGCCTCCGAAGGGGAAATGGAGTTATCAGGATTGAAAAAGAAGAGTTTGCTAGGACTCAAAGAAAATAATAAAAAATCCAACACTAGGTAATGATTCTGTCCGATTTTCTAGGCTTAACAAAACTGGGGATGTTATAGGGTGCTAGGGCTCTCCCAGTGAGGGTGAGGAATTGGAAATACACCTCTTTCTGCGTGAATTTCTGTATGTGAGAATTTCTGTATGCTATAGCTGTCTTCCTCAAAGCTGCTCTGTAATGTAAAATATTTTCCTTTTTCTAAAAAGTCCAAACTTGCCTAATGCTTTAACTCTGCAGTTACGGTGATCTTGAGTGACATTTGAAGTTCAATGTTTTGTGTTGCTGTTCTGTTCTTTGTTTGGGTGTGGGGGTTTTGTTGCTTGTGTTTTTCTATATTAAACAATGTCTTCTGCAATTTGTTCTTGAAGGGCTCCCTCACCAACCAAGCGCAAGGACAGGTCTGAAGAGAAATCAAAGGACAGGTCCAAGGATAAAGCAGCCACTAAGGAATCAGGTGAAAAGGATCGTGGTCGAGACAAGACACGCAAAAGACGCAGTGCTTCCAGTGGGAGCAGCAGTACCAGGTAGTTAGTTTTACAGGTAGTAACAAATTACAGTGTTTTCAGAAACCACCAGCTTGATTTCTGGTATGTTTCATTCCCTGTGTCATGGACATGTTGAAAGCTTGCATTGAGTTAGTCACAGTGCAGTTTTGTCTAACTTAAGGGGGTTTATTTTTTTTTTAGGTGTGAATTTTCTTTGGCTGTCTAGTGAGCTACGCAGCATCAGTTTTCATTGTTCTAACTCACAGTTGCTCTCTCCGTAATTATCAGAAGTTTTTCAGCCATTCTTTTTCTGGATACTCCACTTATTTTTATTGCTCCTCCATCACCAACAGGTCCCGTTCCAGCTCAACTTCGAGTTCAGGGTCCAGTTCCAGCACCGGTTCTAGCAGTGGCTCTAGCTCCTCTTCTGCCTCAAGCCGCTCTGGGAGTTCCAGCACCTCACGCAGTTCCAGCTCCAGCAGCTCCTCTGGATCTCCAAGTCCATCTCGACGGAGACATGACAACAGGAGACGCTCTCGCTCCAAGTGAGTTTTATTTGACTTTGTCATGGTTTAACCCCAGCCAGGAACTAAGCACCACACAGCCGCTCACTCTCTCCTCCCCACCCCCAGTGGGATGAGGGAGAGAATCGGAAAAAAAGTAAAACTCGTGGGTTGAGGTAAGAACGGTTTAATAGAACAGAAAGGAAGAAACTATAATGATAGTAATAACAATACTAAAATGACAATAATAAAAGGATTGGAATATACAAAACGAGTGATGCACAATGCAATTGCTCACCACTCACTGACTGGCACCCAGTTAGTTCCTGAGCAGCAATCCCTCCCTGCCCAACTCCCCCTAGTTTATATACTAGGCATGACATCACATGGTGTGGAATACCCCATTGGCCAGTTTGGGTCAGCTGTCCTGGCTGTGTCCCCTCCCAACTTCTTGTGCCCCTCCAGCTTTCTTGCTGGCTGGGCATGAGAAGCTGAAAAATCCTTGACGTAGTCTAAACATTACTTAGAAACAACTGAAAACATCAGTGTTATCAACATTCTTCTCCTACTGAACCCAAAACACAACACTGTAACAGCTACTAGGAAGAAAATTCTGTCCCTGCCAAAACCAGGACAGTCTTCTAGGAATTACCAGATCGCAGGTTAATTTCCACGTAGAATGCAAGATTGTGATCAGAATAGATTGTTTTCTGAGGACCATTTTCTTTCTCCATAATTTAGAGATCTGAATTTTGTTAGAATGCGTGTGCTTCTTTTGGTTACAATCAGAACATATGCCCTGTTAGAAAAGAGATTAAAAATCTCATTTTAAAGAGAGTGATTTTAAATACTACATTTTGTAGAGGCAGTTTTAGTTGATGTTCCCCCGGTAGTATGGGACTATACGGGCACTAGATGAGAGTAAAGCTCTTTGGTTCCTGTAAATTACAGCCAAGACTAACAGAAAAGTGAGGGCTGAAAATGGTGTATATGTGTGTATGTAAGTCTTATGTATAAAAAAAATAAAATGGGGCGTGGGGGGACAAAGGAAGCATTTTCCTGTAAGGGTAGGAATCGAACTGTGTTAATGTCCGTACAGTTTTTCCTCTGGATAATTCTGTAGGTCAGGTGCTGAAGGCTGATAAAATCTACTGAATTATTATAAGCCATTGTGGTGGTTTGGTTTTTTTTGGTTTTGTTTTTTTTTTTTTTTTAGTATATCACTCAATTTATGGACAGTAAGATTAGGAAGAAGCATAAATATAAATTTTCTGCATACTGAATTTTTTAAAGATTAAAATTATGTTCCAGATTTTTTTAATTTTCTTTTTTATGAAACTACAAAGAGATTGTGATATGCAGCTACCTAAATAGTTTTTTTAACCATGACATTTCTGGACCTCTGTAGTGAACAGAAGATACAGAAACACAAATGATTGGATCTGCTAATTTGCCTGGCTGTGGTGTGCTTTAGTGTTCATGTCCTCATTTTGCCTCTTTAATTGTTGAGGCAAAGAATGTTTTTTGTTTTAACAACTGGGAAATTCCTTGACTATGGCCAAAAACTTTATAGAAATGTTTGCTAAATTTGGTGTTTGTTACCGTAGTTGCAGTAAAGTTGAAAACTCACGAAAAAAGGCTCTCAAATTCCAGAAGGTTCTAAAGCAAAAGCAGACAAGGCAAATGCAAGTCCTGAGGTGTTTCTAAGTGGAACACCCTCACCACCACCCCAGAACTTCCTAACCTGTAACTTTTTGAGAAAAAAAGGTGCCCTCCCAAGAAAAATGGTGCTTTTTAATCATGTGATAATGACTGGCTTCTTGGTTTTGTCTTGCATGTTCCCTGAAAATGAAACATTTTCTGTTGTCAAAATCAGGTCCAAGCCACCCAAGAGAGATGAAAAGGAGCGGAAGAGGCGGAGCCCGTCACCCAGACCCACAAAAGTGCATGTTGGAAGGCTCACTAGAAACGTGACCAAGGTAATGGCATGCTCCCCTGTAATATCAAGCTTGCATATCTTCTGTGAAGACGTGTGAATGGCTCTTTTAAAGTTCTCAAAATGTTTTTTGTTGGTAGAGTGCTGCCAGGGTGTTGGTGTTGGAAATTCTTGCTTTGTGTCCAAATTGCTCAGTGAGGAAAATTTTGGTAGGATTTTACTGCATCAAATACAGTGCAGGCTTTTGAGACTGTGTGGTGCTTAAGAGGTCTGTCTGCTTTGTCAGTATTCTAGACTTTGTATGCTGCCTAACTAGGAAGAAAACTGTAGAAGTTGGGACAATAGCTGAAATTAGCTTGGAGGCATTAAGGGTATCTGGAGGTTCTTGATAAAGGATCTGAAGAGAGCTGGGCTGGCTTGTGTTGTCTTTGTTAGAATGTAATTTAAAGGCCTTCAGAGGTAGAAGTGTAGGGTGCTGAAAAAATAATGTGTTTTAAAAAATATTAACAATCACACCTTAAGAGTTTTCAGCTGAGGGCATAAGTTCTCTTTTCAGGTCCCCAAGAGGATTTTTACACTAGTTGTATTTTTGTGGCTAGTGTTGACATGCAGCAGTAATGCTGCTAGAACTTAAGGTTCGGAACAATCCGAGAAGGAACTAAATAGACAACAGCAGAGAAAGCAGTGGTAATCCTTTCCACATCTGGCCAATGAAATATGTCTCTTTCTGATGGTGGCATTGATTTAAAGCTAATCCAGTGCTGTGGATTTACTGCTCTGTGCCAGCCAGACCTGGTCAGTAAGCGTGATCTATGTCCTTAAGACTTGCTCTTTCTCTGCAGGATCACATCATGGAAATTTTTTCCACTTATGGAAAGATAAAAATGATTGACATGCCAGTTGACAGGCTAAATCCACACCTCTCTAAAGGTTATGCTTATGTGGAGTTTGAGAACCCAGACGATGCTGAGAAAGCCCTGAAACACATGGATGGAGGTAGGTATCAAATGCTGCAAGGAGGTTGGGTGCTTGTAAAAATCTCTGGAGCGGATGAGTTTGATCTGGAAATGAGTTAGAGGTGATAGGGAAGCCTTTGGGGAACTGATCTGAAATACTGTCTGTTTTCAGCACAAATGGCTTTGGCTTTTGTGTGGTTCAGGACAGATCCAAAATATTGCAGAGCTATTAAAACTGAGGGTTTTTTTTCAAAACAAACAGTAATAAAATTCTTGTGTCTGTGTCTGTGAAAATCTTTTTGGGTTAACATCTGAACTGAAATTTGATGGGATATTAGATGAAGAAGTCTAGTATGTATGTGTACTTTGTCAAAATAACCCCTGAGCAGGTAGTGGAAATAGCACTGTAGGCTGATTCATGCTTCAGTTGCTTGTGACAAAGCTGTGAGTTGTAGTAATGTGATGTGTAGATGTTAGCATTGGAAAAATACTTACCTCTTCCTGTTTCTGTGATTCCCTAAAAAGGCCAGATTGATGGTCAGGAGATCACTGCCACAGCTGTGCTGGCACCACGACCTAGGCCGCCTCCCAGACGCTTTAGCCCACCCAGGAGGATGCTGCCACCACCACCGATGTGGCGCAGGTCACCCCCTCGCATGAGGAGAAGGTGAGAGCTGCGACAATTTGCATTTCCTTCTCAGTGTAACACCATGTTATCACTGAAAGACTTGGCATGGGGGCAATTTCATCCTATTGGACTTGACTTTCACCTCCACATGACAGTAACACCTTTTGGGCATCAGTTGAGCCTGGATTGTACTTCTTAACTCCTAAGCGCCAGGGTGACATGCTCTGGGCTACACCCTGAATGCAGTCTGTCAGAAGTGTCAGATGCTTTCCAGCCTGTTCCCTGGAGTCCCTTCTGCATAAATGCTTCAAGGTGAAGTGGGAATGGACTTCTGGCTGGCAGAATGCTTTTGGCAGCCTGCTACAACTGCTTGCTTTTCTGAAGCCCTTGCACCTCCATCCCTTATTTCTACGAATGGGCACATGACCAAAAAGCAGTCCTTCTGCATCAGGTGAGCAGAGTACGCTGACTCCAAGATAAAGATGTGACCTGACATGCACGTGCCTGTTGTGTGGCTTCGGGCTGCCTGAACATGCTCAGATAAGAAGTCTTTCGGAGTCTTCCTCAGCATCTAGATGGGCTCCTCTGTCTTGGAAATTTTCTTAAACTCTTGCCACTAGTAAAAGTGGCTCCTGTTTGGGCCACTTGATTGCTGAAGAGCTTACCAACTACAAGTTTAAAAATGAGAACTAGCTAATATGGCACAAGATCCACTGCCTGTTGGTCCTCCTTTAGACATGCCTTTTACTGAGGTCTGGCAAATGCTAGGTTTGGCGTTCCCTCCTCATTGTTTGTTTTCTTCTCTAGTCTAACTTTTACTGTCCTGTTCAGGCTCTGTTAATATTCTGTGCCTGGAACCTTGGTGTCATACTGGTGGCCATACAGATTGATTGTAGCACTGAAGAGCTTGAAGCTTTACCTTTAGAGTTAGACTTCCTCTAAGAAATGTCCCTGCATTTGAAAGGTCTTATATAAATCCTTTCCCTGAATATCACTGTATTTCAGGAGTCAAAGCTGACCTTTCAGGTAACAGAGAATCTGATGTAGAATGAATGTGAGCTTGTTTTGCTTGAGGAAGAAGACAAGATTCTTGTCTGTTCTTTGGATATTAAATGTTCTTTCAACTTTCTAAAGCAGAGGAAGAGTAGCCAGAATATTCCTGCCGTGTAGTCAATCTTTGAATTGCCTTTTTCCTCTCTGGAGCTGGCTGTATTTTGCTGGAGTTCTTTTACCGTATTGTATGAGGATTTTTTGGAGGGAGGCAGGGAAGTGTTTTTGAAAAGTTGGTAGATGAGCTGACAAATTGCTGGAACCTGTTCCCCTTGTGTCCTAATGAAAGCTTTCTCCTTCATCTCTGTCAGGTCCCGGTCTCCTAGGCGCAGATCTCCTGTTCGCCGGCGATCAAGATCCAGATCTCCTGGACGAAGGCGCCATCGCAGCCGCTCCAGCTCAAACTCCTCACGATAAAGCAAAAAGACTGGACAGCTTTTTATTTTTTAACTTAAATCCCGTCAGACTAAATATTGTACCTTTTTTTTTATAATGGGTCTGGGTGAGGAGGAGTGAGAGAGAGATAATCCTGGCAGTGAAGGTAACCTAAGAGGAGAGAGCAACAGTTCCCAGCCAGTAGATAGCCTTTGCTGTGGGGCTTCTAGTTTGCTGGCATTGAATTGAAATTATTTAAAAATGGCTTTGATTTTAAAGGCTGCGAAAACACCTTTTCCAGATAAATGGAAGGAAAGATGTTGCAGCTGCTCCTTCTCCAGTTAGCAGGCTGCTGCTTGGTGATTTCTAAATGCTTAGCACGCTGTACAGACGAGCATGTAAATCTTGAGCTATTTCAGAAACCCTGTATAGTAAGACAGGGAGGCATTTATCTTGATCTCTAGGTGCCAGCACAGGACTTTTCAGAGCAACTGGAGTCCAGATCTGCCTGAGACTTAAATACCGAGTTGTCGCTTTATTCCAATTCCCGAACAGATTATTAGTTTCTGCAGAGTAAGCTCTTTCTGCAGGTAAAGCCCTTCTGTAACACGTATACCAGGTGATCACCAGAGAAACAACGGTCCAGCCCACTGAACATGATACTGTAGAAAAGAAGCTGGAAATCTTAAGAACTGGTTTGTAGCTGCCCCTGTAAGTCATTTCTTTCACCTTTTCTTAAAGGGTTTTGGTAAAAACTTCCTACACGACCCCCCAGTGAAACAATGCAAAAGCTTCTGCTTCTGCAAATCTCAAAATTAGTGACTGAGCATCAGCCCCTGGAAAAACTGCAAGGCAGGGAGGGAGGCTCGGGGCCGCCGTGCTGGCTGGATTCACCGGGGTTCACATAGGGAAAGGCAGAGATTTTACCACCTGTTGTACAGTCAATACTATAAAGATTTTTTTCGTTTTGTTTTGTATCACTTTGTAGCCTTTTGGGCCATGTTGTGTTTGTACTTGTGTAGGACCAGCGACTATTGAATAAAAGCAGTAGGGTTGAGAACAGCCGGCCTGCCTCGCTCCCTTCTCCAGCCCCTTGCTCGGCGCAGAGGCGGGGAGGTCGGCAGCTGCCTTGTCTGGGGATTTTTACGGCAAAACCTCCCGGTTTTTACGGCCGTGCCCTCTCGCGCGGGATGCGCCGCCCGCCAAGGGCGCCTGTCCCTTTAAGACCGGCGCGGGCGGCGCTTTTTCCCGAGCGTCACGCGGGCGGGCGTCGCGGATTGGCCGCTGCCGAGGGCGGGCGGAAGTGGGGTCGCTGCCCCGGCGGCGCCATGGCGGCGGCGCTGGAGCGGGCCCTGCGGGAGGCGGCGGCGGCGCTGGAGCGGAGCGGGGACGGGGCCGCGGCGGCTCTGGGCGCGGTGCGGGCCGCTCTGGCGGCGGCGGGGGGCCCGGCCGCCCTCGGGGAGCGGGAGCGGGCGCTCTTCGGCGCCTTCCTGCGGAGCCTGGCCCGGGCGCCCCGCGCGGCGCGGCCCGAGGGCGTGTGGCAGGGCTGCTTCCTGGAGGGCCCGCCCGGCCTCGCCCTCTGCGTCCTGCTGGAAGCCCTCGCCTCCCCGGGGTCAGTCCGGCTTGGGCTTGGCGGGCGGCTCCCGCGGGGCCGGCCGGGGCTCCTGGGGCCTGCATCCCGGTGGGAGGCGGGCGGAGGCGGGCGTCAGGCGGCGCGGTGGCCTGGAGAGCTGAGAGGGGGCTCCTCCGCCTCCGAGTTCGTCTCGGAGCGCAAAAGGAGGGATGTCTGAGGGTGCCCCACCTGTGGTGTAACGGGGGCATAAACGTGCGAGTGGACGGAGGTGGGAGTGGGCGTGGGGAGGCCTTGCACTGCCCTCGGCTCCCCTGAATCCCTTCGTTTCAAAACCCACGTACAGCACCGGTGCTTCCTGCAGAGGTCACAGAACTGTCTTCAGTTATGCTTGTTGAATATCCTGAAAAGCTAGGAGCCAAGGAAACCGTAGAGATACAAAGGGATTAAAATCGCTTTGATTTTAACTTGTTTTGGATTAAAATTCTGTGTGATTGAGCTGCAGTGTTGTAGTGGTGAGAACACAATAGCAAAACAATAGCATGCACGTCTTTTGCTATCAGTTAAAAGGGGCAGGGACTTATTCCAGTTACTTTCTTCCAGTCCTAGTGTTCATCCGAGGGAGGTCATTCAGGTACTGGAACAGTTCCTACAGGAGGGACGGATTTCAGCGCTGATGTGGGAGGTCTGTCAGCAGCAAGCGCAGGCTGGCTCACCTGAGCTGCAAGAGGCCCTGCTCAACAAGATTGTATGTTTGCCTGATCATGTGAGCAATAAACTCCAGGGGAAAAACCCAGCAGTATTCTTCCCACAGAACTACTTTCCTCTCTTGGGTGGTGCAGTTATCCAGGTGCTGCAGAAGATCTCTGATTCTCTAAGAGGTAAGATTGCAGGAGGACTGTGCTATAGAGGTGGCTCTTCTTCAGAAGTGTTTTGTGCATGGACCCCCTTGGCTGGTGCTTGAAATACAAATAATGGGTATTGCAGAGCCTCATGTTTATCCTTCAGGCTGAAGTTTGTTGTGTTTAAAAGCATAAGATACCAGGAATGAGGAAGGCAGCCAAAGCTTTTTAAAATCTCACTGAAAGCTGCAATCCTACAAGCAGTTAAATAGCATCATCTGTTGCCAAAGCTTAATTGTGGTCACTTGGTCTGTGCTGAAGGAATTGTAGGGAAGATTTAAATGGCACTGAATGAACCACTGGCTTTGTTACCATTGTGTTAAAGTGGGACTGAGCTACTTTAGTCTTCTGACTCTCACTGCATGTAAATAATACTGGGTGCTGTTTTGTGCCTGAAGGCAGGTGGTGGGGGGAAGATGAGACGATGCTTGAAGAGAAATAATTAATCTATGTTTTCAGGCTTCAGTACTTGTAGAAGTGTATGCACCTCCTTCTGAAGGTTGTTTGGAGGATACTGGTGATGCTCTTGTTAAGCTTGTGTCTGTTTTGTCCCAGGTGGCTTGGATTGCTCAATCTCTTTTGTTTCTCATGTCCTGGGGAAGGTGTGCGTTCATGGAAGACAAAGTGAGTGTTTTTCAGTACTATTTTGGGGAGGGGGGGAAAGTCTGTTTTACGGTATTAGTACGGACGGATGACTATGATGATGACCACTTAATACTTTGGGGGTTTTGTGAGTTGGACTGCATGGGCTGCTGTCTGCTTTCTGAGGCTACTCAACTACATATCTGATAGATGTTGATGCTTTTCTGTCAGCTCATGTGAAAGTGATCTGTTCTCTCAAAAATTGATGAGGTCATTAGTCTTCTCATCCTGCCATTTGGGGTATAACTATTAAATGCTCTTCTAGTGCTTTTCATCCAGTGGTCTAAAAGTGCCTTGTAAATGCCAGCATAAATCACTGCCATATGTAATAACCCTCTCACATGAGTAGCCTTCAGTCTGGCTTTGCTTAGGACTTTTAAGCCACTGAATGCAGTAGTTAACAGGGCTGGGGAAGAAGAGGAAAGATTTTCTAGCTGTTTAGTGTGATGAGGAATACTTGGAAGTTCCTTAATCATCTTAGGTTAGTTCTTCCCACAGGGGCAATTTAGAACTGCAAACTGTACATTGTATTTCTTCATCTTGTAAGGATCTTGAAATTTGGAGGCTGACCTTGAGTACCATTGCACCAGTTCTGTCCATCTGGTGTATTTACCTATTTTCTCTTCCACTTCAGAGGAAATTCTGAGTGTTTTGGTACCCCGCCTAACGGATCTCACTAAGTCAGACTGCATCTGGCAAAGAATATGCTGGCGATTGGTTGAATGTGTGCCTGATCGGTGGATGGAAGCAGTGGTCCTTGGTTTTGTGCAGAGAGCACCCGGGTAAGAACTCTGCTTTCCTCCCTGATCCAGACCAAAGGCTGGAATTTTTTCACAAATACTTGCAGAATCAGTTTCTGAAAGATGCTGACGTGTGTGTGTGTTTGTGTAGGTGGTTTCTTCTGCAGTACCATTTCCTGAGAGGCTCTAGGGGTAAAGTGAAGTAGTTGATTGTTCCCTCTCAGGGAGAACCTGCACCATTCCTTAAAGATCTGTGTCATGACATGCAGTGAAAAAAGAAGTGAAAACATTCTTTGCAATTACTGACTCACTCTTAAAGTTTAGAGGTGTTTTAGAGACTTTGTTGCAAATAGCTGCTCACAGAATTTCCTAGGATTAGTAGCAGCATGACAGTAATTACATGGATTCCTAATGTTTTGCTCTTAACCTGTCTTGCTAGGGCAGATGTCTTGTCTAGGTTGCTGGGGAACCTGGTTGTGAAAAACAAGAAAGCTCAGTTTGTGGTGACACAGAAGGTGCTGCTCTTGCAGTATTGCCACACGGTAAGGACTCCGCCTTGAACAGCGGTGTCGTCATGCCTGTTTTCCCCAAGTGCCAATGTGGTTTTTAGCTGAGCTCCAGGTCTTCTTGAGTAAGATTTAAGTCTTCATTCTGAAATCAGCCTTCAGTCTCCACATGTACCTGAGTTGTGCAGCTGTTGGCTTACATCCTGTCAGCTGAATGTAGTGAAGAGGAAGTGGTAAATGGTTGCTTTGAAATTGTAGGATTCATGTGCTTTCTCAGGGTTGATGGCGATTAATGAATTACTGTACTCTTTTTCTGGAACCAAATGGTTATTTGCACACAGTTTCAGTGTTCTGGGGAGCTGGAGACATCTAGTTAATTTAGAACCTGAAAGAAAAGACTGAAGAAGCCATGACTCTCCCTCATGGATGAGTAGTAGATGAGATGAGGACTGTTGGTTTTTTATTCCTGTGCACCTAAGTTTGTCACAAGGTGTTAGGAAGTGTTCTGTGGCTTGTGATGTGAGAGAGTCTCTAGAATTCCTGTGTTCCATGTTTGCCTGGGACTGTGCTGATCTGGTTGGTGGCAAAAACACCGTGCTGTACTCCTGTCCTGTTTTTTCATATATTTCATCAGCAACTGCATGTGTGTGGTTGTTTTTTTTTTTTAAATTTGCTTACTTTTCTGTCTCTTGAGTGTTGTCAACCAGTCCCTCAGAATGAAAAGTTTAACATAGTAAAAACACATACTTGTCATTGCTGGATGACAACTTTATGCCCAGTTAAAGCAAGACTCATGGTTTTTGTTGCAGACTGCGGTGCTGCAGAACCTCCTTGGCTACCTGTCCCTGGATAGCCTTCGGCGTGCCTTATTGATCAAAGTAAGGTTAAGTAATATTGTTGGTGAGGTATCTGATGGAAAAAAATTCTACCGTGTGAGTGTGTGTGTCTGTGGGGTGCACAGTTTTGGTACTTCTCTAAGACACTTCTGTTACTGTTCATGAGAGTGAGGGAAACCCGACCATATCACAAGTAAATTGTGATATACAAATAGAAGACTTTCTGCACTGCTGGCGTTAGTTTTTCGTATTTAATTGGTAAGTTGTCTTCCAAGTAGCAAAACTAATGAGGCTTGGATTCCGACAGATGTTCCATGTCTTCCATCCTTCCCAGCTTTCTCTGTCATCCCCTGTTTGTGTGGCTGGGCAAACGGCAGCAAGTGAGGAAGTTGTTTGAGAACTGTCTGTGTGCCAAATGGTTGATGAATCAGAATCTCTCTCATCTACCTTTTCCTCAGTGAGGATGCCGATATTTTCTCCCTCCAAGTCACCAGTGTGATGGAACTTCTAGGAAATTTGTATGTCCAGAAATCTCTACCATTTTGTCAGTTAGTTTGTTTTTTTCACTGGTTACACATTGTAAAATTATCTGGAAGTACTGGCAGCTATATAAGATTGGACTGAAAACATACAAAACCATAAAGTATCATACTGTTTTTTGACAATAATGCATATTGCTTTGCATATAATATTTATGAGAAATAAGCATCTTTATAATTTTAAATAAAAAAACCCCATACTTAGTATATTAAACGAAGGTGGTGTGGAGTTCTCAGCTGGTCAAACAGTATGTTTTGGGCCCTGAAATACAAAGTTAGCTCTGTTTGTAGGGAGCATAAAGTTCACTGGGAAGCATGAAGTCCAAAGGGCCATCAGAATATACAAAGTGCTGTATGAAAACAGGTTTCAAAAATGTGCTTCAGAAAGATTACTTATGTGTAGAAAAGATCCATTTCAAGTTCTCTGATTGAGGTGCTGCAAGAACTGTTGGAGACCTGGGGAAGCAGTAGTGCTGTGAAACACTCTCCACCTGAGCAGCAGCAGTATATTAGCAAGGCCATCCTTATCTGCCTCTCCCACCTGAAGGAGCCTGAAATTGAGAGCTGCAGACAAGGTGAGGTGGTGGGGTTGGATTTGTTTAACAGAAGGTCTGACTGCAAGTGGAAAAAACATCTTGTTTTGATCTATGGATAAACAAAATTGTCCCATCTTCATCTTGGCAAATGGCGTAGCCTGCTGGAATCCTTTTTCTTTAGTACTGATATGATATAATTCCAAGTGTATAGCTTTAAATTATGAAATTGGAGAAGCATATCTTTGAACTAAGGTTCTTACCTGAACAGTGGTTTAGGAACCCTTAAGTTTTGTCACAGGAGAACAAGGATTAACTCTGGGACTCGTTAGAGGAATGGTGTGATTTGTTATTCATAGGCTTACCGTGGGAGCATGAGTAAGGCTCCAAAGGGGACAGGGGAAAGTACATCAGCATAAAAAGCTGTTTGTTTGGTCTCTGACTATCCATGTGCATTTCTCTGTGTCATTCTGCTCCCCTCAGTGTGAGGTGAGTAGGGATAGTGAGTTACTGGCAAGGACCTCTTATTCTGTAGTCATACAGTGTGTAGCACATTGGGGTCCTAGTCTAAAATTTCTTTCAGTTGCAATTAAAAAAATTTCTGTCCAATGTCTAGAGTTACTTCTGTGTGTGTGTGGCTTTTGCGGGGAGAAGGTTGACTTACAAGACCTGTTCATCTGTTTCATTCTAGAATTAATTCTTCTTTAGGTGAATAAGTGACCTGTTATTTACTAACAGTACTGTAGTTTTATAATGTTTTTTTATCTGACAGTTGTTGAAAAGATAAGCTTTTTACTACTTAAAGCAGTAAGCCTGCCTGGTAAAGCTGGCAACCGTCATTCTCTGTGGGCTGAGTTACGTGCCTGTTTCAGCTTATCTAGGTGGTGAGGGTAATTTCTCCCTCCATGATGGTTGTACTGGTCAGAATTTGTAGCTTCCTCAAAACATGACTTTTTACTTAAGCGGCTTTGAAGCACTCTAAAAACAAGCTAAAGATTGCCTTGACTTACTATCCTTTTTTGTTTCAGTGAAAACCAAAATATTCCAAATTTAGAATATATTGTAATGTTCTGTTGACTTTGTACCGCATGAAAAAGCATGGGTTTATTATATTGGTGCTGAAGGGCAATACTGCCATTGCAGAAAGAGGAGTCACAGTTGTGTGGGCCCTTCCTATCTTTCTACCCATTATTGGGTGGTGAACGGCTAAAGATGCCCTCTCCAGGAACCGGCATAAAGATGAATGTTTGTTTCTGTCATTGTTCCATGCACTGTTTTGTTGGTTTTTGGGGGTTTTTTTTTCAGAGCTTCTCACAAGCATGATGGAGGGTGTGAAATGCCACTTGGACAGCAACCTGCCACAAATACGGCGTCTGGGAATGATTGTGGCAGAGAGCATTAGTTCAAAAATAAATACTGACGGGCCTGTCCTGAAGTTTCAGGTGAAGGTTATAATGAAATTTGTTTGGTGTGCAGGGCTTAGAGGAAATAAAAGCTTTAAATCAGATGATCCAGGGCGTTATAGCAAGTTCTAACACTTATTATCTGGAAATAAGGAGAGGCAGCAACACTTTCAAAAAGAGGCGATATCTGTTTACAAAGAACAATTGTATAGAAAATAGCCAGGTGGCTGAGAATGACCTTAAGAGTGTAATCCAATGGCAAAGTTCTGGGTAAACTGTTGATAATAAAGGACTGCTAGAGGATTATCATATTGCATGAGGGAATTGGAATCTGACCTGTGGAAGTTGAGAAGGAACTTCAAACCTAAACCAGTGGTGAACATTCAGTCCCTGACACAGTGGGAAGACCTGCTCTGAGTTGAGATTCTAAGACTGACATGGGGATATATGCTCTGCTATTTCCAGTAGACTTTATAAGAATTACATGATTAAATCACATTAATTCTTTAAAAACCTGTATCATCTATCATGTCACATTGCCACTTATTAAATGTTTTAAAGATTGTAAATAACATTCAGGCAAGGTCTGATCAGGTTAAATACTGTTAAATATAGGGACAAAGATTATATATGGCACAGATTGCTATACACCATAATTACATTACTGCTGGCAGCACAGTGATTGAAAGAAATGGGATTTGTGTGGGTTCAGCTGCTCATGATTCAGTCTTCATTTGCATGCAGTCAAAGGGTCAAATGTTGAATGCTGGGCAAATCAAATAGAGTTCAGTAACAGTTATTCTGAATGTCTAGTATGAAGAAGATGAAGAAGCAAGAGAATTGAAGTCCCTTCTGGTGCAGACTCCACCATTCTGTGTTGTCCCCAGCCTTCCAGATGATAAGTAAGATATTGCTACTCTTCATCTCCATGCCATCTTTTTACTCTTCTCCATACCTTTTTTTGAGTTACACACTAGAACTGTATACAGTATTCGGGATGTCTTACATATTCTTAAGCATTATAATGGACTTTATTCTTACAGAGCAGTGTAGTTACGTTAAATTTGTAATTCAAATGGTAGTATGTATTAAAATTGCTTGTTTGATAGCTGAATGTGGTGAAACCATGCTGCAGTTCCTAGGGGTGTTGTGTGCCCCTGGGTGGAATCAAGTGGGCCTTTCTGTTCACATCTGGGAAATCTGGCATTTGGGCCATATGCCCTTAGCCCATTCATCCATGACAAAAATCTAGCCTGTCTGTCAGTCTAAAGACTGGTTCTTTGGTGCTCCTAACTTCCATAGCATCTGCTGAGGCTCTTTGAAGCACTTAATTTTATCAGCAGATGAATGAAGCACTTCATATTATTAGCAAATGAAACTCTCCAGCACTCCTGTGAAATACAGATTTTTTGCTCCCATTTTAGGGGCGTAGACAGCATTTGAGAAATGGAGAGATGAAAGGACATGCCAAAGTCCCAGAAATAGGTACAGAGTCAGAAAAAAAATTTCTCCATTACTGTATTCATCCCACTAGCAATAGTTAAAGATGTTTCTTCCCCATTTGTTCAGTTTAATTCATAGCTTCAAATATGGTGCAGGCCAGTGTGATCCAGTTATCACAGATGGGTCTTTCTTTAGCAGTCTTAGGTACAAGTTAGTGCAGGGGGAACACAGCAAATTAGCTAGCTTAATTTTTGTAATCCATTGCTCTTCTGTTAAGAGATTCTGCTTCTCTTCTCCCCTCACCCCATTCTTCTTCCCAGGACTTTGTTCGTTGTGTTGGCCAAGCTAGGTGGGAGACTGCAGCAGAAATAATGATCTGCCATTCTGTTTAGGCAGCAAGGGTTGATGGTGTGGGTAGTTTCTTGCCTGTGAGTAGGGACTTTTACTTTACTGGTTTTAATATTCTTGTTCCTCACAGCAGGAATGAGAAAGCAGATGCTGCACCACCGTTGGTATTGGAAAGTAACAAGAAATCACATACAACAGCCCTTGTGATGTCAGATGAGGAGTCAGATGCTGAACTTGACAGGTATGGGCAAGAAACTTGTAGGAAATGGAAAATAAATGGCAGCTTCTTAAGAGCAGATGTGGGGAGAAGGGAGCTATCAGTAGCTGCATTTCTTGGCAAATCTTGTGTTTTCTGACCTTGTTCAGCTGAGTGGCATGCAGCAGAGTAGGACTTTGTGGGAAGTTGCACACAAGTATGTTAGTCAATAATTTAAGCAACACCTATGTCATGTACAACCATTGTACATATTCCATTTGACTTAGATACATGTTTCCTGGAATTGCGAATATATCTATCCATTTTAATAGTGGGCCTGCCTTATTCTGTCACTATATAAAGAAATCTCAAAAATCAGCTTCTAGTCTCTTGGTGACCTGACTCCTTCCTGCACCGACCAGGAGATCCAGTTCCAGATCTGGTCACAGAACTGCTATTTCACTGAGCTTCAGAGTAATTCATAGAACTTCCTAAGGAACCGTTTCAGGCTAGGCTTCAACAGTGCTGCTGGATGATGCAAGAGTGATGGCGTTATGACAATGTTATGTGCTGGTTCTTTCCCTTTTGTGTGGATAGCTGGGGAAAGGAAGAACATCTATACCCCATAGACTAACTCCTGCCTTTATTTCTTTTACAGTGATGATGACCTTATCCCTTATGACATGTCAGAGGATAAAGAACTAAAGATTAAGGCTCCTGTGTATATCCGAGACTGTATTGAAGGTAGGAGATTTTGGGCTGAGTCTTTATCTGTTTCTTACTGGTTTTGGGAGAATAGTCTCTGTGTAGATTTATGTTTTTCTGAGCTAATTTGAAGAAGCTGTAGGATTTCAGTAATCTGGGCTCAAGTGTTGAACTGTAATTTCTGAGTAATTTCAGTTTGGTTCCTAATACCAGTCATATGGTGGGCCAGTGATACCTGCCTATAACAAGACAAACTATTAGCAGAAGAAAGTTGGGGGTATATACCCAAGCCCAACCATTCTGTTAATAGCTTTTGTTTGTCTTTTGATTACCTTCAGTCCTGACAGGATCTGAAGATGTGGACAAATGGGAAGCTACAGTCAAGACTCTTGAGAGCTTGGTTCGAAACAATCCAGCAGCAACAAGAGAGGTGAAGTAATATGAGCTAAGTTACCAGTGGGCTGTAATACAGGATTATCCTGTTGCCCTCATGAGGAGACTAAATATGCCAGCAGAGCATCAGGCTAGGCTAATGTGTACCTGGATTTAAAGCTTTCAACTTGGGAAGGGAAACAGAAGGAAATAGTTGCTTTGGAGGTGAGGATACAGAGCACAAAGGAGCAGGCAAAGGTGCTGGCAACAGTATGGCATTTACCAGCTCCAGCGCTGAAAATGAAATGCATTGCAAATAGACCTTGCCAGTAATGTGAGGAGGCAGAGGAAGCTCCATGCTTTGTGCTGGGCAATAAAAAAATTAGAGATACAGTTTACAGAGCAGCCGTGAATTCCACAGACCAATTGATTTTAATTTTAGATTTAATTGATTTTGAATTGAAATTGAATTTAATTGTTATTCCCCAACAAAAAGGGAGATAAAATCAAATGGACTTTCCCTATTTGCTAGTACAAGCATAATGTCTTCTGGAGGGAGTAGCTGGGTTGTACTGGTCAAGATGAAAAGCTCAGGTGAGAGGAACTTGGGATGAGGTCACTGGTGTGATGAGTCCTCACCTCCACATGTTAGTGATCACTTGAAGGTGGCAGAGATATAGGCCTTTGCCAGCTGAGAAAGGGAAGGGGTGTAGTCTGGTAAATAGTGCGCAACCTGCTGCTGCTCATCAGGCATGTTACTGAGCTGGATGGGCTTTGGGTGTGGTACTGTACACTTTAACCTGTCAGTTACAGTGACAAGTCCTCCTAAATCATGAGGCCACCACTTGTCCAAAAAGCCAAAGTGAATGTGGACAGAGAAATTGGCATAGGGGTTTGTTCAGTGTTTTGGGAAATCTGTCCTGATGGCATTTAGCTTAATGTGTTTTCTCCCCCTCCTAAGTAATGGACATGTATACCCTCTTTGCTTAAACGTTAGAAATGGTATGTAAATACTGTGAGGAAAAAAAAAACACCTGCAGGGATTTGATTCCTCTTTTTGTATTTTGAGCAGGTTAGTGTGGAGCTGGCAAAAATATTATTGCATCTGGAGGAGAAGACCTGTATTGAAGGCTTTGTGGAACTCCGTCAGAGAGCTCAAGTAGCTGTTCTAACCACAGATCCAATACCTGTGAGTCCCTCACTGCTTTCCTTTTTCCACTTGAGGCACAGGCAAAAATTTAAGCAGCTGAAGTCTCTTGCTAGCTTGATAGAAGTGTGGCAGAATAGCTAGTTCATGTCTGACGGCATTTATGCAGAGATGGGCTATGTACTGAAGAATCTGCAATGGATGACAACAGGAAAGAGAAAACTGTAAGAGCTGTAATGGACCGGAGGAGCTGTTTGGAGGCTGTTAGTATGAGTATAGCTGACAAGGCAAGTTAGATAAGGACTTCTTGCACTGAAGGGGAGATGGTTTCACATAGAGGGAAGTTGAGGCACAGAGGGCTTATCTAGAAGAACACTTGACTGGTGATTTTAATCATAGAATGGTTTGGGTTGGAAGGGACCTTTAGAGATCATCTACTTCCAGCCCTCCCTGCCATGGGCAGGGACATTTTCACTACATGAGGTTGCTCAAAACCCCATCCAGCCTGACCTTGAACACTTCCTATGATGGGGCATCTGCAACTTCTCTGGGCAACCTGTTCCAGTGTCTCACCATCCTCATAGTAAAGAATTTCTTCCTTATGTCCAGTCTAGATGTATCCTCTGTCAGTTTAAAACCTTCACCCCTTGTCCTATCAGTACAGGCCCTGGTAAAAAGTCTCTCTCTGTCTTTCTCATAAGCTCCCTTTAAGTATTGAAAGGCCACAGTAAGGTCTCCTTCAAAGTGCCAAAGCTGCCATGGCAGTTGTTCGGGTACCTCTGCATAGCTACTTACTTCCTTCAGGAGAATCTAGAAGTGAAAGTGTCTGAATTTTCCCTATTTGCACAGCGTGTCTCTTCCCTTCTCTTGGAGGCTTGTTGTTAACTAACAGGAAGCAGGACTTCTCCTGAAATGGAGTGCTTTTAGAGTTAGTGAGAAGGCTGTTTCCAGCCTGGGTTTGTGTTCATTGTGCCTTGATTTTTCTGTACAGGTAGCAAAGTACTTGACCTCCCAGTTCTACTCTCTGAACTACAGTCTTCGTCAGCGCATGGACATTCTTGATGTAAGTGCTCTTCTTTTAACTTCCCACTTCCCTTGTGTCTGTTGCACCAGTGCTGTTTCCCTGAGATGTAATGGGGTTACCCTGTATTCCTCGTAGGAGGAGGCAGACATGGGAATGTCTTACGTTAGTATTTGTGCCTGGCATTCCCCTCTCGTTTGTAATCCTGCTACGCTCCATGTGTACAGTGATCCTTCCTCACAGAATGCAAAACATAGGATGCTTATTTGCCTAGGAGAAGCCGCTGTTTCCTAACACATCATCAGTCTGTAATATCTTCACTTTCTGAAAGACAGCAATCTGCCTGTGATGACTCCTACGTCATTTCACTTACTGTGTCTGAAGAAGGGAGCCACTGTTCTGTTTCAGGGCTAAGTGACCAAGTGCTTGGTCAGTACCTCAGAGCCAACTGTTTGTTTGGGGATCAGTTACCTTGCTGTTCTTCATTCTAAACCTGTTGTGCCTTTCTGCTTTGCTGTTCCTATCAGTTTGCGTGCAGGTAACTCTGTTGTGGTTCTCTAGTACAAGGATTACCACTTTTTAACAGAACCTCTCTCTTTTTCGTCTAGGTATTGGTTTTGGCAGCTCAGGAACTGTCCTATCCCAAATCCCATAGGAAGACCAAGCATTCTGGTGCCCAAAACCCTTGTATCCAGCTCCTTCCTGGAAGTGACAGCTCTAAGGACTGGAGAAGAATTGTTGATGAGAGGATCAAAAGCAAGACTCGGAGATTTGCTACGGTGAGGCCAGGGCAGAAACAAACTAATGTCAAATCCAGCAAAAATAGGTATGCTAGGAGTTGCTGTAGTTCTGTCTGGAAAGAGTAAAATACCTGTGAAATTGGGCCCAATCCAAAGGAAAGACTGTGTAACTTCAAATATAAATTTATCTTAGTATCTGGCTGAATCTTTCAGTGCAGAGTACCAACCCTTGTAGTTCTCTTCCAGCAGGGAAAGGAGAATAAACCTTGAACTCCTTGCCTTGCCTTGAGGGATAGTTGTTGCTGTTCTATGTTTGTTCTGAGCTTGTCTGGCCACTGCAGGGAGCTGTGACTGCACCTCACAGATCCTAGAGCCTCCTCCATCAGACTAGCTGCCTCTGGACTGGACTGTCTCAGCCTTCCTACTTTTCAGGGAGATAAATTAATGCCAGTTTCCTGGTTCCCAGAAATCCCTTGTGGTTCATCCTGGAGAACTTGTTTTCCAAAACTCCTTTATCCCTTGCATGTTCTTGTTTCTTCTATCTAGCCCAGCAGTACTGAGCTATATTGTACTAAAATACTTAGATGTGTGAGAGGATCTGAAATGGGAAGTGAGCCATCCAGTTTGGAAACTAGTAGCCATAGGCATACAAGCAAGCAGTGGCTGAAAATGAGATGGCTGCAAGGAACCCATAGCCTTGACAGTGTCCAGTGAAGTGGAAGAGTCGAATGCTGCATGTTGTGTCTAGACTTCATTTTTCTCTTGGACAGGGTCAGTCTCAAGCGGAACTTGCTTCCAGCCCAAATGAGTTCAGTTCTGTTGTTGGGCACTTCTTTTTTCCATTGATTCAGCAGTTTGACAGGTAAGTGTGAATACCTTGGGATGTAGGCATGGCAGCTGCAGAGTGAACCTTTCTGCTTGTTCTGCTTGCCTCAGAGCAGCAGACTGAAGCCCAGAAGCTGTACGGGAGTCCAGTGACAACACACTGATGCCTGGCTCATGCATAAAACTTAGAGAGGAGGGGTATGTGGTCTCTTGAACTTATCCTATGAAGTCTTGTTGGACAGGAGTGCATAAGACCCTGCAGAAGTGAAGATACATATCTGTCAGCAGGCACACACAGGCAGATGATTTTACCAATACCAAACCAGTTATCTTGGCTGACCCTCCACCTTGGGAGGTTCACACAAAACCACAGAACTCAGACTGCAGTCTTTAACCAGTTAACTCTGTCTCAGGTTTTGGCCTGTCACCTGAACTGGTCCTTGTGACCACGTTGTAGGACACAGGACACAGTTTATTGTCAGTCACTTAAGTCTTTGCTAACTTGAGGAAGGCTGAGTAATTGATTCCATGATAATCAAGATTCTTGTAATACCAGTCTTAATGGTTTGTTTCTAGTATGGCAGTGGTGCTAGCTTTTGCATTCAGTTCTTTCTAAGTAAAGCCTGTTGGTAGAATAAGTGATACCTGCTGTAAGACTAGAGGATATTACTGGTTTGGGAGCAAAAAATGAGAGCAAACAGCTGTGGCCTATGTTAAACTGGGGATTGCTGTATAATGACTGTTGTCGTAGGGATTCAGGCTTGTGGAGGACAGTTCAGCCTGCATAACCACCCTGACTGTTCCAAAGATGCACTGATCAGCTTTCTCACTGCTACAGGACTTTGTATCTTGCACTTGCAGGCCTTTGACAACATTTGATCTCCTGGGGGAAGATCACTTTGTCCTTGGAAGACTGGTCCACACTTTAGCAATCCTGATGTACTTGGCCGTCAACACTGTGGTAAGGAAGGCTGCATGAGCTTGCAGATAGCAGGAGAGGCTTCCAGCCTGGGAGTTCAGAGGTGCCTTCTGAAATAGCAGTGTGCTCTGAGGCCTGCTGCACTTAGACTGGCAGCAAGTTTGAGTCGTGTGTGCTGAGAAGTTGTGAAAAGGGCTGGGAAAAAATGGTCAGAAAAGAGACATGGGATTCAAGACAACCCTACACTATCTTTTGCTGCTTATGGTAGAAAAACTATCAACTTCTGGGGGAGGTTGGGTACATCATTTCACTTTACAGCCTAAGTTTCCTCATCTGTAAAATAAAGTTAACTGCAACCCTGATCTTCACAATGGTGTATCTCAAGGTCCAGTTCTGTAGGGCAGTGTGAACGTGAAGGTATTCAGTGTTTCTGTCATAATCCTGTTTTGCAGGCAGTTACTGCAATGGGAAAGGCACTGCTGGAGTTTGTTTGGGCTCTGCGTTTCCACACTGACTCGTGAGTTGTAGTTGTATGCTTTCATTTTTAAAGATCAGCTGTGAGCCAGTCTCCAGCCATGGTTTGTCCTTGTCTAAGACTAGCACCAGACTGAGAATGTCAATGACTGAATGCATTAACTCTATGCTCTCCTCCAGCCTTGTGTTCTTATGACTGAGTATTGCAAGAATGTGTAATGAAGGCATTGCTTTAATGTCAGACCAACATATGAACTTGGCTAGTGTCTTCTAGTGTGGAGATACAGTCACTTGTAGAAAGCATGACAAATTTCTTGATCAACTATCCATGTGACAGTTTCATCTATGTTTACTCAGTGAGCTCAGAAAACCTTAGATTCAATTCAAGCATTCAACCCTGGGAAGAAACTAAGATATGTAGCCAAAATGCTGTAAACATCCAATTTCTTTTTTGATCTCAGACTTGTCTGCGACTCTGAATTATGCTAGGCTCCCTGCACCACAGCATGGCAGGGGCTCTGTATGTGGGCACTCTGCCAGCTGCTGCATGATTACACTCCTAATCAGTAGGAATATGGCAAAAGTCATCATAATCACAGACATTTGAAACTGGAGAAGCCCTGAGGTGAGGAAATCGAGGTAGAGCACGAAGCTGCAGGCTCTAACCAGTTCAGTCTTTCTCCAACAGGTATGTGCGCCAGGGTCTTTTGTCCTGTATCTCTTCCATGCTCCTTAGTGTCCCTACGGAACGTCTTCTGCAAGACATGACAGAAGAGCTTTTGGAGACTCAGTCCTGGCTGGGAGGTAAGATGTGGTGGTGTACACCAGTGTTTTTCTGTGTAGTGATGCAGTCTTTGTGCAGCATCTCTTTAATTGTGATTGTAGCAGTAATGTCCTAGTGTTGTGCACCAGAGATTTGCATGATAAGCATATTTATCGGTGCTTGTAAGTTTAGGGCAAATACCAGACCACACTGTGTGCTGTACAGATGTATTACCAAGGTATCTAAACGATAAGCTGAGAGCTGCATATGGCATTTCAAAGTGTGACTATCCTCACCTTACAGGCCAACCAAAAAGAATCCCAAAATGTATTATGTACCCCCTTTCTCTAAGTGTCCAACCACCCATCTCATGAAGCTGCAGAAACTATTGTCATACTGCATATTACATCCAGGCAGTGACTTTGTCCAGCAGCAACATACAAGGCTTGTATGGCCCATTTACACCATGTGCACAGAAGATGAGTTTCATCAGTGCTAAAAATAGGAGGAAGAGGAGCATGGCCCCATCTCCTAACTTCCTATTGCTGATAGAAAGAACAACCTATGAAAGACAACAAATGACTTTGCATGATGCACCCAACACACCTTAGATCAACACAAGCTATGTTTGTGGGTTCTGGTAGGCTGGAACTGTACAAATTGGTGGTCAGGTATTGCAGTGTGCTGGAAGTACAAGAGGAAATAACACTGTGCTTTGTAGCTCTGAAGCCTCCACTGTATTTTGAGTGGACCTTGTGTGACCCCCTGGGTTGGTTTCCTTCACCATTCTCGCTCTTGGTTAGTTGGCTTCCCACAGGGAGCAGGCAGGAAGCGACACTGACACAGCCGGCCTCTGATCCTTGCAGGTTGTGGAGCTCTGTGCCCTCTAAAAGGAAGAGAGCTGCCTTGTGGGGCCAAAAACTTTACTTTTCCCATGACATGGTGTGCTCTGAGGAATCTGCTTGTCTCTGCAGTTAACACTGCTATTGCCAAGGAAAGCCTTTCCAGGAATGTTATAAATGTATTTTCAGCATGAGGGTCTGTGTAATCTGTTTTTAATGAGTTATTTTTAGAAGGGAGAGGATGACAGAGCTAGTAGCATCTTTTTATGTCCATAGGTAGTGTAATGGCCATCTCTTTAGATGTCGTGCTTTTGCATGAAAATTGCATGGTAGATCCTGGTGGGAATGAGACCAGTATAAGATCACAGTTGTGTGTATAGTGGAGAAGGGGAAATTGTTGTAGGAGCCATTCAGAAACCTTAAAGAATACAACTTGGCTCCCCATCTGGTCAGATATGATTTAAGTGTAATTTTAAAGGGCTTCTAGAGCTGCTTCCTGAAACACAACAGCTTCTTGGGCTATGCCTTTGCTATTCGTTGTAAAACAGCTATTATAGGGAGGCACTGGGCTCCTCCTTGCTGCTCCAACAGGTGAAGTCAGTCACTAGAGACCTACTTTTGTGATTGAATCATGGTTTTGAGCTAGCAGACTTGCTGTTGCTTCATGACTCTTCCAGACAAGATTTGCAAGAGGTGTCATGTATTACAGCTGTTGCTGTAGCAGTCAGGCATGCAAGCCTTCTAGTAACCACGCCTAATGGCCAGGAGAAGTCACCACTCTGGGTTTCAGCTTAAAGCATCTACATTTCTCTTGCTATGGCTAAAGCACAGTGAGGAGCAGTGGGCTAGAAAATGTTACCCATGAAACATTTAGTAGAAATCTACAAATTGGCTCATTTGTTATTATATCACAGCCTATGCAGACTGCTGTAGTTCATTATGTGAATATGACTGATTGTTCCTGCCCTTCAGCCTTTGGGCTGTAACTAGAACTGTTTCCCGTTAGAAAGTGTTTGCACTGTGGTGTAAGAAACTACTTCAGACACTGTCACGATACTGTCTACTTAGTGGATGCTTTGGGACATTTCAGCTGGGGAGAGAGGCCAGGATCCACCTTGTACTTGTCTGTTGTTGCCCTTAATGGCATGCTGGACCGACTGTTGAGTAGCCTAATCTTTCCCGGGGGAGGGAGGGAATACCTAAACATTTCTAGGAAACAGTTCCTTTGATTCCTCAGCAGCTGACTTTGAGGGAATTCCCCACTCCTTGCAAGTGCTGTAGAGCTATGTCATAGGTAAGTTTGTTTTATGTAAGGACCTGAATGATCCTCTGGTGCCCTGTGCCTCCCTTTCAGTGGCAGCAGTTCAAGGTCCATGTTCATGGCAATTAGAAACAGTGCCAACACCACTCTCTTAGCGTTTGAGCTTGTACTAATCTGTCTTGTAGCCTCGCCCTTTTTGCCTTCTGTAGAGGGAGTATGGAAACACCATCGTGAAGCTCTCCCGGAGGTTATAAATAGCCCTACTCCATCTGAATGAGTCATGTGTTTGGGCTGACAGTACTGGGCTCTGAGCACACTGCTTGTGCGTACAGGATATCCTTACACAGACTCTCTGCTCTTCCAGGCTCCCCCTGCTCAGACATCCTGCATGCATCCTGATTTTTACTTTGCAGGCCCATTAAGGGCCCCTGAAATAACAGCTGCTGGAAGCAGCTTCATGCCCTCCCTCACATGCTGCATAAAGTGTGAAAGAACTACTGGTTTATCAGAAGACTAATCTCAGAATGGAGAATGTGTTGAAACTTGGGGTCTGCCTCTTTCTTTCCCCCTTTTGAAGGGCAGTGTGACCACAGATTTCAGGAGGGAGCACTGAGCATTTGTTTAGATTGCAGGAATTGGCAGAATGGAGACTTTAGGCTTTTAAGTGGATTTCTAATTGCAAACTGCATTCATGCTAGTAGGTCAGCTGTAGAAAGGTTATGTGTAGCTCAGGGGCACAAGTATAAATTCTGGCATGGAGGTTATCCCATGGAATGCAAGGTTAGACAATTTCTATAGTGTTTCAACCCAATTGACTATTTGTTTCTGCTACAAGAATGAACTGAGCATTATCACAAGTGACAGTCAGGGCTTAGCTAAACTCATACTGCTTAAGATGATCAAGTTTGCACATCTTTGCCTTCTGGTCTAACATAATTCCTGCAAGTGCTGATGTCCAGCCCAGAGTTAGGTGCATTTGCTGTTGCATTTAGTGGGATGGTCAGTGAAACAGTGGAGAAGTGTTAGGTGAAGAGCAGTTTTTCCCATTTTCCAACTAACAGTGGCTGCTTCTTTTGCAGATGTGGTGGAGAAAGATCCAGATGGGGACTGCAGGAGGCTGGCCTTGCAGAACTTGCTACTAATGGAGAACCTGAAAAAGAAACTCAAAATTGTCCCTTCCTAGCTGAAGGGTAAAAGAAATGACCTTTACCTTATACTCTTGCCAGCTGGATGTGTGTAGGCACTGCTGCGGCCTCTTCAGCAGTCACCTGGCTGGAGAAGAGGAAGAAGGGGGGAAGGGTGCCGAGCTGTAAGCCAGCAAACCTGACTTGACATCTGGACTTTGTAGCGGAGGCCAATTTAGTGAGCTATTGCTATCCGGTACGGAGTGTACAGATGCAGGAAGGTAGGCTCGCACTGCCATCCTCCCCACAACGCCCCAGCCCCCACCTCCAGCTATTTATAACCTTGGCAGGTTTGAGCACTCTGCTAAAAATATGGGGAAGATCTCATAGCAGACTTCTTGTCAGAAAAACAGGAGGACTGGAGAGGGCCACTTATCTCCCAGGGCTAAGTCTATGACATGCCCATAACAAAGGCTCCCGTGTCTTCTAGCAGTCAGTGTTTGGCAGAATAGTTACCAGCCTGCTGTTCGAAGGGGTGGCGTGGTGTAGGGAATGATACTGCTGATGAGATGTAAGAACTGAGTAGCTACACTGAGGTTCTGAAAATGCCCCAAACCTTTAAGGCTTGAGCTAGAGCTGTGCTGTGGTTAAGAAGGAACAAAGCAAGAATTCTTTTTATATAATCTTAGTACAGAACTAAGTTTCTATTAAAGGATAACTAACATCCAGATTTTGACCTTAAAATCTCCCCCACTTGTCTTCCCTGAAAGCATACAATTTAAAAACTTCATATTCACCCCAAATTTTGAAGCAAGTCAAAAAGTGGGGAAAAGAAGAATCACTCTAAGCAGAAGGGCTAGTGGGTATGAAATGTATGAGAGTGACTTTAATAAGTACACCTTCGTGGGGCAAGGTAACAGGCTTAAAGGTGAGCAAAACCTGGGTTGCTTACATTGGACTTCACTTCGCACAGTCCTACTTGTGCCAGGGAAGAAATTTACATCCAAAAATCTGACTAGTACAGAGTAGCTTGATGTAACTGTGGTGTTTGGAAAAGAAGCTTCACTGGCTCAAAGTGACGCAGCTTGAGCAGGGAGGATTGGACCAGATGACTCCAGAGGTCCCTTCCAACCCCAACCATTCTGTGATACTGAGGTTTAGTCCAGATTTTTGTAAATGGTAGCTCTAGCCTACGTGACCCTAAGATGTATTTAAATAGAAAAGCTTTGGATTGGGGGAAGCCTCCCTTCATGCTGCATTAAGGGAGTAGATTGACTTTTACCCAAGCTCCTATCCAAACAGGACAGAGATTGTTTTCAGGAGTTCTGACTTATAGGGAATGACAAATCAGTGCCTTAGCAGACCAAAGTTGTACTTGAAAATTTTGTCAACTCAAGAGTCTCCACCTCAGTTACTCAGCTCTTTTCTGTACTCGGAAAAAAGGCCTGAAGTTCTTGTTGCAGTTCTTGTTGTTCCCCCCCACCCCCCAATTTATTAAAATACTAAAAATAGCTTCATTACAGGGTATACATGTGGATCTTTGTATGCAGTGTTTGAGGTAACATATTAACTTCAATACTGTTGCTTGTACAGTCCAGCAGGAAGAATAAATTTCTTGGTAATAACCAAAAAGCCTTGTCACAGCAGTGTGTTGACTGATGTATGACCCCCTAACGCGGACAGAATAAATGACCTAGTATTAAAGTCAACTTTGCGTTTAAGTTGTCAGGGGTCCTCCACTTCATCAGCCACTTCTTCTTCCACCTCCTTGTTCTCCATACTGCTGTGGCACATTTGTTCTGGAACCAGGGTTCGGCTTATGGGAATGCCTACTCCTCGGTGAACTGCCTCAATGGTCTGTGGAGTCACATAGTAGCTCAGGTTCATAGGTGGAATTCTTTTCTGCATCTCTTCCAGATACCGGTAAGCCTAAAGTAATGCAGAGATCACTGTTACGGGATGGGGGTGGTACTGCTATACAAGTCCCAGCAAAATGGTGAAAAACATCCACCCTTAGTGTGTGGCTAAGCTCTTGACAGGAGCTTAGTGTTGAAAGGTGCTAATGCTTAGCCAGGAGTTGTAGCCTTTGCTAACATGACAACCTTTCATAGTCACTTGTGTCAATTCTGTCTTTCTCAGTTTAAAAAAGAAGGAGTCTTTAAAGGCTGGTTTTACATTCTCCGATAGCTGAAGCACTGTCAAAAAAACATGTTGAAAACAAGGTCAATCAGCACAGCTGGAGAAATTAGCACCTGGCATCCTTAGGTTTCGTAATAGTGGCAGGTTACGGTTTAGTCCAAATGCTGGTGTGTGTGTGGGACTTCTGCCCCAAAGAAATGATTCATCAGTTCCTCAAATAACTGCAATTTTACAATTTTCTTTTCTTCTTTGGCCAGGTGGCAAATGAAGTACAGTGTAATTGCCGAGACATGCACTCAGACAGACCCTTCTGTTCTTATCTAATAACTGGGAATGTTGAAGAATCCACCACTGTTTATGCTCTGTGTCCTGTGAGCTTTCTTTTTCCCATGAAATGAAAAATATATTAATATGGATATAGTTCCTGAGGTCTACCCCACTGTGCTGAGCAGTTTAGCTCCTGTAAAGGAGCCTCTACTATGGAATGTTGTCCCGTATGAGAGAATCATGCTATACCAAGCTGCACTGGCATATATAAAATACAGGCTCTGTAGATTGGAAGAACTGAGAATTAACTTACCATATGGAATTCCTGCACTTGTACATAATGTTCAACCAGAAATCCCAAGACATCGCCGTGACGGATGGCGTTGTCAAAATCTTGTTCAGCTAGGAGAAGTTCACACTGTCTGACTGCCTCCTTGGGATCTTCAGAGTAAACTCTAGTAAAGAGCAAAAGGAAACTTAACAGTCTGGGGGAGACTTTTTTTTTTTTTTACTGTGTTACATTTTGTAATTGCCTTTTTGACAGAGCTACGCTCTTCTCAGTCCATACACTTGCTTATACTTCAGGTTACCTTTTCATCTTTAATGTCAACAGCACTTTTAAAAAAACACATAATAGGCTTCCTGCTAGAAAAATGTAACAGCAGCTTTTAGAAGCGAGTATGCAATTTATTTATTAAACTGTAGGTACCAGTACAACTTTTCTTCTTGTATGATATTTCTGTCATTAGTTTACATGCTCTGAATACTGCAGCTCACCTCCGAGCATGGATGAATCGCTTAATCAAGGTCATCTTGCTTTGCAAATGTGCTAGTTTGCTTTCCTCTTCCAGAGGGCTTCTAGTCTTTGCTTTTGAAAGGCACTTATACGCTTCTGTCAGTGCTCCTTGTGCTTTCTCATAGTTCTGATACTCATCAATTTCTACCTGCAAGAGGAGAAATGAGATGAATGTCTTGCCCCAGAACTAAACCAAACACCTTTAGCAGCCACAGAAGGGGGGTGTACCTGAGCACATGCATCATAGAAACCTGCGAGCAGGTCAAGGGCCCTTCCTTTAGTATAGAAGCTAATGATGTTCTTCATAATCTCGGGGTCCTTCCGCCAATCCAGTGATTGTAGATAGTTGGCTGCCATGATATAAATCTCTCTCTCTCTGGAAACTCCCGCAAAGAAGACAATTTTCTTGGTATCTCCAGATTTCAGCAGTGCCCTCATAGCCTAGCAAAGGAAAGGGGGGCATGGGGGGAAGAGGGGGAAAAAATTATTATGAATGCAAAACCATAAGCTATGCTAAAATGGCTAGGAGGCCCCGTCTGGATAGTCTACTGTATGAAGACTGTTCCAAGATTTACTTTTCAAAACACCTGTGTTTTGAGAAATCTTAGGAAGGTAATAGGCTCAGCCTCTTCAGCTTTTTTTGCTATGTAGCCAGGCTGACCTTTAACTTGTTTCCTGCTTGCGTGTATTTCTTGGTCGCCAAGTAGTAATTGCCTTGTCTCATGCAGCAATCAGCAATTTGCTCCAACAGCTCTCTCTGGGCCTCCTCAGAGAGGTCCTTGGAGTCCTTACAGACCGTCATCTTCTCAGCCATCTCTTCCGTAATGGTCAGGTTCTGCTTCAGGCAAAGTTGCAGAGCTTCATGGTACTAATGGAAATGAGAAAGCAATGAGATGTTACAAACACCACAGTGATACCTTATGTTCCTTGTGCTGTAACGTACGCAAATTAGCTATATGAAAGTACAAATGCTAACAGCTGTGGGTGCTCTAGCTCGAACATTGTTGTGTAGTTAAGCATCCTGACTCTTCCATGAAGACCACTGATTCTCATCTGTTTTCTCAGAGGACACTAGTCTGGCACTAAAGATTCATCCACTTCATCTCTTTGAATGTGACATTCTCAGAGACATACAAGACAGATTTATTAAGCATGGTTGATTATATTAAGGTTTTCAGCAAATAAAATAAATACAGGTATTTGAAAGATTTTGTTAAATAATTTGCTACTTCCCTTTTAGGAACAAATTTTGAGTAGGATATACAAGAGCTTTTAGCCTGGAAAAGGGCTGCTGTACCCTTGCAAAACATGGAAGAATGTAAGACATAGGACCTCATTCAAGAGGAGTGGGTCTAGGACTGCTTTGGTACCCAGCGGTAAGGCTGAGTTGCCAGTACAATAAATGAGGGCACGGTAGAAGTGTGTATAAGTTTAGGTGAGAAATGTAAGCGCCTTAACTACATTGGTGGTATGACATAAGGGACAGCATTGATTTTTTTTTTTTTTTTTTTTTGACTGAGGATGTTATAATTTTCCTGTCTCTAAATATGTTAGTTTAGAGAGTAGGAGGGTTTTTTTTTTTAACCAAGAGTGCAAAATCTGCAGGTTTTAAGCCAGAAATAAGATAGAAAGTCAGAAATCCATTTCTAGAGTTGAGCCAGTGGGCTACCACCCTATGAGTCATTGGCATGAGAGGAAACTTTAAACCTCACAAATATCTCTGCGTATCTGTTTACAAACAAAGATAAATGTATGTGTGTGCACGTACACACCTGTTGCGCTGCTCTTTACCTGTGCACAGAGAGACCAGAGATGCTGGACCTTACCTTTTTGGCTGTTAGCAGCAACTCCATTGCCTTCTCATACTGAGCATGTTCAATAAAAAAATCAGAACAACGGGCTAGCAGAGCTGGGTCTGATTTATCATCCAGGTCTTCAGCAATTAGCTGTAGGGCCCCAAACTGCTGCGTGGCAAAGGCAAGCTCCAGTGCTTTGGAGAAATGTCCTGCCTGCAAAATTAAGAATGAGTCTTTAAAGACTAGAGTAAGCACTGTAGAATCAGTTTACAGGATACCCTAGAGAGGATTAATAAAGCATTACCCACTATGAACAAACAATTACTGAACAGTACATATAGTAAAAACTACAGTTCATTTAATGTTCCTCTGCTGTAGGAACTGCTTCGGTTTAAAATTTGGTATTTTTTACTAAGACGACATTTACCTTATGGTATAACATGACAGCTCTGTCCATTTGCTCCCCCTTTTCCTCATAATAGCAGGCTGCCTCTATCATGTCTTCTGGAGAGCTGAGAAGAGCCAAGTTCATCAGCTGATCATCTAAATTGTTATCCTATTCAAAAGCAAAGACTTGGCTTTAGGTATGCAGCAAACAGATTTCATAATTCTGTCTTCGGGCAAGCCTACACCTTTATACTGTCACACAGTAGCCCATCAGCTCCCTTCTGTGTAAAACCTATACCAACCCAAGTGACTTTGAGCTGCAACAATGATAATTTGTTTCAGGCAGTTTTCTGTTGAGATATACAAGAAAAATAATGTCCCATATAACCAAGCCTTTATCAATGCCTCTTTTGCAGGAGATGCAAGCAGAAACCAGGTGCATCTTCACAGTGGGTTGTATATGAGCAAGCAGTGTCTCACAAGAGACAATGGGCAGAAACAACTTGTACCACTTCCATTCTGTATGCTGCCTAAGGATAGAATCCTACTTTGCTTTTGGACATAAATGTACCTCTCTGCATACCTTACACAAGCGGATGGCATTGTTAAATGCCTGGGCCCTGGTGTAGAAATGTACAGCCTGCTTGATGTCATCCTGACTCTCATACTGGCGGGCCAAGTGATACGATGCTGCCCAATTCCCCGTTTCATTTGCTATTTCAGCAGCCTGAAAAGGAAATCATATAGCTTTACTTTTTGCCCATGCTCATCCCAGGAATGAGAATTCTCTGGAAGCAGATGGGAGCAGGCTGCCTTCCTTACCTTCTGAATGTTGCCCTGAAAGCAGTGGACACGGACTAGGGAAAAATAATCCTGAGCCAGCGCATAGTATTTTAGTGCAGATTCCATATCGGATTGGCTTTCCAGATACTGTGCCCACCATTTCCACAGGCTCCTAAAAAAGCAACAACATTAACTGCAGTAACAAGAATTGCCAGAGACTGCATTTTTCACTCCTGGTGATCTTGAGTTCAAGACTAGATGATACATTTTTTTAGAATGTAAACAAGGCTTTACCCCCAACTCAGGGGTGCTCTTCAAAGGTCTGCACTGTGAGGGAGTTCAGCCTAGATATCTAATATGGCAGTTCTTGAGTGAGATTTAGCATAGTCCTGAAAAGCTGGAGGAGGATCCTAACGGATAAGGCAGGGGTTGAACTCGCGGCTGAGAGGATTCATACTCCTCCTTCCCTCCTCTCTTCACAAGTTGTATTTCAGACCTGAAAATCCCACTGGGGAGAAGGAACAAGCATAGCACTGACTTGTCTTTCATCTTGTTGACATAGTTCTCCAGGGCTTGTAAGTCTTCAGAGAGCATGCGGGGTACCTCAAACCTATGCGTGTCTGACTTCTCATAGCTGTAGAGAAGAAGAACATATTAGATGAGAAATTACTACCTTCATATTAGCTCACTTCCTGTGTAAAAAATCCATTTCATGATGTTTGACAGCCATAGAATGCCAACACTGGTAACACTGCTTCATTTGTATTACTGCATTCTCTGTAAGACCAGTTGCAGTCTGCCAGCACCATCAAAAATAAAAAGTTCAATGGTCCTGCAAGGCACCTGGAATCAGGGAGGCAAAATGATCACAGGACAGTAAATACTTTAAAAGTGCCAGTGATGGTTCAAAGAAACACCCCAGAAAGCTCCCCAAACATCAAGAACATCCCTGTACACTTGACTGAAAAGGTCACAAGAGCCCTGGGCTCCTCATCTTGCCTAGTGCTGCTGCCATCCACTGCAACTTCAGCCTCTTTTTCACTACCCAGAGCTCACTGCACTTCTGCCACCATCTACTGTTGGGGTCTCTGCTCACCTCCTGGCCTGCCTTGATCACCTAAAACAGGTCTGTCTGATCACATCAGAGCTCTACTTTCACTCTGAACAGAAGTGACCTTATTACATTGTGAGGCTTCACATGATAAAAAATATATTAAAATAAGAATTCAAACAACAAATACAAGACATTAAAAAAAAATCACTTCTCCTAACTTCTCTAAGGACTCATCAGTCACAGGAGAGGACCAGGTGCCAGAAGCACCTAAGTCAGACTAAATTCTGCCACAGCAGTTGTGTCTGGGACTCTCAGGAGAAGTAAACAAGTGGTTTTGTCATGGAAAAGGAAGGAACAGAGGGCAGTGGTCTTCCAGAGACGAGTACAGGATTGGATATCAGTGGGCTTCAACTATTGGCCCTGAAAAGACACTTAACCTTTCTGACGCTAAGCTTTATTAGCCTGGGAGGGTGCTGGGAAGTTTATTGTAACAACGCTTCACTCCATGAGATAGAAAGCGCCAGAAACAGGAAAAGACTTTAATTAATTATTGCTGGTCATCATCAGACATCCTCCTTAGCCTGCCTCCAGTCTTCACGAGAGAAAAAGGCTCTAAATCCCCTGGGTGCCACAGGCTAGTGCTTACTGGGTGAGTGCAAGACTCTGCTCTCCGGTTGCCTCCAGGTGCTTAGCGTAGTTGTAATACGTGGTGCGTAGGTGAACCCGATCGTGAGCTTCAGCTGTTTCGATGGCTTTCTGCCACTGGTTTGAGGCTTGATAGAACTTGTTCAGGAGGTCGTAACGTTTGCAAGCCTTGTAGAGTCGCTCCGCATCTTCCTGGAAGCAGAGCATACAGATGCCTCGTTATCGCCGACCGGTGTTTCAGAGGTGTCCTTCACAACAGACACTGCACTTTGGAGTAGTTTATTAGTGCAGGTCATTGTAATGCAATTAAAGTAACAATAATTCAGGCAGGGGGGTTAACCACCTAAATATATGTAGCCTGGAATAGCACATTACTGGGAAACAGGATGTTTATGTGAAAATAAGGAAAGCACTCAGATCCTGGCATTTACTGTACGGTATCAACTGTGGGGGGGTGGGTGACATGACCAAGCCATCAACAATTAAACGCTGTCATCAGGAGCGTAAACCATTTCAGAAAGGGGAGGTATGCTCATGTGGGGCTACAATTAACAGCCACGCTGCCTACCCAGAGGTGAGGTCCAGGAGAAGGTCCTGAGCCAAAACTAGGGGTTTTGGCAAGAAGGCATTACACGCCAGGGGACCCCCCTGCAACCTCTGAGCAGGTCTCAGAGGCAGCAATGCTGCTCATGGATAATTGAGATCCATTCTGGGGAAAAAAATGCTATTAATTTAAGACAGAATTGGAACAGGAGGATTTTGCCGATGCTGACGCAAGGGCGAGCAAATTTGGAACTATTATTTTTATGCTTTGAGAGGTACTCCTGTGGAAGGAGCATTTTCCTGCTCCACCCAACTGCTATCCAGCTGAACACTATATTTAGTAAATTGAGATTATCTGTCCAAGACAGAAAAATAGTTTCTGTCTCTTATTGTTTCAAATTCAAAAAAGCATAGAAAGTAGAGAAGGAAGATTCCTGCACTATGACTTTGTACGAGATGAAAAAAAGCAACAGAACTGCATTCGTTTTACTACAGTTCCCCTCCACCTCTCCAAATAGATCTAAATGTCCAAAAGAAGGAGTATTGACACTTTTCAGCCTCATAGGTTTTTCTGCCAGGAAGCTTTTCCAAACATTTAGTTTGAATTTTCCTTTTCTTCTTCACTTTAACTCAGAATAGTTACTCTTTGTCTCGCCAACATTTATACTCTTAAAATAGTTGTAGATTGCTAAACACCTTTTTAAGCCAAATTCTAATTATTCAGCTATCTTAAAGATTTCCTTGTCTGTGAAATCTTTCCAAGAGCTTAACAATCTGCACTGATTTTCTCTGAACTTCTTCCAGTTCGTCAACATTTTTTTTCTGGTAATGAGATACTTAAGGGTGAAAGTTAATGTTCCAGCTGTAGCTGCAACAAATACCTAGACAGAAGTTATCAAATCAAAGCCCCAGGATGTGGTGTCTCCTCAAATGCAGCCCCAAACAGATTTTTTGTTGTCATAGCACCTTGCCATTTTTTATCTAATTTGTGATTTCCAGTGAACCGTGGGGTATTTCATCAATTCTCCCTTCCCAGATTTTCTCTCTTACAGATCATATGCCTGGATCTTTTATGGTTCCCAAATTAAAAATCTCTGCTTTTCTTACAGATCATTGATGAAGACATTAAATAAAGGTGAACAGAGTGGAATACAGGCTCTTATCATTCATCTAATGCAACAGCGATCTGGTCAGTTTTCAATCCACATGATAATTCTGGTCTCAAACCCATTTTAGATCTCAGTTCTATTGGTAATCAAGGGGAATGGGTTCAGACTTCAGTAAAGACACACAGGAAAGACAAGGTCCATTTTGGTATGTATTTGCTGCCAGGTCGGGCTCCAGATACAGGTCTGAGGGACAGTTGCCCTGTGCACCAGAGTACGGGGAGAACAGCCTGACCGCATCCTCTGGCTGTGCTGGACCCAGGCAAGTTACTGCTCCCATGACGGGAGAAGCTGGGATGGAGATCTGGGCAACTGTAGTAGAGCAGGCATCCCTGGGACAGCACAAGCAGCAACTGTGACTTGCCAGAGCTCTCCAACTCTGCAGGAAACATCAATTTTGCCTAAACTGCTTAAATGTCTTAAGCCAGCCCTTGCTCTCTGGCAGAATGCAGCTTTAGCCTTTCACTCTACAAACAAACCTGCCAAAAGGGAACTTGTGTTTCCCAAATTGGACCTTAAAATATGTTTGTTGAAATATTTTAGCTAGCATACTTTGAGGTACATCTTTTTAATCCAGTCAAACCTAGAATGATTAAGCTTGGAAGAATTATGCCCCAAGAAAACAGTTTTTCTGTTTAATGTTTCACACGTAAACCATCCTTAAAAGATGCTTCCTTCATTCAGCAATTTTTCGTATGGGAGTAAAACTCCCATATAAATTCTGTACAGCAGTTAATAAAACAGACAAATTAATTTGCTATACCCTTAGGCGGTTATGCCTCCTGGTAGTCTTATTTCCAGGCATCAGATTCTGCCACACCCATTCTCATCTACTCTTTGAGGAACATGAAAAGGGCTCAGGTGACCGCTGAGCCCTCTGGAGTTCAGGGAAAGCCCCTGATGAGTGTCACGCAGGAATCGTGCAGCACGGGGTTGTGCAATGCTGAAAGAGATGCCTATTTCCCTATGATAAAAGCTCAACTTCAGGAAAATATTTGTCAGAACTACTCATCACTCCCTGGAAACCTAGCAATAGGTTTTACTCCCCTCCAAGCTTTTTGTGTCTCAGAATTTTAAAAAAATGACCAGTTTCTCATTTTTGTCTCTAGTTAAGCAGGGTGGATATTCCCAGATGCGTATGGTCAGCGGGGTTTACCAGCATGCCCAGCTGAATGGCCAGCACCGCCACTCTGGCCTCCTGCTCTGGTTCTTGTTCAGCCTCCCTCAATGCCTTAGCTCCTCTTGCATGACCCATGTTTCCAAGGCAAATTTTGGCAACATCGAGCCTCTGAGTCTTCACGCACATGCGAGCCATGTTCTCCCAGACAGCCTCACTGTAAGAAATGGGAAAGGAAAGGAGAGCTGTTTTGGTGTCACTGTTAAGGCTTGGGTACTAAGCAGGTAAGATGCAAGGAAAGAGGAGAGCGTGAAAGGGAAAACTCTTAGTACATTGGACACTTGCTGGATGTAACAAAGAGACTCCAGCTGCTGTGTGAAGATTGAAAAGGAACAGAAATAGGTCCCAGACATAAAGGTTAGTTCTGGAGCTGAATGCCCACAGCCGTAAGGAAATACTGCAGGTTTTGCTTTACACCAATGTCTAAACAAAAGCAGTTATGGTTGCATGTATATAAGCATTTTTCATGTGTCCATCACTGTGGTTCTTGCTGTAGCTGCAACATATAGACATTCACTATACCCCCACATCAGTGTTCAGAATTCAAAAGAAAAACTATGAGAAGTCTTATAGACATAAACCTTACACTGGAAACATCCTGCTACTGTCCTGCATAGTTCAAACATGGAACAGCTATTAGGAGCCTAATAGTTGCACTCAATAACAGGGAATGATGTGTAGGAAACAACCAACCAAACTATCTTCTGATTTAAAACTTGCACAAATAATGGCACAAAGAAAAGCTTTGCGATGCTCAGAATGAGAACTCCTCAGGGCTAAGAGCTTCCACTTAACATTGCAAAATCATCTGCCAAGACAGAGGCAGGGACCGGCTGAGCACTGCACTCCCATACAGGAACGTCAGGTCTCAGCGGGCGGCATTGCTCAACAAGGGACCGCAACACAATTGACCATTACATGGGGTGACAAGCAAAGATTTTCATAGATTCTGTTTACATTTGAGGCTCTTCAGAATAAAGTGCAATATGTTTGACTAATAGAAACCATAAGCATTCAAAATGTGGGATTTTTTCAGTGTGTGAACCTCAGCAGAGGTATGGTCCATACAGTTCTCAGATACCACCATGGCACAAAATAAGTACGTAAGTGATAAAAGCAGGAAAAAAAAAAAAAAAAGATAAAAAAGTTGAATGACACTTCACGTCCCGCATCTGCAAGCAAATCCCCTTCCAGTTTTCCTATGATTAAAATGTTTTTCTCTGCCCAGTTGCTGTGGGAAAGCCCTGCACAAACAGGGGAAAGTGACTAACCGGGAAGCAGTGAAGCAGATGAGACACGACGTGCTGTCAAACACATACAATAAAGAAAGGCAGAGAAAAAATGTTTTTCCTAATTTACTTTACAATTAGAGCATCTTTTATTTGCACCTACAACTGGTATAACTTTTTCAGGTAGTAATCAACATAAATATGTGACATTAAGGCCAAAACAGTATAGAGAAAATAAAATAGGATCAGAAGTGATAAATCAGGGGCAAATTTCAGATAGTTCAGAAGTTTTCCTTGTTTAGAAAAGCAAAAATGCATGTCTGAACATTTTACTGACTTTCTTATATCTGCATGTCCATGCTGAGTGTGGTTCAAATGCAGCCTCCTCTCATGCTCTGCTCCAACATGTCCAAGTCCCCCAGACTCGGGGCAGACTGAAAGAGCACAGTAATTTCTGAACTAGAAAGGCCTTACATAAACTTCAGCACTGGATCCTTCTGCGTGTAAGTCTATGCATCGCCACTCAATATAGAAATGCTGACTTTTATCAGCAGAAGTGACTTTCCTGATTTTTGAAAAGTTGGAATTGGTTTCTCTTTTATTCCAGCCACTGGCTGTATCTGGAACTGGAAAAAGCAGAAAAACCACCATTAGAGAACATTTAGGTTGTGTCAGATATCATCACCTGGGTGTGATCAAAAAGGAGAGTTCTGTCATTAGTAAAAGATGTGAAATATTGTGTGTGTGGGCATGGCTGTGCTTTGCTATGCACAAGGAAAAGAAATGTATTTTTCCAAAATTTGTAGCATGCCAGAAGAAGTTGCCACTAGCCATTTCACTCTGGGTGAAGGAACGCACGCCTGTGCTGTGCTTTGTCAAACTGACTAACAGCAAGTTTCTGAAAGGAAATAAAAATTTTTATTTTTCAGAGCCTGGACAGCTCGCAATTCCAATGCAAGAAGATGAGAGTTCAGGGCCTTGAGCAGACAAGCAGATGAGAAATCTTATGTAGACTACAGAGAATGGAAACTTTTGAAGGGAAATAGACCAAATAGTGTATTTTAAAGTACAAAGTTAAAAGATAACAGTGTGCAGAGACACACAACAGGACTTAGAAGATGTACTCATCATCTATCGGCTGCACTATGCTTCCCTGAATGGCAATGCCTCCTGCCAACTTCAAAACACGGTGGGAGCTGCTGCCCCCAGGATTCCTCTTTGGGAGCTCTTGCCCCGCGCACAGCCTGCCTGTGGGCCACCTCGGCACCCATGCCAGCCGTACGCAGTGGACCACCCAGATGTACCTCTGCCCTGAGGAGCTGGAGCTCTGCCATCCCACCTCTTCCTCCTCCACTCCAAATCATTTGCAAAACAAACCTGAGAGGCTCCAGCAGCAGGGTGCTGCTTGGGTGCAACAAATACAGAGGAAGAAACATCTCCAGTTGATGTGCTCTGCATTAGGTTTTATTTTGGCAAGCACTGCCTTTCTGACAGTCCCAGCTGGAGAGATGGTGAGCACACACCAGAATTCACCACTGTGGTCAAACCGGACCAAAGACACTGAATTTGGAAGTGTTCACGGTAGAGCAGTGCTTGCACAGACTCATTCAGCGCGGAGACCAAGGCAAGAGACAGGCTAAGAGCAGCTCACCAGCACAAGTACCTATGAAAGGTGAAAACATTGCCTCCCTCTGACCATCCCTTCTCCTGCCTCTGCCCTCCAGAAGCGCTTGAAAGAATGTTTCCTCTAACGAACCTGGCCCTGCTCTGCACAGAGGAGTTCCCATTCTCCGACTGGAGCTAAGGATGGCTTTGTTAGCAGCTGCATGGGGGAGAACCCACAGCCAAACCTTCTCCCCTGGTCCATGGCAAGCTGCAGCAGAGGCTGGTTCTCTCCAGCAGACGTGTCCGTCACAAGAAGGACACTGCTCTGCTAAGGTACATACATGTATGATTTCAATTTTCTTCCTGCAGCAAAATACTAGAAAACTGTTTCGGCTTTGAGAGTCCACTCATTTTACCACCACACTCATTACGCTGCTGCTAAGGTATGCAAGTATTTCTGACACAGCAACATACTATTTGCTTGCAAAGACCATCTTCATATGCAGATATTACATGCTTATTAATATATTTGTTTGTATTTATTATTTTAAGATATTGTTTATTAGATTGTATTTAAAATCTAGAAAGGTCCCAGAGTAACACCACCCTGTGAAATGCAAAAGAACCAAAGTACTTTACAAAAACAAACTACCACATAACACAGAAGGTCTCACTGCCTAACAGAAGCACAAACCCCAGAGCTGTTGGCCACCACAGAACACCGCAACCAAGCCTCAGCTGTGCAACGGCACGGACTGTGTCTCACCAAAACCACAGGGGGTTAATGCAGCAGATCCATGCTCCCAAACCTGGGCGAGGACCAGGACACTGGGACTGATCCACCACAGCTCCTGCAGAAAGACCAGGGGACCTTCAGCCAGAACCTCAGTTTTACCTTCACCCCAAAAAGAAACCTCCAGCCTCTCCACAACATCACTGATCAGAGAGAATGGTCACTTTTTATAGCGCCAAATTCTTTTTTAGAGATTTCCCTTGCAAACTATTGAGCTTGAGGTACCCGGCAGGCTTGCTGGCACAAGCGGGCAGGCCTGCAGGCAAGGGATAGGTTTAGAGATGAGAACGATCCAGGAAGCATCAGCAACACACTTCCATGTTTCTCCGTGTCTCAAGAACAACCTCGGCCTTGAGATGGCAGGCGGACACCTCCAGCACCAGAGCAAGGGTCCTGCCCGTCAGTTTTTCTGCCCCTTTGGAATGTGGGTAAATTACTGCTGGTCTGGTTAAGGACCAAGAAACAGGAGGTACAGAACAGGCTCACTTAAATCCCAGGCAAACCCACGGTTTATCTCTCAACAGTTGTTAGTGTAAGCAAGAAAGACGAATCTGCCTTGCATCCCTAAAAGGCAGCAACTCTTCTCTCCAGGCCTGGCCCCACTGTCGCATATAAAATTCCAAGTAATAATTTACCCTGCCCCCAACTCATGCTCTGGGAATTTCCTGTTCTTCCCCTCCTCCTCCTCCTTTTCTTCCCCCTGGAAAGCCGCTCACATCTGTACTTCATCAGCTGAAGCTGGAAACTTAATGAAGACCAGACGCAGCAACAGTGTGAGCCGAGCCATGGGAATGTGCTCCCCGGGGAGCGACACCTCCCCATGACGTGCACGAATGAATGATCGATCTGCTGCTGCACCCCAAACTCCCCAGGCTCCAGGCCACATCAACAGCATTATGGATTTGGAAAGCAAACTTTGACACCTCTTAAGACTGGACACCAATTTTACCATATATTTGATGAAAAAGTTTTTCTTCCTTTCTATCTGATCTTTTGCATCTGTTTTTCTATGAAACTATGTTTATAGCATCTAACCGTCTGATTTTACAAACTCTTCTGTTCCTATATATTTTTCATTGCCCATTTTGCATGAAAGTTTAAAGAAAAAAATCCAGTGAATGGAGTATTATTTAGATGTTCTAGAGATTTATATGTCTGAAGCACCTCACTACAAAATCTCTCTCCATACATTTAATGGAATATATTTGGAAAATGAACATATGTTTCATCTCTTGCCTCTAAATACCTTGATCAGGAGAAAAAAAAGAATCTCTCTTTCCGATTTGGGCCCCAGTTCGTTGAACAGGACCCTGAGTATTCTGCTTTAAAAGAATGATACTTGAGATACTACTGTATAATGCAAAGGAAAATACTAATGTAAGATACAATAACACTAATATCAGATGTAGTATCTGTAACACTATATTATATATAACAATATACTATTACATCCCTATAACATTCTATTATAGATAATATATCATAATATATTATTACGTCCCTAAGGCATACATCTACCTGGAGCGGGTGGGTGTCCCCTTGTGCCTCAGGCACAGCCTGGGCTGTCGAAAATGGAAATAGATCCAGCAAGTGGGAGAGCTTTTGCTGACCCAACGGTGGGGACAAGGAAGCTTCGCTTTCCTATCACAAAACAAACCATACAAGAAATTCAAAGCAGATTCTCAGCAGCTTGGCCAACTGGGACCACAGTGGATGAACCATTCTGGTGTGAAGGGTTTGCTACTAGACCTACTCTAACGTAAGCAGAGTCTGGGCTGGCCTGGACAAACACTGCAGGGCACTGGGCACCACCCTTCCCCAGCCTCCCCCCACTGCCTACGTGCTGCTCGGGGGTGTTTTCTATGCAAAGGAAAAGGATGGGACAAAGCAGGTGCTGCTTCCTAAGGAAAATTAGCAACATCTATTACTATTTTTCAAATGTTAATCCCTTGCCTGGATTTCGGTAACTTAAAGTTGCATGTTCCAACCCCTGAAAAAACACGTTAGAATAATGTCATCTGGCTGAAATGTACAACGGTGGGTGACTCTGACCAGGTAACTCATTTATGATCAACTTTACATACACGTGACTTGATAGACTGGTCATAGGATAAAAGCATCACGCTGTGGACCGTAACATCTACAGAGGGCTTGGACATGGTCAAATGAGACAAATGACGTAACACCTAAGGTTAGCAGGCATGAAAAGCTGATAGTTTAGAAGTACTATGTAAAATTAAACACATCTATAAAGACAGACTGTTCTTATCTTCAAACCACTGCAAAATAAAGAGAGAGTTAAAAAGTCAAAATTGCTGGCTTATTGTCTGTTCTCCTGTAACCTGGAAAAAACTTGGGACTTGAAAAAATGATGCGTTATCTGATGTAGCTAAATTACATTAGGTGCTTTTAAAATGTATTTATTGGATTCTGGTTATGCCTGTTCAGTGGAACTAAAAGATAACAAGGAACTAAATAACGTATGAAAAGTTGCAACAATTCAATGAGATTCTTGATAGCGTTAATCATATTAAATGAGTCCTTCTCTGAGAAATACGTCAGGCATTTTTCATGTATTATCAAAACATTGAAAGCTGTCTAGATTATTCCTAAAAACTCTTCCCTGGCAGAAGCAGAGTATTTGATAAAGCAACAAAAGCTTTACAGAATATTATCTGTAATACCATATGAAATAGATAGCTTTGTCTATTCCAAACTTATCCTGATAATATCAACACCAAGCTAATGTTCAGTGTGAACTGTATCAAACAAAACTCTTGTGTCCTAAGGAATGCAGTAAGTACTGCAATTGAATATACTGCTGCACATTTTTCAGTAGTGTCCATTAAGGTGTTTTGGGGTGTTTTTTTTAAGGATCAGAAAGATTCCTGGACTGTTTTGTATTGGAAGCACAAGACCTCTGAGGGGAGATAGAGAATGTCACTGACTGTGAATGCACCAACAAGAACCATTTGATGAAAACTGTAACAAAAATGAGTAAGTGAACCATTTTGGTATGAGCAGACTAGGAAAATTTGCCAGATCTTTGCAAAACTCATTTAATTTTGACTTGGTGTGATCTACTCATTTGGGTAATTCCCCAATTTTACATCTTTAGATATTAATTTATTGAATTTTTATTTATTTATTTATTTTATTAATTGAATAGAATGATGCAAAGCCATTTGCCTATTAAAAAATAATAGAAAAAAGATTATGCCCTGCATAAGCAACTGTAAACAGAATTTACTAGGTAGTAAATGGACAAACGCAGTACAGAAACAACTAGTTATCTGATATGATCTAAATTATTGAGAATCTGAAAGTAAAATCACATTTACGTAACTGATTTCTCACCCCGAAAGACCCAAAATGCTTTATAAGCTGCTGTGCAAATTGTATGCAGTAATGTAACCTACCACTGAGCAGAACCACTCTCTAGCATGGAACAAACAATTAGCAAACAGCTACTTCCAGACAAGAACATCCACCAGAAATTTTGCCATGGGAAAAAAAGTGATCATGTGCTTGCTGAATTACGGCATCCAACAGCAATTACTACTGCCTTACATTGCGCTTCAGATACTCTCCGTACTGGTGTGTTATCTGGGTGGGCTGAAGACCACAGTGCTGCTGTCTTTTCTGCTCTGTGAGCCATGACCGGGGCTCCCAGAAAAATTTCATCATCACAAAAACTGAAAGTCCCAAATCATTTGTGATGTGGCAGTCCCCATCAACAGAGAGACCATACGGACTTAAAATTATGCAGCCTCTTTAGAGATGACCACCTCACTGTAGCTAGAGGGATGCAGCATCTGATCTAAGACCAGCTTTGTCACCAGCCCCAGCACCACCTCCTGTGTTTTATGTGGCAGTGAACTGATCCACTTGACTCATCTGCATCCGTTCCCAGCTGCAACTCACTACATAGCCACCCACCCATCTGTGGCAACAACAAGAGGCAATCTGGGAGAAAGACGTTTACTTTTTTCCGCTGGGAAAGCTGCCTTAAATGCAAACTCATTGACTTTCATGGATTTGCACATGTAACATGAAGAATTTCTCAAGTATCATATATCCCAAACCACAAACTAATGCCATGATGTTTAGATGACCTAGTCCCTTTGATGCTCAAAGACAAGTATGACTTAGGAAGGATATGATTTATTTTTAATGTTGATGGAATTAAAAAAAGAGGTTGAATATTCTCACACCAAATAATCTGTGTGGAAAGAGGAAGAGATGTGACTAAGTTTTAAATGATTAGACTGATTTGTCCAGCCTTTGCAAAATACAATTGCTATTTTTTTTTTACAGGTAACATGCAAAGAAAGTTTGTGCCCTTGTGAAAATACATGCTTAGATTTCAACAAATCACAAAAATCAAAGACGGGGGGGGGGGAGAAGCAGGCGTGTGATTGGGTAGAAGAGATTTTTCCCTAAAGGTAAATCTCTCCTGGCATTATCTGCATATGAACATGACCTGCCTTGCTGCTGAATCACAGCCTTAAAAATAGTAACAAATAATCCATGGGTTATAAAATATGAAAATATAGTCAATGCTGTTAGGAAATTTCTTTGAAGAATGGCAGAACACCAGTGTGTTATTTATATTGAAACTTCTAAAAGCAGAGATGTATGGAAACATGGCCAATCGCAGGAAAGAAAGAAAGCAAAGATGTTGTACTGCTGTCAAAGTATGAAAATGCTCAAAGTACCTAAAGCTTAATCCATTTAAGGATTAAAAATGAGCCAAGTGCACAAAGAAGGGGTGAAATCATAGCCAGATTTGTACATTCAATTTCAATAGCTGAAAACTAACTATAGGGGCATATGAACTTCATTGAAATATTTTCCACTCCTCTCAGCCACAAGTCTTAGAAAATAAAATGTTGCCTTTCAAAAAATTTCCAACCAGTTTGTCTACGTGTATTGGGTTAGTGTGGATTTGTTGACTAAGGGCAAAGTAACTTAGCTGGTAAGACAGAACTGCTATAAATCAGTTTCTAACCTAGTTTTATTAACGACACTAATGTGAATTCTTGTGCCAACATCTCAGGTGGAGTCAGTGCAGCGCGGCTGCGCCTGGTGATGCAGGTACTCTGCCACGACTTCTCGCTACTCCCTCTCCAGGCTGTGGACAAGAATGTCACACCTTCATTTCACAATATACTATTTAATACTACACCTTGTACAGTATTTTTTCAGCCTAAAGAATTTTGACAGGCTCAGCTCAAGGAAGGGCATAACCACAGGCGATAATGCCCAGAGGAGCAGGGGAGGCCGGCAGCAGCAGCAGGGCAATACCTGCCAGGGCTGTCTGCCCTCAGCCCCGGCCCCGCAGCAGGACTTGCTATGGCAGGCCATGGAAACAGCAAACAGCCATTTGGAGAGTGGGTCTCTGAAAGAGCCCTCTGGAAACATCCATGTTCAGGGACAGTTTGAAATGTCCTCAACAACTCTTTTTTAATCTGTTTATTAAAGCTGCTTTCCTTGCAGCTTCTGCAGCACCAGCACTGCGGTCCTGGCTTGCTGTATGGTTATCAATTCCGTACTGGATTGTGAACAGAGGCATTATATTAAGGAACTTGCAGAAGCTTTTCCATCCTCTGGCCACTGAAGGGAGGTGGCCAGCCTTCTCAGAGGCACTGCAGAGCTACCAGCGTTGACAGCACACCAGGACGTGGGGCTCAGGGCTGTGCCAGCCCTGCCCAGTTGCAATGCAGAGATTTTCAACTTCATTCACATCGTAATACTTCCAACTGCCTTTTCAGACAACCTCAAATTCTTTTTTTTACCAGGTTGAGAACCTCGAGTTTTTGTATTTTCTATTTATCTGCCATGCTCCCTTCTAGGGTTGCAGAGAGGAAGGGAGACATCAGTGGACCCCCCCCCCCCCCCGCCTTCGTCATGCTGTTCAACTGCAAACCTCAATATTGTTTTGCTTTTAGTAAAAAGCATTTCAAAATCCCTCTCCTCAATCCGTTTCTGCAGAGCTGATGTTCGGAGGGTCGAGGCTAGGGACTTCTTTTTTCCCTTTTAAAGAGGACTTCTGAGGTGCTCCCCGGGCTCCCCTGCGATGCGCAGCCCCATCCTCGCAGCCCTGCTTTGTGCTTCTGGGAGGGTAGGAGGAGTGAGACGGGGAGGGGGGCTCGCCGAGGGGAGGAGGTACAACTTTAGAAGTCTCCATAGTCTTTTCCTTTCAGGAAACACATCCTGTTAATGTTTGACTGCTGTGGCAGTGGCTCTGTTTGTTGCAGTCGACTACGCCCAGAGGCTCACCAAAAACAGCCACAAAAACAGCCATTTCCTCTTCGTGGAGAGGTGGGGGGGGCCTTTTCCTCACAGCAGTGGCTGTTCTCCGGTCCCTGCACTCGCAGCTCGGATCTTCAGAGAGGGACACGGCAAAGCAAACTCCTCGAGATACTCCAAACTTGCAGAGCTCCTTTGGGATGACAGCATTCACCTCCAGCTCAGCTTGGCTTTGAGAGAATGACATTTGTCACGGTTTGTGGGATATTCTGAAGTTTGCATCAAAAAAAAAAAGCTTTCGGAGTGGCGCTGGTTGCCTCGGAGGACGCGGCGCGCTTGGCACGCTGCTGGCAAGCATCCCCGCCTCTGCACTGGCAGCAGCTCAGGCTCTCCAGCCTCGAGACTGGATTCTTTCTGGCTTCGCCTCGTCTCACAAGGAATGGACCTCCCTATCGTTCAGTTCATCACAGGACTGGCATTACTTATCAAAGTGCAAGAAGGTGGATAAGCCAAAGCTGGGAAGGACCTAAAAAAGCTTGTGTTCTTATTTTATGGAATTCTACCTACCTCGCAAAATTCTCATTTCCTTGATCAGAAACACCTCTGGAGTTGACTTTGAGAATGAACGGTGATGTCCTCTAGCCACTCGTAACATCCTAGGGAAGCTGCCTCTGTCTCAAGTCCAATTTCAATGTGCTGCAGCTGATTGAGACCTCGTGTCTTCTGCAAACAAAGACTGGCAGCAAGCTGACAGTCAGATATGACTGTCCAGAAACTGGTAGCCACGGCTGTGTTGGTAGCCCTGGTCTCACTCATTCTTAACAACGCAGCTGCCTTTACTCCCAACTGGGTATACCAGACCCTAGAGGATGGGCGTAAGCGCAGTGTGGGGCTCTGGAAGATGTGCTGGCTGGCAGAAAAGAGCAGAGGAGGTGCAAGCACGAGTGCCAGGCATGGGCAAGGGGAGGAGCGCGAGTGTGAAGCCCTGGGCTGGGGTTCAGAGTCAGCTGGGTTCCAAGAGTCACGCAGTACTGTCAAACGTAAGTTCAACTTCTTGTCTTCTCTGCTTACACTATGTCGTGATAGATGCAGTGTACAAGGTCCCCAGGGAATCTATAGCCTAGCAGAGCATCCTGAAATCATTCACTGTCTGATTCTAAACATCTCTTAACATTCACCCCTGAATAAATTAATTTGGGAAAACAGGAATAATTATGTCCACCAGTGAACTAAACTCCTCCTCCTCCCACCCTAAAAGCAGTAATCTATATTGTGCTGTCTAGTTTGTACAGCATATGGAACAAGGTACTTTGAAAAAATAATCTGTGAAGTGTAAGTCTAAGCTTTAAGACATCTCGCTTTTCCCTCTTGGGTTCCTGCTATAAGCATATCCCTTCCTGCTCAATACATTAAATCCCAACCACAGTTGCTCTGAATACCATAAAATTAAAAAAAAACCTAAAGAAAGTATTCAGATGCCATGCAAAGTTATTTCTCTCTTCTGTTTACTTTTGTTGGAAGTGCCAGGAGCAGAAAAGACAGAACTAGTTTTGGTAAAAACATGTAAAATTGAGATAGGCCTTAATGTATGCAACTATTCTTCTTGGTGAAAAAACACAATTAGCATACTACTTGGAGAACATGAAAATCATTAAGCATGGTGTATTTCTCATTTTGCAAATTCACAGACTCATGGGATCTAAAGAATGCATATAGCTTAAACTGAGCTAGTTAAATTTTTTGATAAGATGAAACCTGTAAGCCAATGTTGAGAATTATAAAGCTGAATAATAAAAAAGTGCACCTAACTTATCACATTCGTAATGTTAACGGTGCAACCCTGCTCTCATTAAGGAACTAGAGCAGAACTGTGCTTGGAATACCTGCGGTCATCTCGGACACCACGGCTGTGACCACAGCTAACCCTGGTGCTAAGAAGTTTGCTCCACTGCAAGCCTCTGCTGGCTTCCAGGCAGGCACCTGAGCAAGCTGTTAAGAGACGAGGGCTGCGAGCAGCAGTGCCTCGGGGCTGTTCGTTCCGCCAAATCAATGTTTGAACTGCATCCTTCAAGGAATTGAATTTAACAGAACAAATATCTATAAAGTTCATCCCTTGACAGACACTAGGGTTTTCCAGAGATTTTAACACTGCTCACGAACAGCTCTGGTGCCTCTGAAGTACGGTGGTATTAGTAACATAAGTGATTTCAGATAGATTTTTTTTCATGGTTTGAAATGTGGAGAAAGCAAAATGCTCTGCTCCTCCTCAAAGTCTTTCATATCCTTCTGGAGACAAAAACAAAGAAATATGAGAGGAATTTCTTTTAAAAAAATGCTTTAATGTGGACCCATTCCATATCATGTTTTCCAACAAAATTGTGCAGTAACATTTTTTGCACATTTGCTAATGTTAAACCTGCATAAATCACAAACTGAAAACTTTGAAACTAGCCCTAAACCTAACTTTCAATTCTTTTTTAACTGAAAGAACTTTTGTAATGACAAATAATTATAAAAAGGATTAGACTGTTGAGAAATTTCCTTGATGTGTATCTGCAACTTCATCACTGGCATCACTGCTCCAATTAATATTTATAAGCCATGTTCTAACTTGAAAAACATGCATACCATTCATGAATTTTAAAAGTACATGTTCTATTTTCAACAGCTCCTGCATATTGAATTTGGCTCCTGCAGCATTTTAAACACACAGACTTGCATTTCTTGCTGTGCACAGGTCAGAAGATGGGTGGTGCTATAAAGATTGGCACAGATGTATCAGTTTCATAGCAGAATTGTATGGGCAGCAACTTCCTACATAAAAAAGCAGCAAAATGTGATAGAAAATTTTAAAATTTCAGAGTAAAAATTATAGCATGATCACGTCCCCCGAAGAATTCTTTAACAAACAATCTTAAAAATTCTCATTTAAAGGAGGACTTTGAAGCCAAATGACTCAATTTGTGAGGAATAAAGCATCCATTCACTATTTAATCTGGAAGGAAATAGTAAGCAACAGGCCAATTCTGAATCTTTAGAAAGCATTTAAAAGAAAAAATCTCACCTCTGCAGCTGTGCCATGACAAACTAAGGAAGAAACATATCTGTTGCACATATTTTTAAGATAAATATGTTTCCATGGATTGTACACAATATGAGCCTGATTCTGCATCCACGTTTTCGTCATTTTAAAGAATTTATCTAATAAAAACCACATGTTATTTTAGTAATATATATGGCAATCTTCATCTGTCAGCTGTAGATAAATCACAAACATGTGTCTGTGTGTATATGTATACATACATATAAAAAATAACTTTCTGAACAAATAAATTCCTTCCTCGATGATAGGAGTTAACATGTAGTATTTTGGATGCCACTGGTAGAAGAATAAATAGAAAATATGGTCTTCCAATAGCAATGCAAAAAAGGCCACATCCTGCAAGTTATTTATCTCACAGTTCAACAGAAAAACTGTAAAATGTTTGAAAATTTGCTTTTGCATATACTGATGGCTTCTGTAAAATTACTATGTAAATAACAGCCAACTAAATGCACTACTATAAGCAAGTTTGCTCACTGGCAGAGAGAAACACATTCTTAAAACCTTTTTTTCACTGACTTCCACTGCGTGCTCTTTCTCCCATTGAAATCATTGGCAAAGCACCTTCTCAGGGGACACAATAAAGCTGGGGTGGGTTTTTTTCCCCTCATCATGTACACAGCTCAAGCAAAATGATTTTCAAAAACATTATGGAAGTAGCTCATTGTGTCAGGACTTGCATGTGCTTAAACTAAAAATAAACTACAGCAAATTGAAACAAATAATAATTGAAGTTTTGCATATTTTGAGTAAAATTCATGGTAACTGATCTGTCAAAAGATTGTGCAGAGAATGAACAGGAAAAGTCAACGTGATGGAGCTTGTCTGCCAAAAGCCTCTCTGGAAGCACAAAGTCAAATTCCATACCAAATACCTCTCTGATCCAATTCCCCACTAACAGGACATCTGTGTGAATTATTTCACCATAACACAAACCACTGGAGCAAGAGGAAAACTAAGGTGTTTTACATTCAAATCCTATGATGTAAACACCACATCAAGGATATTAAAGTGCCGGTAAAGGACCACTGGTATAAATACCAAGTGACATAAAAGACAAGGGGAGATTACAGATGCTGCAGCAAAGAGACGCTGTGACAAAAAAAAAAGATTAGAAATAGGAAAAAAAATCCAGGGACAGGAGTAAATGATATTAAAAATATTATATGGGGACAAAGCACCTCAATGTGAACTATTTCAACAAGGCACAACACAAGAAACGTGGATGACTTTGGTCCTAGGGGAAAGCACCTCAACTCTGTTCTTCAAGCTCAAGCCTCACTGCTCCTGGAAGGGAGAGATCTCAGGCCCTTCCATTTGTCTTTATCCACTTCTTTCTTTCTCTCCTTCTCGCTGTGCACTCCTGCACCCTTCTTTCAACCATCTGTGATGCTAAAAAGCTTCTGTGAGACAGTTCAAATGACTAACAACAAGAAAATACCCAGGTTTGGAGTGGAAGGTTTGAGCAGCAGGATAGGATGGGTTTTTTGCGTGGTTGTTTTTCTGTTGGATTAACCGGTGGTATCAGGAGTCCAACAAGTACTGCTTCTAGCATGAGCTGAGCGATGGCAAGTGTGATGAGGGGTGAGATAGTTCCCTTAGTGGCAACAAACTATCAGATCTGAAATCTTTGCTTATGCAGAGAATCAGAGCCCAGTTATGAGGACACCAATCAAAGTCTTTCTAACATGGACAAACCACTAGGCGATACAAACTTAAAGGCTTCACTGAGAACCCAGATGGCACATCCCCTCTTCAAAACACTTCAACGAAACCTAGCCAGGTAGCTTCACTCTCCTGTCATCTGAGTGAGGGCAAAGAAATTTGCCAAAGGTTATGGACATGCAGTTTCAGAGCTGTTGCAAAATTTGGGAAGATTATGCTCTTGTCTGCATCTCTTAACCCTTCAAAAAAAGACCACATATAGTAGAAGCATACACGTAGTAAGATCTTGGGTAAGACAGCGTGTCTGGAGCACTCAGTAGTCAGCTTTGTGTCCACTTGATGCATGAGCAGACACAGCATACCAAGCGATGCAGCATCACGCAGGGACACACAAGCTACCTCAAGTAGCAAGAACACGCAGCTACACCACCAGTGATGCCCTCTCAGAGCAAACCAGACCTACTCAAAGCCACCATTACCTATGTCCTGGCCAGTACTACTGCATTGCACTGTGTGAACACACCAGATGACTTGGAGTCAGCTTAGATATTTTTAACCACACTGCGCGGTACAAATATGCCCTTAAGCCCTACTGTGCTACAAGGCTATCTCTGGGTGGACAGATGGAGCTGATTTATTCATTAGCCAAGGTCACAGTCTGTCCCTTTTTGTCTAAAGAACATTATGAACAATGTGGAGACGCAGGAATAGGGCGGGGTTTAAAAAGATCTAAAAACCTTGCTCAGTTCTTTGGGGCTCCAGAAGATGTAATAAAAATCCCAACAGTGGGAAGCGTATATCAACTACAGATGCCCAGAGCAAGATAGCTCTCATTAACTGTAGTTCTTACAAGGAAGTAAAACCAGTGCCAGGGACAGGCACGGTATCCTGAGCGCCTACGTGACTGCCATAGGGACCAAATATGAACACCTGTTCAGCCTAAATGTATGATTTATGCAAACACATGTACACTATGAAATACAGCAGTTAAGGCAGGATGCTGCTCCGTGTGGGAATAAGGAGCTGACGTTTGCTTGCAGAGGCTCCAGTTCACCTGAGTGTCAATGTCCACTGTATTTACACAAATTTCCAATGTCCACAAAGTTCTCTGAAATTTGGCTGTATGGAAGCCAGGCTGAGTCAAGCAGCTGAGCATGTTGTAAACACACGTAACGTTTTCAATATATACAGATCAAGAAAGGAGGCCCACTGCATTTGGAGAAGACAGGAACTACCATCAGATTAAAAAAAGCCCAAAACCTTACTATACACATGGTTGCCTGGTAAATTGCTCAAGCTGTTACACAGAGATGGCGGCAGTGCAGACAGCCGACAGCTCAGGGCTTGTGATTCCCCCTCCTAACATCTGCAATATGATCAATATTTAAATAAGTGAAATTACTAATTTAATGGTAGAGGCCAATATGCGATCTTTCTGGAGGTGAATTGTAAGACGGCTGGTTCTTCAAATTAGAGTGAATGCTCATTTTAATGTGGATTTTACTATGCTGTGTACTTATTTTGGAAAAGTTCAAAACTTCTGGGGATCCAGGATAGGAAAATGAACCTAATATGTGTTTCAATACAGTACCTTCACATGTGTTGCAAGAAATATTATCAGAGAAATCAATGTTTGATTATTCTCACTATTGAGACTTTGAATTCAGTTAAAGCATTAAGAGTGAAAACGGCTATGGAGCTTTTGAAAATTTCAGATTAAATGCATTTATTACAGCCACCAACAAGAATACCCTGCTGATGTTTATAAACAGGCAAACCATAACATGTAGACAACTAACATCTCAACCAGAAATATGTAACAGCCTTGTCTGTTAAAATTGATCACTGTGTAGAATTGGTCTTAATGTTGAGTTTGAAAGGTGCCCACCATTTAACCACAAGCACTTGTTCATGTTGAAAATAGTTGATGTAGCTATGTCTTCACTCCAAAAGTAACTACTGACGCTGTTAAAAAAACAACCACCAACCACACTCTTCTTCTCTCCCCAAACAAGATCTGTATGCTTTTCAAACTAAATAAGCAGATATGAAGTTTCATGCTCAGATGAGCTCAATCATAAAGTTCCAAAATTCCTAAAGGCATGGAAGATTTCACCAGTTTCTCACATCAGAACATTCTTTTAATTATCCCGAAATCGATTGGATTCCCCCCCCTTTTAAAAAAATATTATTTTTACGTGAAAAAGCATAAATTGCATACTTTAGAAAGCTACACAGGAGATGAAACCAAGCAAAATAAGTGACCATTCTCATTTTTAAGATAACCATCCAGCAACAGAACATATTGAGGACTTCTTGTAGCTGAAAGCTATATGGCTGCTTATGGAGATTTAAAAAGAAAAGAGAGAGGGATACACTTTCCTTTTGAGGATAAAGTCCTGTCCTTACAATAAGACATGCAAACAACATGCTCATGTGGAAAGGACAAACTGATGAAGAAAAAACTAGATTCAGATCTGTTTCATTTTTCAGAAATTATTGTATATTCAGACCATCAAAATATATCTGTATCAAAGAGGCAATGCTTCAATTAGATCTTCCCACAGTCTCAGTTAAATAGTCAGGCAAAGGTGCACTTAGATACTGCCAGCATTTGTTTTAGTTTGTTTCACAAATACCGTTAAAGTGTTTCAATGTATTTCCTAATTCATACTCTAAAAAACAGCTCAAGAGGTTAACAACATAAATACCACATATTTAAATCAGCAGAAGGAATGAAATGTGCAAAAACTTCATTAATAGAGCAGAAGTTTGGGAGGCATAGCATGCTGACTGTCAATGAATAATTACAGTGATTCTATTTATTGTCCTTATCATCTCTTAACTATTTTAACAGTAAGTGCTGAATCTCCTATGTCTACATTGTAAAATGAAGCATAGTTGTACTTTGCATTTTCATAGTGCTCTTGATATTCAAGGCACAGCACATCTATCTTTGCTGACAATGCTGACATCCAAAACAAGAAGAACACACAATTAGTTGCCAAAAGTTTGGCTAAAGTAGATTTTTTTTAGAATTATAAAGAAGGGTTTCTTCTAAAATTATTTATTAATACAGAATTCAGTTCTCCAGGTTGGAACGCAATTTCATTAACAGCAAGACCGTAAGTAAGAGTTAGCAGGACAGAAGTCAAATAGAGAGCCAGTCTGAACGGTACCACTTCAGCTTTTTTGCAAAGCACTATTTCATGTGTTGAATGGATCAGATCTCCCAGGAAAAAACAGTATAAGCCCATGTAGGTAAAAGTGTACTATTGTGGCTTTTCCCAGTGTTTGGATGCTTGGCTTTGCATTTCTAAAGTCCCTATAAGGTGGATTTTAAAAATTACTCCGAAAGGCTGAAAAAGTAGAACTCTGCTGTACAAAACCATGCACTAAGCTCAACCTGAATCATGGGCAGGCTTCAAACCTTTAGGTTAATGCACAGGCATAGCTGTCACTTATTTTCCAAATGGCTTAGTAACTGGGGCAGGAATGAGGAGTGGAGCTCACTGGAGCCACATAGCGAGGGCTCAGAGCTTGGACAGAACAAACTCTTTGCTCTCTGCTCTTGAGTATCTGGTACCACTGGCTGGATGAACACATGCAAAGACTGTAGTCAGTACTGCGGCATATCCACTGCTCTGTGACAACAGAGCCATGATGTAATGAACATGCCTAGTGCTGCTGGGCTTTCAGAGGATTTAGTTGCCAGCTATGGTTCTGTTAAGGCAGTGTATACTAAGACTTATCAGACTACTTACTGGAGTAAGTATTAATAGAATAGCAGGAGATGTATCCCATATCTCAGGATAACACCTCAGCAAAATACAGAATCATAGAATGGTTTGGGTTGGAAGGGACCTTAAAGACCATCTAGTTCCAATCCCCCTGCCATGGGCAGGGACACCTTCCACTAGACCAGGTTGCTCAAAGCCCCATCCAACCTGGCCTTGAACACTTCCAGGGATGGGGCATCCACAACTTCTCTGGGCAACCTGCACCAGTGCCTCACCACCCTCACAGTAAAGAACTTCTTCCTAATATGTAATGTAAATCTACCCTCTTTCAGTTTAAAACCCTTACCCCTCATCCTATCACTACACTCCCTGATAAAAAGTCCTTCCCCATCTTTCCTGCAGGCCCCCTTTAAGTACTGGAAGGCCACAATAAGGTCTCCCCGGAACCTTCTCTTCTCCAGGCTGAACAACCCCAACTCTCTCAGCCTGTTTTCATAGGAGAGGTGCTCCAGCCCTCTGATCATCTTTGTGGCCCTCCTCAGGACTCACTCCAACAGGTCCATGTCCTTCTTACATTGGAGGCCCCAGAGCTGAACGAGTACTCCAGGTAACACAGTACTCTAGGTGCCAAGTCAAGTTCCAGAGGAAAACAGTGTACTCGGTTAGAATCTTGTGATTATATTAGAGAAAATCTAATTACTGATGTAGTTAGATTAAATTTTAACAGCTGAATATGATCTCAGCGTGCAGACACCCAGCCCAAGAAGATGAAGTCAAGCAGTTACAAGCAACTGAAAATGGCTTCTTACAAAACCAAGTGAAGCAACTTAAGCATAAGAAGCATTACCAGTTCTATCCATAATTATTTAGAAATCTCTGTTTCAGAAACACAACCATTTACCCTCCTTTCCAGAATAAAGTCACATATGAACATGAAACGTTTATGAAGACAATCAGGTACATCTCAGAATGTATACTCAATAATTCACTGAATAAGTAATCAATAAATAAACCCAAGAACCATAAAAAGGAAAGAGCACCGATAGAATACTTTTTTTTAATTTCCTTTCATCGCAAACATTGCAACCATTGAATTCCTCCTATAAAGTCTGCCTTTTTATATTGACAGTGAAAAAAGGTTAACAACTGAGTAATGTTTAAAAAGCAAGTCAATGATGAAAAGGTATTACACTCAGAACTCTAGTGGTTGGAATGATTTTTAAAATCAATACCCAAAAGAATAACTTTTGGTTAAAAGAAAACTGAAGTTAAACACAACTAAAGTAGTTGTTTAACACCAAAACAATCAGTAGAAAAAAGGCAGCAAAATTCCTCAGGAGATTTAAAGTATGGATGAACTGATAGATGTAATCAACTTAGCAGCAGCCTAAAGGTGGTACTATCCTTCAGCTAAGCATAATGAATTCCTGCCCATCTAATTACAAAGTTTAAATAGCTTTTTTTGATGTAACACATTTTATGTTCCACAGTGGGGATACGATACCAGCATGCTCACAGTCAGCCCCTGCGGCTTAGATGACAGGCAGGAAATTGTGAAGCCACAGTGAGGTGTTCAGAGTCAGTACTGTCCCTATATAGTGAATAAATGTACGGTCACTAGACTCTTCCCAGGGCTGGTAACTTAGGAAGTTACAGAAACTGGACCTAAGTTTGCACTAAAATTTTGTTCACCAAAAGTGGTATTTCTCAGGGGAAGTTTTAGACAAATATTAAAGTCTTGGGCCATTTAGTTTCCTTCATATGTACTCTGTGCTTTAATCAGTAAAAAGCTTAAATTGCCAGTTATGATTCTTTTTCCCCCTATATGCAGACAGAAAAGGGGAAGAAAACCTCACATTTTAAGCAATTAGCTTAATCTGATTTTTCAGTGAGATCATCCTTCCTCATTATCCCAAAACACTGCAAATTTCTCTCCAATATGACTAACCTACTTCTGCAAAGCACAAATAGTCCTGGGGCTATCAAGGAACATAACAAAACAAAATTGCTGCTTGCAAATAACAAAATCAAATCAACATTTCTAATCCAGATGGATACATCTGGTCTAGGAAGTGAGCAAAACAACAAGGAATTTGAATTGGTCCCATCCCTGGAGTTTGGGTTTTGACCCTTGACGGATCACTGTGTTTTAAACAAAGCAGAATTCATTAGCCAGTACCCCCAGCTGTACAAGAGACCCAGCTGGATACCCTGTCCATGAATTAATTACTTCTCAGAGTAAACTGGGATCAAGATAGGCTTCCAGAAGGAAAAAGTCAGAGACTAGCATTTTATATTGATGAACAATGGCTGCTTAGAGCAAAGTTTTGGAGCCATTCAGTGTCTAATCCTTTCCAATTCTCAACAACCAAGTTGCATCTTAAGGGAGGTGAAGGAAAGATAGGTGTAAAGCAGAGATATACTCTGGATTGCCCTCTCTCCTTCACCTATGTCAGATACACACTAAGGAATAAACACCTTCTGCAGCATCCAGTTCTGTTCTGCTGTAAGCATCCACCTCTAGCTATAGGAAACCCCTTTCACAGTTAAACTTCAGGAGACAGGTGACATTAACAAGTTCAAAACAAAAAAGGTAGGACATCCAAAATACCTATGTCATGACAGTCTTAGACAATAGATTCTAGAAGGTAATGGTTAACACAAATGCCACCAGTAATTGTGCAGACATTATAATCATTATGAACCTCTTGTTTACCAATTGCGGCTAACATAAATCATTCTGCAAAAGTTGATGGAAGTCTGCAATGGCCACAGAAAGTTACAATGGGATCATGAATACTGTAAATGAAGCAGAAATGTTTGAAATGGTTGAACAGATGATCCTAAATTCATACTAATTATAAAGTCTATAGAAAACACATCAGAATGGACTGAAGATGGCTGCTGAGGAATTTCTAATTTACATATAATTTAAAACAGCAACAGGCAGAGTAAAGAGCACAAAGGTAAGCACTAAATTTCACAGCTTTTACAAAAACTATATTGCAGCCAACTTTATATGAGATGAGAAATATTTATTCCTGGATGGAACACTCATTCAAGCAGGAAAAGAGCTTTGTGGCCTGGCCTTCCTCAACATGATTTACACCTTCAACATCTTTGGGTACAGGCTCTGAAGAAATGCTTTGAAATTGCACACTCAATTCCCTTTCTTGATCAGTGTTGTCCAGTGGTTGTCCTCAATACAAGGAGGCCAGAGCTGCTTTCTGCAGCTACCACCTTTTGGGGTGGTAGGTTTCATGTTGCAGCAGCTCAGCTTAGGGCTGTGTGTGTACAAAATAGAATTACCATGTGCTGAGCTAACAACATGCAAAGTTACAATGGCTGTGAGTAAGAAAGCATAGGCATCTGCAGAGCGGCACTTTCAGGCTGAATACAATTAACAAGCTCTACTGCAAGAAGAGTGGAGTTTATAAGAGCTATGCATTACTAAGTTTGATTTTTTTCCCCTCTGAGGAAGAGGGATCATTACAATTCTAGAACAAAACCAAAAGATGACAGATCATACATTAAACCTGTTAGAATAAAAAACCAATATTCTAATATGAAATATGGAAGGGTACTCAATTCTTGTAAAACCTCATTCCATAAAAAGAACTGTTTTCGCATTTAATGAAATCATATGAGCTGCTTCCTCCTTATTCTACCTGTCATCATCCTGTTGCGGTTCCAACCTGGACCATGTGCGACCTTCTTTTTGGTTAAAAGAAGCAGGTATGCAAAATATCAGTTGCATTTCTACAGCTCTCTGAAGAGGGTAATGTATCAGGCAAATAAGCATCCCTAAGTCTGCAGTTCTTACAAACAGCAGTAAAGATCATCAATGTTACACATCCAATGCTACTGCTCTCTCCAATTGCAAGAGAGGACAGCTGTCATAGAACCATTATTTAAAGACTAATTTATTACAAATTCTGTTGGAATTCAACTGAGTCACAGTCATAAACTTCCTATTTTTAGTATGCTAGATATAATATCATCTATGGCAAAGCAACAGAATTCATTATGGCTGTAAACCAACTATTTTTTTATTTTGACACTACAGATAGCTCTGTTGACAAATGAAAGTACTTTAATAATAATGGATGCAAGCCTGCTCTTTACTTAGTACGTTTCTCATTTGAAAGTCAGTATCTCTTCAGCAAGCATTGGCCCTCAAAGTATTACAGAAGTCCATTTAAGTGGAAAAACAGAAGAACACTCCAAATGCTCAAAGTTTTACTGGTACTTACAAAGCTCGGACATCTGAATATGATTCTGTTATCAGCCAACATGCCTCATGACCTGTAAGCATTCAACATGGCAAGAGATCTAAATGCTCCCAATACTAGAAAGGACAACTGTAAAAGTTAAACACAAAACCTTTGAGCAAACTATTTTTTTTGAGTGAAATAATTTTCCTCTCTGGTCAGAGATGAACTTACTAGGAAAACCCCCAAATACTTAGTATGTTATTTTCTTAACATTTTATTCAACATGAAAATGTTTAATGGACTATGGTTCTTAACTAACTCTTTCAGATGCAATACCATATTTTATTAAATTTTAATTAAATCGTGAGTTATTTAGAACACTAGAAGATAAAGATGACCTATGAGGGGAAAACAAAGGGTAAACTCGTTTTTATGACTCACAAAAGTAGACCAGACTCAATGATTACCACAATGATGTTTACTTTTGCTTGTTTATATCAAGTTTTGTTTTCTGCACTTCCTAGCAGTCTCCTTGGAAGATCAGGAATCAAATTCTGGTGGTCAGTGCACCCACTAAACTTATAACCAGTTAAGTCACCTTTGAAAATCTGGTGAATATTCATGTCATTCTTCTTCTAATATATGCCAACTTAAACACTGAGCTGCTTCGATTTCAGAATAGCAGCAACATATTAGCAAGAGATGTTGATTGCACAATATTTACAAATCCCACCTTTTGCTAGAGAGGAAGGAAAAGGATGAAAACAGGACATCCACCAGGTTAACAGGAAAAGTAGGAAAAAAGCCTGACTAAAAGTACCCAACTTTGCAATGAATATATTCCATTCAGTAGCCAGCTGGGAGACACATTTTAATCAGGTTTCTAGCCAAGACTCCAGATATGTATGTCTGTAATCATTTCTGCATTTGTTATTTATATTTAATATAGAATCATAGAATATCTCGAGTTGGAAGGGACCCATAAGGATCATCGAGACCAACTCCCTGCTCCTCGCAGGACTACCTAAAACTAAACCACATAACTAAAAGTGTCATCCAGACACTCCCTGAACTCTGACAGGCTTGGTGCCATGACCACCTCCCTGGGGAGCCTGTTCCAGGCACCAGCCACCCTCTCTGAAGAACCTTTTCCTAATGTCCAGTCTGAACTTCCCCTGACACAGCTTCATTCCCTTTCCTCATATCCTATTGCTGGTCACCAGAGAGAGGAGATCAGGACCTCCCCCTCCGCTGCCCCCCTTGAGGAAGGTGTAGACTGCAATGAGCCTCTTCTCCAGGCTGAACAAGCCCAGTGACTTCAGCCACTCCTCATAAGTCTTGCCCTCGAGACCCTTCACCATCTTGGTTGCCCTTCCCTGGGCACACTCTCATAGTTTGATGTCCTTCTAATATTGAGGCGCCCAAAACTGCACACAGTACTTGAGGTGGGATCACACCAGTGCAGTGCAGAGTGGGACAATCACCTCCCTCAACCAGCTACCTACGCTGTGTTTGATGCACCCCAGGACATGGTTGACCCTTTTGGCTGCCAGGGCACACTGTTGACTCATATTCAACTTGCCATCATCCCAGACCCCTAGATCTCTTTCCACGGGGCTGCTCTCCAGCCTCTCATCCCCCATTTTGTACATATAACCAGGATTACCCCGTCCCAGGTGGAGAATCCGGCACTTGCTCTTCTTGAATTTCATATGCTTGGTGATTGCCCAGCTCTCTAGCCTATCCAGATCTCTCCGTAAGGCCTCTCCACCCTCGAGGGAGTCCACAGCTCCTCCAGTTTAGTATCATCAGCAAACTTACTTAATGTACATTTGATTTCTGTGTCCAGATCATTTATAAAAGCATTACAGACCATTGGCCCTAAAATTGAGCCCTGGGGAACTCCACTGGTGACTGGTCACCAGCCTGATGTAATCTCATTTACTGTAACTCTTTGAGCCTGACCCATCAGCCGACTGCTCACCCAAGGTAGTATGGTCTTGTCTAGCTGTGTGCTGGACAGTTTGTCCAGAAGGATACTGTGAGAGACAGTATCAAAAGCTTTGCTAAAATCCAAAACCACCACATGTACTGGCTTCCCTTGATCAACTAGATGGGTGACCTTGTCATAAATAGAAATTAAGTTGATTAAGCAAGACTTTCCTCTCATGAACCCATGCTGGCTATGACCAATGATTGTGTTGTCCCTCAAGTGTTTTTCAGTAACTCCCAGAATAACCTTCTCCATAATTTCACCAGGCACTGAAGTAAGACTGACAGGTCTGTAATTACCTTCTTACCCTTCTTGAAAACTGGGACAACATTTGCCAGCTTCCAGTCAACTGGGACCTCTCCAGACTCCCAAGACCATTGAAAAATAATGAATAGAGGTCCTGCGATGACATCAGCCAGCTCCTTCAGTATCCTGGGATGAATCCTATCAGCCCCGTAGATTTAGGTGCATCCAGCTGGAGCAGCAAGTCTCAAACAAGTTCAGGGTCAGCTAGGATTTTATCATACCCTCAGTCATGGTCTTCCAACACAGGGCTCTGGTGGCCCCAGAGCCCATCATGGGTGTTAAAGACAGAGGCAAAGAAGGCATTAAACATCTCTGCTTTTTCTGCGTCTCTATTTGTGAGTTGACTGACCTCATCAATGTTACCTCTGGTTCTCCTTTTGCTGTTAACATATTTTAAAAAGCTCTTTTTGTTGTCCTTCACAGTGCTGGCCAGCTTGAACTCTAATCAAGCTTTGGCCACACAAATTTTCTCCCTACAGTGGCGAACAGCATCCCTGTGGTCCTCCCGTGTTGCCTGTCCTTGCTTCCAATGTCTGTACGCTTTCTTTTTCTGCATAAATTCTGAAAGATGATCCCTGCTCAGCCAAGCCGGCCTTCTGCCATACTTGCATGACTTCTGACACTTTGGAATTGCCTGCTCCTGCACTCTTAAGAGATGGCTCTTAAAAAGTGACCAGCATTCATGCACCCCAATACCTTCAAAAGCAGATTCCCAGGGGATCTTACTGACTAGCCCCCTCAGCAGCCTGAAGTCTGCTCTCCCCATATCCAGCGTTGAAATTTTGCTGGCAGTTTTTCTCCTATCACCAACACTTTGAAACTCAACTACTTTGTGGTCACTGTGACCAAGCCAGCCACCAATCACCACTTCACCCACGAGTCCCTCTCTGGTTACAAACTACAAATCTAGGAAGGCCCCTTTCCTAGTTGGCTCCCTCAGTACTTGTACCAAGAAGTTACCTTCAATGTGCATCAGAAATTTCCTGGACCTGTTTGTGTCTGCTGTATGATATTCCCAGTTGATGTCTGGGAAGTTAAAATCACCCATAAGGAGAAGGGCAGTTGATCTAGAGATATCCTTTAATTCCTTGTAGAACAATTCATCAGTGTTGTTGTCCTGGCTGGGTGGTCAATAGTAGACTCCCACAACAACATCCACTAATATATGTATATATAAACTTTATATATATATATAAAAAGTAACTTTTTATTTATACATGTAACTTATGCCATAACACCTCATTCAGAATCGCCAAGGAGCGACATCTTCATTGCAACCATTCTCCTCGTTACACAGATAGAAATACAAGGGTCTTTCCAGTGCATCCAAAAGATTAATAAACATTAAAAGAAGGAAAAGTTAAGAAGCCTCTATACAAAGCTCCCTTAAACCAGTAAGATGTTAGTGTTAATCTAGGATTAGAATCTAGGACAATACAGATGGACTAGGTGAAAAAAATTCAGGATGTTATAGATTCATCTTTTGGATTATCATTATTTTAGGGTCTTGAAAACCTATTTATGAACTAAGGTTCCATTCCAGTCAGTGCCACACAAATGCAAAACAAACACCATTCCTGCCCCAAACAATTCTGGCTACTAATCATAGCTAGAATCTTCAAGGGACAAAAGTCAAGCACCTCCAGTTGGCCATCCTTGGAAATTAGCTGCTTCTTTCATACAAGACTGTTTTGCACTGAAGCAATACTTAAGGGATGCTATGTAACTAAAGGAAAGATTCAATACACATCTGAAAGAAAATCTTTTCTTAATCAGACCACAGGGAATGCAGATAAAGCAAGTGACTGCTGGGAATAGGAATAGTGTCTTGAGAATCATTTTCTATGGACCGACAAATTTTACATTACCTGCTCAGCCAGGATTTTTTTTTTTTCCGAATTTTATATAATTTTAACTTTATGCTCCCTTCTTATGTTTCCCTAGTGCAGTTTGACATGATGCGTGCTTGTAACCTCATCGCCACTGTTGCTCTGACTGCTGGCCAGCTCATCTTCGTCCTGGGCCTGATGGAGCTACCTATCATTTCTCAGGATACCCAGTGGTGGGAGGAGGCCATAGCTGCCGTGTTCCAACTCGCCAGTAAGTCCACTTCTTTTTACTGATAGAAAATTACTTCATCTCTATTAAATTCAGGTGGAAAAGAGTTTCTTACTTTATAAATCTTTCAAGTGACAAAGAATAGCAAAAAGGCCTAAAACTAAAAGTAAGCTCATTGTCTCTTAAAAGCTCTCCCCATGAGATTCTGCAGTACATGAATAGAAGCTTTTATCTTGTATATATCAGAATGAGTCTTCTGCCAACCAAGAAAAACAAGCCTTTATTATTTCCTATGAAACCAGGAAGGCAAACATGAAAGAAATAAACTGGAAGCAATGTAATCCCGTAATTTAGCAGGATAAAATATACCAAAGAAATGGTTTGAAAGCAGAGCAGAATGGCTGAGCAAGTTTTTGATGTCTTGCTGAAACATGATTATTTGCTTTTAGCTAACTGAATTTTAATCCATCAGCTGGATTTTGATAGACAGATACATCTGCAATCTAGCAAAGTAAGCTGAAGTCAATTCATAACATTGACTGCTATAAATAAATTTCCCACAGTAATTCTCATGGTCACAGACTATATACAGAAATGAATGAGGAAAGGAGGAAATGGTTTTATCACAATTCCATATTGACAGCAGTAGCAACAAACTGTTAACATTTTGCAATAATACCTTTCTTTACTACATAAAATAATTCAGTATTCATTACACCAAGAGTCCAATCGTATAAAATATCCATGCATGAAACTGTCATTGATGGAGTATAACATTCAAGCTGCTTACAAGATCAGATTAAAAATATACCATTATTATCAACGTAAACAACAGGTTATAATAAAGTAACACCATTTTATTTTAAATTTTAATTTCAACTTTAAAAACTTAGAATATTTAGAATGGTATAAACCTCCTGAGACCTCAGGTTTACACTGCTGCAAGATCAGAATCTAGCCTAGGTCATTTAAATACAGTCTTCATAGCAACAAACACCCATCAAGGATGATGAACCTGAAATCCAAAGAGGAGGAGATTGCTGAGGTTCTGTAACTCAAAGCATCCGATCCAGCTTCCAGGTGCAGAGAGACCCTCAAACATCAGTCAGTGCCACCAACAGACAGATATAAAACCTTGCCATAACAAGACCTCCCTACAGCCTCTTCAGGTATGTCATGGTCTTTGTAACTCTAGATACCTTCTGGATAGTTCTCCCTGATCATCGATGTGATGCCTGCTTTACTCTCACTCACTCCCATCCTCCCCAAAACTCGACATGTCTGTTTTTCCCAGAGAGGAAATGCATTCTGGCCCTGTTTAGATGTGTTGTTTCATTGACAAACAGCACAGTGGACAGCCTTGTGCCTTTCTTCTATCAAGGCTGCTAATTTTAGACTGGGCTTTCCCCCCCCCCCCTTTTTTTTTTTTTTCCTGTGCTGGAGTCTGTTTTAAACACAGTCAGAGAGAGACTGAAGGGCGCCAGGATATCCCGACACAGGAGAAGGAAATGCCTGCTATTACCTGTTATGCAAGCTGAACCTTGAAATCTCCAGTGCTGGGAGGGGAGAGGGGAGGAAGGCCAGAGTCAGAATTATTAACAAAACACTAATGAGAATGGCTGAAGAAGCTGTTGAATCAAGGAGTTCATCTGCCTGCCTGCGTTCAAGAGGTGTGAAGAGATGGATCTGGCAGCTCATGACAGTTGCGCAGACATTGTGCTATACGAATCAAAGGTCTCCCAGCTCCAGAAATAATGCAATGACTTCAGTGGCTATCCCTGCCCCCCTTCCCCATCCTCCTTTGCAGTTATGCCACACTCTCCTTCACCATCATCAGATGGTTTTCTGCCTTGCGGTCAGTAACATGATATTCATTTTACATCTCATTATCTTAATGAGCATTTTATGTTTAAACAAATTCCTTCCTGATATTGAGAACAACCAGCTGAAGTCTTCTGGAATGTATACTTTTGAAAAAAGAGGGAAGGATTCATCATATCTGCCATTATCCCAATATAAAATAGACTTCTTGGAGACCTCCCTAGTTTTCCAGGACAGTGGTATGTCAACTGCTGACTACCTGGGTAATCGAGGGTCTGCACTCACAGGACAGGCGGTTCAGAGTACAGCTTGCACTGACAAAAGAGGCTGTTTCCTCTTTCACAGAACCCAATGTGTGCTCTGTAATGTTGAGCCACTCAAACCAGCCTTTAACATCAGCCCCATCCACCAAATTCTCTGGATTGGGCCTAGGCAACAGCTTTTTATACATTATGGCTGAAATGTCTTTGATATCAGACAAAACACACATGCAAACTGTGAGCAAGTCCAGCATTTCTGTTGCTCTGATGAAGGATTGCTGCTACATCTAGAGACCAAGATTTCTTTATTGAAGAGGAGGAAAGCGGCTGCCCCTGATCCTAAAAGCCACAGGTAGCACTCAGCCTCTGAGCCTCCACTCCGAGATGGTAACCTCTCATCAATTTTTAAAGTCAAGTAGCAATATTAGGCAAAAACATTAGAACAGTGGGTACAAAGCCTGATTTTGAAAGCACTTTGTCCACACAAAACAGCCCAAGAGAAATCACTGTGAAGCTCTCCCCTACTTCATTTTAAGGGTTAAAGCCAATGTACTTTAGGACAGACAGATAATTTGTGTGAGAAAAGCAAACAATATTTAAGAATGCACTTACGTAGATCTTAATAAATATTTCTTGAGTACTGGCTGGGTAACTTCTGTTTATTACACCTTCAAATATATTACTGAAAACACAAGCACCCATCTCCTTTTTTTTCCTTTTCAAAATCCAAGTGATCTAGAGAATTGTTCTGCAATTGCTCATCCTGTCAGCAATTTCAGAAAGAATTATCTTGATTCATGTCCCCTCTAATTCCAGCTTCTGTTTGATCTCTAACTTTCATCCTGGAATATGCCAACAAGTGCTGAAGAGAACTGCAGTGGTAGAGTGAAATCTAGTATTACGGAGGAAGGCTTGAGTATAAGGCTCAGAATCACAAAGTCAACTTACAATTTTCTTAATTTTAGTCAGGATTTACCCACTGAAACATTACGTGTGGGTTTCATTATAGTTTCCCAAGGTCTGAACAAAAGTCCTTTCTGTTTTAGAAAACTAAGTGTACTAAGTATTATCTTCCAAACCCTATCAGAAGTTCAAATCAACCATCTCTGATCCCACTAGAGCTTGTGATGACTCCAGGCTCCATGGCTTAACTTCTGCCACCTGCACAAGCATTTGACAGTCATTCAAAAAGGATGGACCTCTGACAGAAAATAAAGCCCCAGGAAGCAAAGAGGAAGGAAAGAAGAGAGGAAACAGCATTGCTCCTGGGACAGCAATGGGATTCACACAGCTCCAAAGCTCCGCAACCTCACACCTCCCAGTTAACAGGAAAGCAAGCTGTTTGCTTTGGAAAAGGCATGTGGTGAAAATGGAACCAGCGTTGTATGTGGAATTTTGTGTCAATGCTCAGAAATTTCCCTCTAGAGGGTTTTGGGTTTTCTGGTTTTTTCCAAGGAACTGTTACAAACTCCATGTGCTGAATATAGGATGAATAACAGAGCTGACAGAAGTGCAGTTGGAAAGGGAAATCCATACTAACAGGAGAGGGAATAAAGAGCACTTCAGAGAATATTAAACTACTACAAGCAGTAACCTGCTAGACTGGGTCAGACCTTAAGAGACTGTAGCCAAGCCTCTGATCTTGTACAATGGTGATTATCACAGACTTTAGAGTGAAATGTTAGAAACATAATGGGAAAAATCTGGGATAAAATATCCCTTACATTAGATCTCATCCTAGTTTCTGAAAGTCCAAGACTGGAATAAACCTGAATCATAATGATTAATATTCTTGCCAATCCATTTTCAGCATTAAATCACTTTAATACATAATACCCTGAAGATTAAAAAGTTTTGTGTTCCTACTGAGCTTGTCATTTACAGCCAAATAAATTACAATCTCACGTCTCTCTTGAATTTCAAGCATTATATTCCAGCTTTTCCTACTGTGTTTTTCTGCTGACAGTGTGTTTCACTCCAGACGCCTAACGCATCACAGGAAAACTGAGTTTGTGCATACTCTCATTTCTGTGTTATTAAACCTAAATCAAACAATTGTTAGACCATTTACCTTCTATCTTCCTTCTGGGTACTACAACTTTAGATTAGTTGATATCCAGAAAATCTGAATGCAGAACAGACCAGTAAAGCAGCCATTGGAGAATATAGCTAAAGATATTCATGATAGCAATGTGATTCTGATTTCTCTATTACTTCCTTCCACCTTTTTCCTTCATGACACCCTCAAGCCAGATCTGTTCTAAGATGAAATCTATGGAGCTGTAAACCTAATACTTCCTGAAAAGGAAGCAAATAAATGAGACACTGTAAATAACCTAAAAATCGTAACAGAAAGACAGAACTTGACTGCTTGACTTGTGCTAAATGTTTTCATTATTTCTCACATTTATTTCATCTCAGTGCCAAACTTGCTGCTTCTTTATGTGGACTGCAAATGTCACAATAAAGTAATCTTGTTTTCACACATTTGCAAAATGAAACGTGTTTGCAAAGATCTTAAAATATAGAAGCTTATCCCACTTATTTTGACTGAAACTGTTCACGTGAGCAGCTGAACCAGCAAACTGGGAAGAGCAGTAGCTCACAAGAAGTATGTTGAAGTCTTCAACTGGTATAACTGCAGCAGGGAGAAGATCTGCTTATATTCTTCATGTCTAAATACTGATATGAGTAGCAGGCAATTTGTCGTAGCATCTCAATGTCAAGGGCATGTATTCTCATTAGAAATATGGTAACAAATATATTACCAGCTAAATATCATTCAGATATGCAAGTATAACGAACATGTTTTATGACAGATACAGCTTTAGAAATAATGCAGCAATGTAGAAAGAAGTGTGTGAAATGAAAAGTGCTTCAACTCAAATATTAACTATTGCTTATGAACATGCATATTGTATATACATGGGGATGTCTCCTAAAAAAGTTTCAAACTGAGTTGCCTAGCTAAATCCACAGTTATGCAACTCTAACCCTCTGATGTATCAGGAGATGGACAGAGCACTTGAAAAATGGGGGCAGAAGATGACCACTGAAACTTCCAGGAGGATCACTTGTCAACGACTGCTTCTCTCTGCACAAACTGTTTTCGCTCAGGCTGACAAGAGCTCTTACCTGTGTCTGATAACGAATTCTACTACGATCAAAAGCAGAACTTTCATTGACTCCAGCTGCCTCTGAATCCGAGGTGCCAAGCAATGTTTGCAGCTGACTTTCAGTGTGAAAGTCTGCACATTTATCCTTATTTAAACAGCTGCCCCACTGGAATCATGTCTAATTCATAGGGAATGCTTTTCAAACTTCAGTTCAAGGACTGGCATAATTTATAAGGAAACCTCCAAGAGGTAACCAAGAAAAGCAAGTTCACCGTCAGTAGACCTAAGCTTGTTAAACAGTGCTCTGCACCTCCCTTTGAAGGCTTCCAACCAACATAAAGTGGAATTCACTGCCTTACACTGACTAAATCTCCCAACCTTATCAAGTTAAAGACAAAGACAGTCTGACAAACTCAAAGAGCACCACAAGTGGCAAGCCATTGTAATTCAGTGGTGAAAAGTGAAGGACAAGAGGGTCTTATTGCCCCTGAGAAGCTTTGCTACTCATAACTTGTTTTATTCTAAGAGATGTTACATTCTACCAAAATCCTTGGAAGGAAATTTTTATTGTACTCCACAATGTACAACTAAAAACTCAAAATCACTAAAGTCTCTGTGGCATTATAAACCAAAGCAAGCATACTTCTACAGCTTTCAGCTGGTGCTACAACAAAGAGCACACAACTATTACAGAAGCTCCACATTTGCCTTGCACTGTAACAATGCTCTTTTGTGCCAAGCTGACACAGGAAAAGGTATTAATTGATTAATCATTTACAGAAGTCCTACAGCAATTGCACTTTGGGAATCTATCTCACTTTGATAAATACAGTTGAGCTCCTACAAGCAGCTATTCAGGCTTGTGACTCATTGCAGCTAAATCATTCCCTGTAAATGTTTACGGGGTATGTAGAGAAAGGGGGTGAAAAATTTCCCCTCCCTGTTTGCAGTTCTGCTGCACAAGCGTGGGTTGTGAATTCTCAACAACAGTCTGGCTGCTCTATTTTCCTTCTCCCTTTTCCTGGCAGCAAAAGTCATCCTATAGCACAGGCTGTAAAGAGGAGGATTATAACTTTGAGTACAGACTTTCTACCGACCCAGGAAAAACATAATGCGTATTTCTTCAACTGCAGTATCGATATACTAATAAAAAGGAGGAATGTGAATCAAGGGGTGTCTGGAAAAAAAACCAAAACTATCACCGAAGTAAAAAAGTGACTACAAGAGTTCTTTTAAAATGTTAAAAATCTGTAGTTGGCTTGCAGCCAGCTACAGTCAAACAGGAAATTCAGTATACAGATCTGAAATGTAAGTTCAAAAAGTAACATTCTCCCAACCCACCCCCACTCACACAGTCAATACTGTCCCAACCAAAAGTCTTCCTAGTGAATTTGTTATCTGTTTCCTTCCCCAGCGGAAAAGTCCCCCCCATCCAGGCTTGTTTTGCCACGGATGGGAAACAACTAGAGATAAACAGTAGCTCTATGGGAAAATAAAGTACTTTAAGAAATCTCATCAGGATTTTTAGTAAAGATGTGGCCTCTGTGCAGACTTTAGACAATACACAATAAAATGATCTGAAATTGATTGATGTACATAATGAAATTAATTCAGGGAAATTCAGCCATGCATCTAAAAGTCTTGTCATTGCTACAAAATGAAACTAAACCAGATAAAAATGTTTAATATTTTCATAACTAAATGTAAAGAAGTATTTCCCACCTGCAGGCCTCCTCAAACTGTATTGCAATTAAGAGATCAAGAAGAGTGATGGCAAGTAGAGCAATTTTCTGGTTATTTTTAGTAGAGATAGCTATGGGAAATAGTCTGGGAAACCAACTGTCTCCCTCCAGGTATTGTATTGGAATACTGCTACTAAATTCAGACATTGCTCAATGTTACAAATATCTATCTAAAAAGTGAAAAGTCACCACAGTCAGTTTTAGTCATGGAGATAGAAGCTATTCTTAATGCAAGGTTAATTTTTATAGGTGTACTTCTAACTGTTCCAAATACAGAGCCAAATACTGCATTGGTATATTTACATTAACAACTGAGTTATACCCATATTACACAACCATCAGTAGGAGCAGAATTCCAGCACCATTTTTCCTACACTAAATTCTAACAAAAGCGATACACTAATTGAATACTTAGCAGTATTCAAAGGCAACAAATTAAAATGTTGTCAAAGATTTCCTAATGCTAATAACACTCATAGTGAAGGCAGTAAGCAAAACAGGAGATACCAGTATCATGAAAATACTCCTGCTTTAGCTACGTTAGTAAAAATAAAACATTACTCAGACTTCAGTTTCATTCTCTTTACTTACAGAAACTGAGTATTATTGCATCAGTACACTAGGGTTTGCAACCAAATGGCACACACATAATTATCCGTAAGGTTTCATCCAAACTAGGAAGACACCACTCATCAGATATATCCATATAACAAAGTAATAAAATAAAATAAAAAAAAATTAAAAAATCTGCTTTCCCCAAGAAAGAGAAACCACTGAAGGAAAAGGGCCAGGCTGGCAAAAATAAGTGAATTGAATGTGTTTGCCCAGTTATTTAGAGAACAGACTTGCTGCTAAATGTTCCATCTCAATTCTTGGCTGGTGTACAAGACGACCACTCTAAGGGCAAGGAAAACAAAAGTAGCACATTGGAGCTCTTTGCTTCAAGAAGTCTAATTTTGATGAAGTTACTACAGACAAAATCTCTCCAAGCAAACTTTGGGGGTTTCCACACAACATCATCTTTACAAAAGCAACATTCATCAAAATTTAAATACCATCCTATGCAAACTCAGACTTTTTGAATGAGTACGATTTCTTCACCTTTTGCTCTTCAGTTCCTACATTTATAAATCCAATATCAGGTCACGCTAATATGAAATAAGAATGCTGGAAAATACTGTTCACAGTGACATTTTTCACTTACACTGGCAGAAGTGTAAAACTAATTATGGAAACTCTCTACAGTAACATGCTTCCAACTCTCCCACCTCTGTCATGTTTTTCTCTCTTCTTAAATGTCAGTTCCTGTCTAGCCTGCAGCAAAGTATTCTAAACAGATCCTACATCTTTCACTCAAGCTCCAGTGACTCAGTCCTGTTATCTGCCAAGTCAGGGAGCATTCAAACCCACTATCTCCCAGTTCCCCCCCACTCAGACACTGGCACAGAACTGCAAAAGGAGTTAAAGCCTCTTGCGTGACTGGCTGCTCACCTGATCAGGGTTAAGGCAAAGGGCCTGTGAAGGGAAATAGTCTTTCTAGCATAAATAGTTTTATTTTGGGACCTGTAAGGAAGCCTTAGTGCTTTTTCCTGGTGGATAATTGCTCCATTGGATGGAAGGGAGCTCATGAAGGTGGCCAGTCTAGCATGGAGATGTGTAGCCATTTAGGACAGTAATTGGCCATAAGTGATACATAAGCAAGAAAGAAAAAGCTAAGTAATTTAATTAAAAGCTGGGTATTTGGAAAAAAAGTTTAAATATTGAAAATATTCATACAGTATTTATTTACTTCTGCTGTGCCATAAAGGAACATGTATAGACCACTGCTGCCTGCCTTGGCTAAATGAGCAAAGAATGGGGCAAAGCTCATGCCCAAGGGAGTACAGCTCTCACACGTACCAGGAACCCTAAAGGTTTTTCCTAGCAGGTTTGCATAAGCAGACCTGACTTTCTTTCTGACTTTCTAGAAATTCTAAGCATCCACTACTTCTCTAAGCTAGAGATAATGGTAGAGTAAATATCTGTAAACCTGCAGTGGGAAAGCACCCATCACAATTCAATAACTGGAAATTAAGCTGCAAGACACAACACAGCATCATGGTTACTCTGTGTAACTGGTGTTCCTGAACCTAGCTCCCTCTGCCAAGAGAGTCTCAAACAAATAATGCAAGATAGTGTAAAGTGGACTGTTAATGTTTGTAACTGTCCCTTAGAGGTACCTGGTACCTTAGAGGTCACTGGTACACACAGCTTAGTTTCAAAGTTCTTCCTGCTTAAGGTTTTATGACTTGCTTCAGACTTTTTTTTTTAATTTATTTAAAGCTTTTTGTACTCTCTGTGAAAGTGTATGTGAACTGGAAAAGAGCGCTGAAAGGAAAACCAAAAAGGAAAACTGACCACACAAAGCTTCACCATGTCCCAGACTCATCAGTAAGATGGGTCTCTCGATTTGTACCTCAATACCCTGCTTCCTATGAATTTTAAACCAGAAGGAAAAGAAACAGCTCCACAACTTGCCGCAGGAGGTACAAGCAATCTCCCTTCCTCACCATTTTTCTCATAAAGGTAGGAAATTGAATCTATCATCCTTTGAAAAGTGGACTGCAACCTGTGGAAGAGCAAAGCACTATCAGTGTATATCTGTATTATAAAACCTGAAGACCTCAAAAGTAGATGTAGAGAGACATATTCTCTCTAAGCACATTACAGCTAGCGTGCTCTGCTCCCAAAGCCCTGAAATACAAAACAAAGCACAGGAGAAAAGAAGTTTTTTCATCTTAGTTCCACAGATGGGGAACCGAGCCATCTCAGAGGAGAGTTTAAAAAAACCTGATGTATTCCACAATACAGGATCTGATCTCCCCCTTTCTTCTCTACCACAGGACAAACTGAACTCAGAGAATGATGCTGGAAATGAGGGAAAGCTCTTTTGTTTCCCAGCTCTGCTGCAATCTTCTTGTATGCTATTACTGCTAACAATAAAGAAATAGATTAAAGTCATACAAGGCCCAGATAACACCAAATGGCAAAGTCATGAGAATTCAAAAGCAGTTCAAGGAAACATCAGAGAAAAGGAAGAGCACAATTAACTGTGGCTTTGTGGACAAAAGTAATGAATGCTGAAAAAACATGTGCAAACTTCACTGAGGATTTTGAACGCACAAAGAGAGAACACTCCCACTTTCACATGGTGATGAGCTAAGCATATGAATATACATAAAAATTAATTCCTTCGAAGACACATGATTTGCCTTCAACAGTCCATCCAAGGACATAGATAACATCTGCCTGGCTTCAAGAGACGAGGATTTTAAAAAGCATGCATAGTCTGATATAAGGTGTGTCATCCAACAGTGATTACTGAAAAAAATGAAGATTCAAGCTTAACTACCTCAGCTGTAACTCAGTATTTTTTCAAACAGGAGTCAAGAAGCAACTTTCAAACCTGTATACTTTGAAATAATGCTAGATGACCACCTCTGTATTGGGATCCCATCTCCAACTTCACTAACATTAAAATGGCCTCCTAAGTAAGCCTGCAGACTCAATTTGGGAGTGCTAGCAAACAATTACTGTATAGATCAGTGATTTCCACAACTCAATGTGCTCCATGTGGCCACATTTTTCCCAAATTAAACTTGTTCATTTATAACTAAGCTGAACCATTAAATAACTACTAGACTTACTGACAAAATCAAGGCATTATTAATTGCTGTCCTTACAACTGAGTCAACAGCCTAAAACCCATCCATGTTAGACTTTTTTCACAGCAAAGGCTACTGCAGAGTGGTGAAAGAGCAGGAAAGAGCTACTCCTCCTGTAAGAACCTATTTCCTCCTCATATATCCTTAGGAAGAGATGACTCACTTCAAACCCTCTCTGGTGCATGCCACCTGTGGGACAGTGCTACTTCAGGAGCAAAAGGTGTAGCAAGTAACTGAGTTACAAACCACCTCCTAGGTAGACACAAGAGAGCTGAGGATGCCAGACGTCTCCTCAATTAATATTCATTCATTGCTTGTTTTATTAGGAGGGGGATTCAGCCTTCACATTATTGACTCTCAGAACAGTAAAAGTGTCACGCCTACTTAAGTAGCAATTGATTTTTTTCCTCCTATTTGTATTTCATTTCCCTCCTCTATTTTTTTCATCTGTATATAATTTGTGTCTTTGCCATCTTCACTGCATTACTAATACTGTTTTTAGAAAGAAACTTGATACAATGCATACTCAGGATGTGCTCTTTCATGGAAAATCAAGAACCAGAGCCTGGTGTCACACCATTTTTGAGCATTGCCACATATCTGTGGGAACAGTGTTTACAAGCAGCACAGGTAACTGAGAAGACAGCATGCAGCCACTGGGACTTACTTGCTCTTGACTTGTCCTTGCCCGTGAACTTAGGAAGATGGTATCTAGAAATCCTCTGGTTGTTTATGGGCCTTTGTTTATTCTAGTCTTCCTTCATGAAGGGGTCCTTTTGTCAATGATATTTCTTGTGTTATGCTGGTGGTTAAGGAAGTGTGTAGGAAAATAGAGAAAACCTTTTTTCGGTTAGTGAGGCACTTTTGCCTCTTTGTTTGTTTCAGTCTAATCACATGTATAAATTAAGCTGAAAGGTAGTTTTATTTGAGAACAGGGACAGGAAGAGAGACTAATACAATAAATAGAAAGCAGAAAAGTAATTGTGTGCTTATCAATGCATTCTTCAGGGAAAGGGCAGTCTTAGTAATATAAAGTAGGAGTCAAGGGATAAGGATTCTGCCCCTTGTTCTACTATGGACCTCCTGCATGACTAGAAAAGTCACTCCTCATCTCTGAAATAACATTACTATTTATCAGTGGTGTCTACCAAAAAGAATGTGGAAAATATTTTTTTTTCAGTTTTTTTGCAAATCACATTGTGACATCTGGATGGAAATGGTAGACAAGTGCAGTGTTATTACTCTAATATTACCTACCTTTTAGGGAACTTACTACCGTGCTTAAAGTTAGGAAGGGAATGGAAACCTTGCCTTTGGTAGCTTCTGAAGGCATGATACTACTCCTGCCTCCTAACACTTTCTTCCAGTGCAGAAAAAGTAGGACCCTAAAAGTCCCTTTAATTTTACCTTCCTTTTTTTTCAGCTTCTATATTTTTTTTATTATTTCTGTAAGATACTTAGCTATTCATCATCTTTGTAGTTTACAATAGCAGCCTGTCTTAAACAAACATTTTAAAGTTTCAGAATGAGTGTACCATATTCTGAATAAAATATTTTCATTATTATTATCATTAGTATACCAGTTTTCTGTGCTGGCAACAGGAATAAGAAAGAGGACATCTGTGCATGTGAGACAAGAGGATGGGGAAAAAACACAATGTGAAATACAGCTAAGTGGTAGTAAGAAACTTAATCAGAGTGAACAGATTGAAACCTAACATTAAGACTCCATTTCAGGCACCCAGTCTGTCGTGGTTTAACCCCAGCCAGCAACTAAGCACCACGCAGCTGCTCACTCACTCCCCCCCCATCCAGTGGGATGGGGGAGAAAATTGGGAAAAAGAAGTAAAACTCGTGGGTTGAGATAAGAACGGTTTAATAGAACAGAAAAGAAGAAACTAAAAATGATAATGATAACACTAATAAAATGACAACAGCAATAATGAAAGGATTGGAACGTACAAATGATGCGCAGTGCAATCGCTCACCACCCGCCGATCAATCGACACCCAGCTAGTCCCCGAGCGGCGATCCCCTGCCCCCACTCCCCCCAGTTCCTATACTAGATGTGACTTCACATGGTATGGAATACCCTGTTGGCCAGTTTGGGTCAGCTGCCCTGGCTCCGTCCCCTCCCAACTTCTTGTGCCCCTCCAGCTTTCTCACTGGCTGGGCATGAGAAGCTGAAAAATCCTTGACTTTAGACTAAACACTACTTCGCAACAACTGAAAGCATCAGTGTTATCAACATTCTTCGCATACTGAACTCAAAACATAGCACTGTACCAGCTACTAGGAAGACAGTTAACTCTATCCCAGCTGAAACCAGGACACAGTCTTTGCATATATCATCATGCCCAACTATGCCTTCACAAACACATACAGCACATCACAATAGGGATAGAAAGGCTTTACAAACTCATGAATGCTGACCTATGGCATCTTGCCACTACAGAAATTCAAGAGAATAACTCATTAAAAATAATTCTCACATTCTCCTTGCAGGTTTTGTTCTGGTTATCGGATTGGTGACTTTCTACCGCATCGGACCATACACCAACCTCTCTTGGTCTTGCTATCTGAACATTGGAGCCTGTCTTTTGGCCACGCTGGCAGCTGCCATTCTCATATGGAACATCCTTCACAGGCGTGAGGACTGCATGGCACCCCGGGTCATTGTCATTAGCCGTACCCTGACCGCTCGGTTTCGCCGTGGCCTGGAAAATGACTATGTTGAGTCACCATGCTGAAAGAGTGGACTTGAAAGGGAAGAGATCTCCAAGGAGATCTGCACTGGAGTTGTTTTCTATAAATATATGCTATAATTTAAAACCAAGGGTTGAAAGACATCACAAAGCTCACTCTTGTGGGCAGAGGCCCTCAATTATTATTTGGATGGGCTCCATCTATATACATATGTATAAAACACATAATTTTATATATATTATATTATATTGCCTTCTCCCTCTGCTGTACAGCACAGAATGTTGGATTGTCAGAATCCTGACAGAGCATCACAGCTACATGTCAGCAGGGTCAGCTGTAGCAGACACAGTGTGTATGCAATCAGAATACAGAAAAGAGGCAGCCAAACACGTTTTCTCTGTCTGCATGAAGTTATCCTGCTCCCTAATAATAATGTAAAAAGCTACAGGAGACCAGTGACAATAGCTTTGGAGTTAACATGCAATCTCAGAAAGCAGAAAACTCACTATAGAATAAGTGATGATTTTAAGAGCTGTTTAAATTTAATGAATCTTTAGTCCTTCCATCCACCTCTCTTCATGGAACTTCTCATTAGCTGCAACACCTGCTCCCCAGCCACAGCACATCCCAGACAGTAAAAAGCAAAAGCAACTCTAATCATTCTAATTGTAAAGTAAGGGAATGTAGAAGAATTAAGTTGCATTTTTCAGACACTTCTTTTTTATCCTGAGACAAAGGTTTGGGCTTATCCTACACATAAACAGACAAGCCATTAAAAATGAAAAGGGTATGCAGCTGGAACAGGCAATACATATTGCTGAAAAATCTATTTCAGTGTTACAATGACAGCAAATATCTACAGAATAAGGTTACCTGGACCCTCTAATAATCACAGATACTATTAACTTACATGATTGGAAATTATTATTAAGAATAGATATTTCAGCCCAAATTAATTTCTTTTCTTCCCAGCTTGCTTTAACATTTGCTGTGACATTTTCAGATTAGAGTGCTATGTCAGGACACCAAGCTCTGCCCAACAATGCTCCGAGGCACATAACACAGTGAATATTGGAGAATATAACTGCCACTCAAGCACCCAAATTGGAGAACAAGAAACACATACAGGATTTAAGCATAAGATTTAAAAAAGACCTGCCTGGTAACTTAATATGGTAATGAAATGAAAATAATTAGTACCTTTGGAATTAGGCGTAATGTTTATAAAGCCTGACCCTGAGAAGCACATGGCCTCACAAGTCATGTGCATGTAACTTTCAGGAAGAAAAACAACAGTCAAAAACTATTATGCAGAAATACTTAGCATACAGGAACTAGAGGCAATGACATGTTTGAAAACTCTAAGGATGCTACTCTGAGCACAGTTACTGATAGGTTTGAAGGACCATGAGCTGTGAATGTTACAAGTTCTTCAGGACTGTTGTGTTACTCCCAGCTGAGTATACTGCTTTTCTTCTTTACCATTATTTTCACCATACTTTTCCACACTTTATTAAAATGTGATCATCAAGCTGGCTCTTGAGTTCTGTTCTGCACTCAGTTCTGATGTAATAAGAAACTCAACCCCAACTGCTGCTCTGCACCATGTTCAAGGTGAGCAACACTCTGCAGAGACTGATGCTTTAGAACAACTGCATTGTTCTAGACTATCAGGGTAGAATACCATAAAGCTGACAAAGAGTTTCTTCTAGCAGTAGGTTTGTAAAAACCAACTAAGATTTGTATTCATTTGCCTGCATTACTTTCTGGAAAATATTTTCTAGAAATAATATGCTATGATTAATTGCAGGGTTTTTTAAAAATAAAATATTGGAATATTTAAAAAACATTATATTATTTCTTCTAATATTGCAATATCCATATTATAATAATGTACATTTAAATTTAAAAATCAGCTATGTGGTCAGTGAATTTGTAATACTCGGTATTACTGTGATTATTTTAGATGTATAAATAAAGTTGTGAATGTTCATTTTCTTCTAGTGATAATGTGAGATTTTTGCCATTCAGACACAGAATAAGGTTGCTTGTTATCAATCATTTTTTCCCATTTAGTAAAAAAGAATCCATAGAGCTTGTAACATCTCGTAGACAAAGAATAAGCAGAGAATACATTAAAATGTCTGTAAGATAAAGATATTTCATCTTGTTAAAAATGAAAGGGAGAATGAAATCAGACAGGAAAAATGTAAGGAGAATTTAGGAGGATCAAAACATCATACAAACTTCTAATGAAAATAAACTGTACCCATAAAGAAATATATACAAATACTTATGATACCTTTTTATCAGCTTGATGGATTTGAAGGCCTCATCCATGTCTCCAGCAGTCAGATAGTAGCTGAAGTTCAGCATGGCATCCCGGGTAGTCTTATCACAGTCTCCTAATCCAATGAAATCTCTCATGGGTCTTCTCACAACCATCTGAGACACCTTTATTGAGCCAGACTCTGCTTGTCCTTTCTCAGCTTCTCCCAGCTAAAATGAAAATGTTATCATTTAGGTATCAAGTAGGTTGAAACTTATTCCTTGGTATGTGTAAGTAATTACGTTATTTCCACTACAGTCCAAGTTTTCTTTTTCTGCAGGACCATGATCAATAGTGACAACAGTTGCAGTGTTTCAAATTTCCTAGAAAACACCCCAAAATATGGAATGTCATAGAAGAGGTTAGCATATCATAACAAACAATCACAGTACATCAGTGATAGTTTGGAGATTGGTAAAATGCCACAGGAGAGGCAGCCTCCTATTATTATAGTCATAATTATTATTATTTTATATTTTTTATTATTATTGTAATTATGACTATAAAAGGAACTATTATTTTAAGTCCCCAGATTTCTGGAGATTTCAGATAAACATTTCTCTAAGGTCACTCTCTTCTCAAAAATGAGTCTGCTGTTCTGAAAGTTAACTACATAGGCCCAATTCTTGCCTTCATGTGAAGCTTATGAACACTAAACCTCAGATTCCAACCCTTCCCCATACAATTGGCAGTTCTGGAGCTTCAGTCATACAATCACCAATCACTGAAAGGCAGCTCAAAGCAATTTAACCATTATTGAGAAAAAGAATAAAGATAAGGTCAATCATCAATATCAAATGATCTGTCTAGAGTGGAGCAAGGAAACTTGCATAAGCCAAACACAGTGGAAGATCATCTGAGTCATGAAGGACACCAAATTTCACATATACTCTACCTTAATTGTATAGTTAGATGAGATAGCTAAATATTAAGGTTTACAGAAGCCAATTAAAAAATAATATTATATTATTATACAATGAAAGTATTAGATACAGTAAAAGACAGAAGTGTGAATGCATTTGACTACAGTTTGGGGAATTTCTGGAACCAGGACAGAAAAGACAATTGTAATGAATAAGGAGAAACCCTGGAATGAAACTTGGTCAAAACTGACTTGTTGCATCAACTCAATTTGCTATATTTAAAGCAGACTCTGTTCATACACTAAATCATGTTTCCAAAATGAATTATTATATAACAAGTTAGTCACTAAGATACAGTAATCTACAGAGGGAAGAAAATAGAAACAGAAGACTGAAAAGCAGAGAATGAAGGAAGAGGAGGAAAATAATGCAGATACTTACAGGTTTATAGATACATCCCCTCCGAAAAAACAACTAATGGCAGCAATAATCCATACAGAGTTTAAAAAAAAAAGAAAAACAAGAGACATAACATCAAAGTAAAATAGCATGAGACATGATGGGGGAAGTGTTAAAAGAAAGATTAGACAATGCAGCAGATCGCCCTTGACCTTTCAGATTAAGGGAAAAAGGAAAGTAAAATGGAGTGCAACTCTGAAAGCTAGATCTGCACAGGAAGAGTGACAACAGTCAGCTCTTTGGAAGGGGCTAAATTGCAAAGTACTGCTCTCAATCTAAATATATCAAGCAGAAAAACATTTAGATACATTCTCCCTGTTTAACACTGCTCCTAAAGTATATGAAATTAAATTTACATGATCACATTACTACATTAAATTAGATTTACATGATCACATTGGTCTTATTCAGAAGATTTTGAGTATTAGAGGTCTCATTAACATTAAGTTCCTGCAGATTTTACAAAAATAAATGCCTTGGTAGAATAAACAGACTCCGTTAAGCACCCCGTACAAGGGAGCAGTGCAAATCATCATCTTAACAAGCGCTAAGAAACTCGGGTCAGAGCTTAACCAGAAAACCAATCTGTAGGTAATAGGCTTCATTTCTTCCAGTATGCATGGAATTACGCATGGTATTATTTACCGAAGATGCAAACAATTTTGGATTCATATTCAAGTTTAAGAAGTTAAAGCATGCATTCCTGGTATTTGTAGCACATAGCCATTTGGTGATAGTGCAAGATGAGTATTCTTGCTGTCTTTGATATTCTGTGGGGATTAAGCTCCATTCCAACAAGGAAATGTGTTGCTTCTGCTGAAGCTAGTAGGAAACCTCCCCGTCTTATGGCCTATGTAAAGTTGACACACACACACCCTTACTTGCAATAGGCACAGTGACTACATAAAGTAGAAAGAGATTTTTTTTCACATCCCTTTTTTTAGTTGCATTTCCTGGTAATTACTGTGTCTCCTTTACTTATACATGGCATGCAGATTGCAGTACCCATGAAAAGCCAATTCAGTACAATTTCTACAATACTGCCAAGTACACCTGCATTAGAATCATCTTTATGTCATTTCTATGTGTGATGCAGCAACTGCCATTGGAGTTTCTCTATTTACCCCAGACTCAATTTGGTTAAATTTGATCCCTATGCAGTAAAAAGTCAGAATTTATGGGAAGGGAAGGAATTGTGAAAGATTTCCTCACCTTTTTTGCAAAGTAATAATGTGGCACCTCTATGCCCAGAAGAACCTGGTAGGATGAAGGCAATGGAAAACTGTCCTGAAGCAAAAGGCCATGCTCTTCAGTACTGAAGAACGATATAATCCAAACATCCATCTGGAAAAGGAAGCAAAGCATTGTTTTGGTTTTATGCTGCAATATCCTTCTTTCATTTTGTTTTTATTTTCCATACTCAATTGGCAGAACCTTCTCTTGAAAATAATATGACATATACATTCACATGCACACACCTGCTGAAGAGGGCAGAGCTGCACGCTTCCTCCCTATAGTGAGTAGCCAACAACTCATTCTACATTACAGACTGTATTCCTAGGAACCAGCTTCACCAACCATAAAGAGGGAAGTCCCTGGCCACAGACTGCTACTCTAAAAGTCTGACAGATCTGACTCAGGTCAAAGAAATACTCCCAACTGTTTTAATTTTTTTTTTTAATACTATATTATTTCTATTATAATTTCAGCAGCTCACTGACTGTTTTAAGTTCCCAGTGAATATACTAGCCATTTACAAATAGCTTCTGTAACAGCTTAAATATTGACCTGACTCAAGTCAAAATGAAGCATTTATTTCTAAAAAAAGTTAATCAGACTTCTTATTTCTTAAAGAATAAGGATACAGTTAAAAGTTTTGTTGAATAAGGACCAAAAAGTAAGTTGCACTCCTTTTATATCTTTTTATTTTTCAACTTTATGTAGAAGCCAAACATTTTTACTTGTTTAGAGTAGGAATATTAGGTTGAAGCGTTCTCTTTGCTAGAAGACCCTAGGCATCCCTATTCCAGTCCTCCTTTCTACCTTGAACTTCCCATGATTTTTCTAAAGTTGTTTCAACTAACAAAAGAAACAAAGAGCTTTCTGTCTCTAATTGGAAGAGGTTTAACTAATCAGAAAACTTTAAATCAATATGGACATTTCAAGTCAATGGAATATTTATGAAGGAGAGGCAGTTCTGTACAGACAAAATGGTAAGGACCACTACAAGCACATTAGCAGGGGAAACATGGAAGCATTGTTGGTCTGATGAAAGAAATCTTTTATTAGATCATTTCTGATAAATAAATATGTATTTTTTTTCTAATGTAAAAACGACCATAGAAGACAATTTTGGAAGTACCATAAAGATGTACAATGTCTGTCCAGCAAAGCAGAAGATGGTAAGAACTGGGCGGGAAGAGTGTACTGCACTGTTCACCTTAACAGTAGGATCCCTGTTATTCTAACAAATTAATTCTTGCTGCTAAAAGTGGACTCCAGATATAAAATCTGCATTATTTTTTTAAAATAAGTATCAAACCTCTAGATTATCAATTCACCCATTAATGTCACCTGAAAAAATTTAGTCTAGATACAAGCTTGCATTATGATCATCTTCAAAATTCTAGCATAGGTAAAGAAATTACCTCTTTCTCTGTCATTGTATTCAAGCGAGGGCTAAAACAGCAGGCTAATGTACAGTGACTGCCTGAAGCCACAAACACCAAATACATAGTTTCACTACTCATTTTTGTACAAGATAATGTATACTATCTACTCCCACATTCTTAATGAAGGACCAATGATTTATTACTTGGACAGGGAGAACTCCATGTAAAGCAAGGTAAAACAAAAAGACCATACTGTGCTCTCAGTCTGTTTTTTCTTCTGGTCTGGAGACTGTAGGCCTGTTTCAAGAATTGCTTCACATACAAAAAGTCTTGGTTCACTCTGGTCCCAGAAATGGCAAGCAGGGATGTGGCTGTGCAACTCTGGATACTGCACAACAGACCTACCAAAAGACAAGAAAAAAATTGTAGAAAGGGAAACAAAGTCATTCCAGCCCATTCAGTGCATGAAGGTAAATAAAGGACTAACCAAGGGATCATTTTCAGATGATGATCAGTTATCTATACCAGTACCCCTGCATCGTAACATTAACCATATACACCTTTCTACCGCCTAACACTTTGTATGTGGCAATGCCACTTTTAGTTTGTTCTGTATACATTAACCATGACTATAGGACATAAAGCATTTCAGTAGAAAAAAAAGCTGATATTGCCACAAATACAAATAGGCACCCAAAATCTGCCTCCACTGAGATTACATGTCCCACAGAAATACCAGAACATCCTTCAAATGATCTACCTTAGCAACTGCTACCGGTATAGCTACTGTAACACGGGGACTACCTCAGCTCTGTCTTCTTGTGGGTTTCACAACCTGCCCGAAGGTGCTTATTGCCAGCACTGCTAGAAACACCCAGCCAGGTTAAAGATAGCTTGAGTACACTGATGTGCATTTAGATAAGCAGTAAAGAGAGTTTCTAGTATGTATGTCTCACATTCAAATCCAGCTAAGCAGCAGTTATAAGAGATGACAACTAGACAATTGTGGTTAAACCGATGGGGGGGGGAAATAAGAAATCAGTTTATATTCTCAGGCAACAGATCTCTCTTCACTGCGAGTTCAGCAAACCTGGGCTTGCAGCATGACTGATGCTTTGAACTGCTGAACTTCAGTGCTGAGGGAAACTCCAGAGTTGCAGCTGAACCTGACCTGCTGCTGGGGGACTTCAGTCTCTAGATATGCCACAGTTCATTCTGTTTCCTCAGTACTGTGCTTGAACTTCATACTGTGCACGAATAATTCCAAGGAACTGTGAAATAGCACATTAAGCACAAGGACAACCCCTGCAGCCTTAGGAAAGCCACTCTCCAGCAGCAGTTTAAATAAGAAACATTTTACTGCCTCCTTTGGGCATTAAAATACTACTTCAGTGCTGGCCACGTTAAGACTCTAGACATACAGAATCACACTATTTTAGCAATGGCTTAGAATTCTTATGAAAAAATACAGAATATAAATAGGTGTCAAATACAAATAGGTGTCAAATTTAAAAAAAAACAACAGACAAACCAGAGATATCATTAAAATATTTTTCTCATTTACCGTCACCACTGAAGGGTGGACTTTGTGAGGAGAATTGGAGGAGGACTGGAAGGCAAATTAATAGAAAGATTCAAAGAGATGCAGAAATACACAATGTCCTATCCACTGAATTCAAAATAAATTACTCACAAACTGAAAAACAGTATTTGTGTAAAAAAATTGCAAGTATTTAGATTCTGCCTCAGGAGGAGAGAGAGAGAAGGGGAAGAAGTGTAGATTATTATTATTTTCTGGTGAGTTTACTCATTCCAATTTCAAGATACTCTAAAATGAAGCACAGATAAATGGATTATTCACACTGACACCATCTAGCATTTAAATATCAGAGAAACAGCATTACTAGCTTGTGGTGGCCTCTGTTGGGCTACACAAGATACTACACTTGAAAACAACTTCCTCGCTACTCATTATAACCGACCAAGATGTAAGGCCCCAAATTTGCACTGTCCTTAGTTTTTGATGAGCTGGGTAGTTTCTTCTGGTTTTCAGTGGTAAGGAGAGTAAAGCCTTTTTTGCTTGTAATACCTACAGCAGATAGTTGCTAAAAAAACCAAACCACCCTCTATTCTAATGCTGTTTTTTCTTAAGAAAAATTGTCAGTCAGAAAAATTGTTGTAAAACTAGATGGGAATTTGTACCCTAACATTCCACCATACTTCCATGAGAATTCCTAGTTCACTGCATTTTGCTGCCTTGCTATAAGGATTTCTAATGTATTCGCCACAGAGCAGCTGGTATGAAAACAAAGCTGTCAGTTCTAAATAGATATTTCATTACTTTTTATCCATACAAAAACACCCTGTATTGGACTTAAAAATTAACTTTTTTCCTAGGAGGAGCTTCAGAATGTCCTCTTTTCATTGCCTACCCCATAAACTCTTCATGGAAGAGGAGCTTTCCAAGATTTTCCTTTATTTTAAGACCCGGATCCTGATTCCAGTCATGTAATACCTCTACACATACCCCCCAACACCCAATCATCCTCCTCTCAGAGACCTCTTGAGCCAGATACGGCTTCCACATATCCAATAACTCTCACTGCATTTCTCTCCTATGAATTTGTCCAATACCTCCATGAACCCTTCCTTTATCATCTCTAACTTCCTTTGGCAAGAAGTTCCTTAGCTCAGCTGCATCTTGTCTGAAGAACCACTGCCTCCTGCTTATTTTGAGCTTGCTTTCTGATACTTTCGTTTGACACTCCCTAGTTCACATACTGGAAGAGACAGGGATGCAGGCTGATTGGCATACAATGCACCAGTTTTAATTAATTCTTTAGAAAGAAAATAATTAAATTCATACAAGCTACTACACAAAGTCAGAGGAATGTCAGTATCACGGTGTTGCTTGTCTTCAGAGGGCAAATTCCTATCTTAAATCCACAAGTAATACTTCTCAAAATAAAAGCTTCTTACTTGTCAATGCTTTGTCCAGAAGAAAGCTTCTCTCTACCATTTCCCTGTTCAGCCTTGAAATCAAAGAGTGTAACTTTGTCCATTTCAACATCATAGAAACAGATCTTGGAATCAATGTTCCCATCCGCCTACAAGAAGGGAAAACAAAAGTTGCTGAAGCACGCAGTCAAAAAGAAAAAAAGGTATGTTTATCTCATCTGATTCACACTCTCAGTTTTGTCTCCTGGTAATCACACAAGAATATTCTTTGGAAGAAATATCAGAAAATTTCTTACTGTTTTTGTATTCCAGTAAGTTAACCTTTGATTTCTTTGAAATGCTACAAAGTAGCTTTTCTAACTAAAATACTGCCTCCTTTTCTGGGCTGTTCTCCCCAAATGTACAAAACCTTAACATGCCTTAATTTTAGTGTTTAGTTACATGCTTGGACATGACATTTCAAGACCCAATAAGCTGCATAGAACACGTAGGTTTATTTCTGAGTCGTGAATTTTGTGTCTTCAGTAATCTCCTTGAACTGCACCAGTCTATTAACTGATGGTCAGGTCCTAGGGCAGTAAGTGAAGACCTTTGCCTCACCTTGCTAACAAGGATGCTGACTTTATTGCCACTAGCATTGCACTTGACAGATGCAATGCCTCCAAGGCCAGGAAACAGCTCGAAGAAATTCTTGCTATTGCAGTGCACTTTTGCCTCTCTGTGGAAAGGAATAAACATAAATCATTTGATGGCAAGCAACTGGCAATACGGATCAGCCAAAACATTTTTCAAATTATGGGTAGGACTTTTAAAAACAAACAATTTCTACCTTATGACACCAGTGCCCCAGACTCCAGCTTCCTCTCCAGAGGATTACTGAGACCTGCCTTTCTTTCAGGAAGAAGTTAATGACACACTCTTTCCTCAATGAATCAACAAGAATAAACTTCAATGCTCCTACAGGATTCCCATAACAGGGCTATACAGCAAGAACATCCCTACATAAGCAAGTTGAATAGTACCATGAATGTTGAATATAGCCCATCACATAAGTTTGCATATGGAAAACACACTGTGGAGCAGAGGTAAAGAAATGTCATCAGGGGGGTGGTAATTTATATCATCTTACTGGTCACTTTCCCTCTGTACATAAGTTCCAAAAGACTGTATCATTCAATACTTAACACCCACCCTTCCCCACCCCCACCCCCCTGCTTTTTTTAGTATCTTGAAAGAATCTTACTGCCTGTATAGATACAAACCCAGCGATCATTCAGCAACAAAGACGACAGATCTCATGAATCAAAAGAATGCGACAGAAAGAAGTGACAGTAACTTAGACCCATGATACAATCCCATGAAAGAAATCTTTGATTCTGTAAAAATAATATTCTTGGGTTACATGTTCAGACTTCTCATTTATTCTAAGCCAACTGCTCTTGCTTTGAAATTAAAGAGCGCTATACTGTTATCATTTCAGAAAGGATGTTTTCATTACTAGCCACAAAAATTTAACATAGCATGCAGAAGTTAAGCTGCTTTTTCTCCACTATCAAACATCACAATCCAATATTTGTGCTAGTTACAACCTGCCCAAATCCAATAACCTTCAAATTGTGTCCCATGTGAAATTTGTGCCATCTCAACACAGGTAACGAGTTGCCAAGTGGGTAACTAACTAGACTTTGGCATTCCTCTGGTGACAGTATGTAAAGAAGAACAGAATGCATTTCACTCTTGAGGTTTTTCAGGTTTTCAAAATTACATTTGTCATTAGCAGATTGTGGTGGGTTGACGCTGGCTGGATGCCAGGTGCCCACCAAAGCCGTTCTATCACTCCCCCTCCTCAGCTGGACAGGGGAGAGAAAAATATAACAAAGGGCTCATGGGTCAAGATAAGGACAGGAGAGATCACTCACCAATTAGCGTCACAGGCAAAACAGACTCAGCTTGGGGAAAATTAACTCAATTTATTACAAATCAACCAGAGTAGGGTAATGAGAAATAAAACCAAAATCTCAGAACACCTTCCCTCTGGCCCTCCCTTCTTCCCGGGCACAACTTCACTCCCGGATTCTCTACCTATCCCCCCCCCCAGTGGCACAGGGGGACGGGAAATGGGGTTTACGGTCAGTTCACCACATGTTATTTCTGCCACCTCATCCTTCTCAGGGGCAGAACTCAACACACTCTTCCCCTGCTCCAGTGTGGGGTCCCTCCCACGGGAGACAGTTCTCCATGAACTTCTCCAACATGGGTCCTTCCCACGGGCTGCAGTTCTTCACAAACTGCTCCACCATGGGTGCCTTCCATGGCGTGCAGTCCTTCAGGAGCACACTGCTCCAGCGTGGGCTTCCCACGGGGTCACAAGTCCTGCCAGAAAACCTGCTCCGTGGGCTCCTCTCTCCACAGATCCACAGGTCCTGCCAGGAGCCTGCTCCAGCATGGGGTTCCCACAGGGTCACAGCCTCCTTCAAGAACCCACGTGCTCTGGCATGGGGTCCTCCATGGGCTGCAGGTGGATATCTGCTCCACCGTGGACCTCCATGGGCTGCAGGGGGATAACCTGCCTCACCATGGTCTTCACCACGGGCTGCGGGGGAATCTCTGCTCCGATGCCTCGAGCATCTCCTCCCCCTCCTTCACTGACCTTGGTGTCTGCAGAGTTGTTTCTCTTACATGTTCTCACTCCTCTCTCTGGCTGCCATTTCTGTCTGTCCTAGCAACTTTTTTCCTTCTTAAAAATGTTATCACAGAGGTGTTACCACTATCGCTGATTGGCTCGGCCTTGGCCGGCAGCGGGTCCGTCTTAGAGCCGGCTGGTATTGGCTCTGTTGGACATAGGGGAAGCTTCCAGCAACTTCTTACAGAAGCCACCCCTGTAACCCCACCCCTGCTACCAAAACCTTGCCACACAAAGCCAATACACAGATAAATTTTTGAACTGAAAGTCATGTCAGACACATCTCTCTTTCATGCCACAGCTGCTTGTCAGCAGGGGAATGCACAGTAAAGTCTGAACAAAGTCAAGTAAACTTCTCTCTTAACCTTAACAGAAGGAAGAACAGACTGTCCACAATTCTAGGTTCACTTCCTCCATGGATTCACTGAACCAAGTTGGTTGATTTATGAGGAGATACGACACCTAGCTTTTTTTTTTTTTATTTATTTCAACTCTTCTGAGATTAAGGTCTTGGTCAAGTTCTCAGCAGAAACATATGACTTCCTTGTCTTGATCCTCCATAAATTCTCTACCCACTTTCAAATAGACACAAATATCTCTCACAATATCCTCTTTTAAGAATTATTATTGTTACTTATCCCATGACTTGTCTAATAATTCTGTGGCTCTTCCCTTTCTTTAGGGATAGGCCATCAGTTCACATACGCTGCATGTATTTTCTGAAGATTCAAAGTGACTATTACTTTTCATCAGATCAAAACCAACTAAAGATTCCCCCTCCCCACAAAATATATGCTCAATTATAAACAGATGCTTTTAAGAGGCTTATTAATACCTGCGGGAGAGATCAAAGATTTTAAAGTGAGCCAAATCAGTTCCCACAGCCAGGAAATTTCCGCAGACGTCCAAGAGGCATGGATTCCCCTCTGCTTCGGAGAACACCAGCAGCTGTTTAACTGTGCCCTGAGAGGAAATGTGTAACACCAGGTTGGTGTGTTCAGAGTCTAACTAGAAGGAACTTATTTAGTCATGAAGTTAAGTAACTAACTGCTGAACTTCTATGTTAGACAAACCACTACCAGCAAAACAAGAGAAACTACACACACACACGCAGTCTTTACAAATGCAATCTGTGCTTCAGGTGGAAAACTGGATGTACAGCCTCCAAAAAAGTCAAAATTTAGAGGTATCCTTCTGTAACAATTTCCTCTTCAATAATACAACTTTTTCCAACTAAGAGGGATACAGAAATATAGGTCCCTGAAGGTCCTTTAATATACAGCTGTAAAAATAAATATATGAATGAAATCAGTCCTTGTTGTGATAAATCCCATCCATTCTTAAATATAATATTTATTTCCTAAGTAAAATATGTATCATAGAACTCTGATAATCAGATTTCTCTTTTTGTTTCTTGTGGACTAGCAGAGGCTGCAAAGGTTAAGCAAAAGATTTTTCAGGAACACACAGAATGTGCAGGGGGTATCTTTCATTATCCCATAAGAATATTCAGTATGTTCATCTTCCTGCCAGTAATATACATATCCAACCTGCACGCAATTTTGATCCTCTTAAAGTCTGGCCCTTACAGAATTTGTTTTCTTTTATAAATACTTATTAGTTACAGTGCAGTAGCATTTAGTGACAGACTTTTTAAAGGACACAAAATATCAAAGATCTTTCTGCTGAAATACTCAAAATATTTTTTCTATGCCAAAGGTGGAGTTAATAGATTTACAGAACATCCACTTAACTTCTAAGCTGTAACACCAACTTTGAAAACAATAAGGCGTATTTGTCGCTTCATTGTTTCATCAGCCCTTACCTGCCAGGTGCGGACCTGGACGCGATACGGCTCAACTGTATACAGATTTTCTCCATGCATGGACAGAACTGGAGAGTCACAAAGAAAAGAGCCTGGAACAATCACAATAAAGCCATCATTACAGTAAACAGATTTTTAGAAAAGGAAAAACACCCCAGGAATTTTGACAAAGCATTCAATTTCCACTATCTTGCACCAAATCCATTTTTCAATCCATCAGTCTCTACTGATTCCCAAACTCCTTGGTGTCGCAGCCTTCTTCCATTCTGCCATTACAACCGAAAGCTGGAGCTCCTACTGAAAACAGGTTTTTTGTACACTCTGTCCATGAAAACAAGTGGGAGAGGAAGGGAAAAAGAGTTGATATGGGGAGTGAAGGAAAGAAAAAGAGTAATGCAATGTGAGGTTCTGTTAAGAGAATTCACTCCTTCCTTCATTGAACTACAACTGAAGAGTGATAAAGGAATCTCTGTCAGAAGAGTGGCTCTTAAATAATTTCATGAGTGTTGTAGACTGCTGGGACCTTGGTAGCAGTAATGCTTTGATTCAGCATGGGAAAGTTATAAAATAAATGAGTGAATATAGACAAGATAAGCCACTTCTCAGAAAACACTTAATGGTTGTGAAAATACAAAGCCTAAACTCTCAAGATTTTGCATGGGATTGATGGAATTCTGCATAACCTGTTTCTCAAGGCAGAAATATTTAGGGAGAATTAATCATAGAAAAAACTAATTTACTTCACTTAGCTGTATATATAGCAGTTTATGGAACAGATTTTCCTGACAGCTGGGACTAAAACCCACTCCTTCCCAGTTCCTATGTAAGTGCTGTGTAACCTTGATTACACCTTCTCCCAAGCAAAATAGAAAAGCCATCAATAGCCATCATCATGACCTATCTGTAAAAGGCAACAGGAGCTATGGGATACAAAAGTAGGAAAACAACTCTGTTCTCGATCAACTGTTGGAATGATTTACCTAAAAGATACAAAAAAGCAGCCTTATCATCACATCACATTTTGTGCAAGGCCCTATATGATATGCTAGCTCTGAAGGTACCTTTCAAGCCTAGGTGTGACAGTCAGGTATACGTCTAATCTGTGGGAAACAGCAACAAGACACTTGGTTTTGTTAAGGCCAGTCACACACTTGGATGCCTTAGGAACTCTATGAATAAAATACATTTAGTCTTTAGGTACTTCCAGGATTGGGTTGTAGCTGACCAGAGGTTAAGAGGATATATATATTTTAATTTTATGCCTACAGGTGCACATCACCTTCAGTTTTACCTCTGTTGCCACACTGCTACTCATACAGAGGAATACCAACATATTCTGAGGTTAACCCACACATTATATCCCAGGATATTTAGTGAATAAAGCACAGATGTAGGAGTTGGCATTTGAGTTCTGGTTTTGTTGATGATTTTTATACCCTAATCTTTGTCTTGCAAAATGGGAATAGTGTCTAATTAGTGTTAATAATACTTTTTACTTTGCACTTATGATTACAGTCCATCAGCTATCATGAATGAAGACAACATATAACTTTGGAGGAAGAGAACCATTTCAACTCTGATCATTGTTTAAGTCCTACCTGCACTTCTGAAGGCATCTCCTGAGCACTCAAAGACAGTAACTTGCTTCCCGTTCCAGAATGCTACAGCATCCTAAAACAATCAAAAAAGCAAAAGAATACATACATTCAGTTTCTTTTGGAATCATACAGGATTCATGCAGCAACACAGCAAGACCTTCCACACAATAGCCACCATTTACTAGCTCCTCTGTGTGTTGGGTTGGAAGGCTTTTGGAAACCCCAAAGTTCTCTGGTCAGCACCTAGAGAATTACTGAGTCACTGTGCTCTCTGAAAAATCAGCTCCACCATGGCATCGTTGCTACTGTCACAATACTTCCGTAACACAATAAACTGAGTATCAGAGAAGGGTTATATTAAAGACTTAGAAAGTTTGGTCTCCATACACCCAGCTAAGCAACTGATTGAGCAAATAAATGAAAAAAACCAATTAACCTTAGTAGCGAAGACTCCATTAACATTCATATCAACACGAAGACTGTGTGTGGTTCCTGTGCTGAAGATGGTCACGTTAAACAGGTTGGGAGACACCTGTACAACAGCCACTTGCTGATGAAAATGAGACGATATGGCCTGCTCACTCAGGATCACCACAGAGCTGATGTTGTTCACTGCCAGCAGGTTTTTTCGGGATCCCCACTGCACACAATGGGAAGAGAAAAAAAAACAAAGCACAACACACAATTTCATCTAAGATCTTGAACAGTCACAGCAATGTCCCAAGACAGATGGCAAGGGGTAGGATAGAATAAACATTTTTATACATATACAAAGTCCTACTATCTAAATACAACTATAGTCAATGACTAGGAATTATTACAGATTAAAACTACTATGTTTGTTACCCAGCTACTCAGACTCCCTTAGTCTAAGGGAGGAGCTGTTTTTTAAATTAAAACCACTTTTCTTCCCTAAGATATTATTGCACCACCTTACATTTACTACTGCAAGAGAGCATCACATATTTAAAGGGCTTAATAATGCTGCAATCTGTAAAAGCAAGTTGCATGCATAGTTTCTTTTTTGATTACCATATTCTTTTCTGCAGTTTTGATAACCCTTTCAGTCAATGTAGTTCAAATTCCCTAGCAAAGAATGTTAAATCGGATGAATAAATAAAGGAGTCCAAAAGTATCCTTCTCTCCTTATAGAAATAGAATGGTTTGGGATGTTCAACTACATGAGGCTGGTGAAAGCCCCGTCCAACCTGACCTTGAATGTTTCCAGGGATAAGGCATCGACCACCCCTCTGGGCAACCTGTGCCAGTGTTTCACCACCCTCAGCATAAAAAATTTCTTCCTTATATCTAATCTGAATCTACCCTCTTTTAGTTTAAAACCATTACCCCTTGTCCTGTCACTACAGGCCCTGCTAAAAAGTCTGTCCCCATCTCTCTCATAGCCCCCTTTAAGTACTGAAAGGCCACAAGGTCTCCACGGACCCTTCTCTTCTGCAGGCTGAACGACCCCAACTCTCTCAGCCTTTCCCCATAGGAGATGTGTTCCATCCCTCTGATCATTTTTGTGGCCTCCTCTGGACCAGCTCCAACAGTGTATTGATACCGGGGGTTGCGCCAACCCAGGTGCAGGACTTTGCACTTGGCTCTGTTGAACCTCATAAGGCTCACACAGGCCCACCTGTCAAGCCTGTCCAGGTCCCTCTGGATGGCATCCCATCCCTCAGGCATGTCAACCACACCACACGGCTTGGTGTCGTCAGCAAACTTGCTGAGCATGCACTCCGTCCCACTATGTCATTGATGAAAGTATTAGACAGTACTGGTCCCAGTACAGACACCTGAGGGGCACCACTCATCATTGATCTCCATCTAGACACTGCACAGTTGACCACTACCCTCTGGATGAGACCATGCAACCAATTCCTCATCCACTGAACAGTCCATCCATCAAATCCCTCTCTCTCCAATGTGGAGGGAAAGACATTGTGGGGGACCGTGTCAAAGGACTTGCAGAAGTCCAGAGAGATGACATCCGTAGCTATTTCCTTGTTCACTGATGTAGTCACTCCATCACAAAAGGTCACTAGGTTAGTCAGGTAAAACTTGCCCCTAGTGAAGGCATGCAGGCTGTCTTGAATCACCTCCCTGTCCTCCATGTGACTTACTTAGCATAGCTTCTAGGAGGATCTGTTCCATGATCTTCCCAGGCACAGACGTGAGGCTGACAGTTTGGTAGTTCCCAGGGTCCTCCTTTCTACCCTTTTTAAAAATGTGTGTAATGTTCCCCTTTTTCCAGTCACCAGGGATGTCACCTGACTGCCATGACTTTTCAAATATCATGGACATTGGCTCGGCAACTACATCAGCCAATTCCCTCAGGACTCTGGGATGCATCTCATCAGGTCCCATAGACTTACGGATGTTCAGGTTCTTCAGGTGGTCATGAACCTGATCTTCTCTTACAGTGGAAGGGACTTTGCTCCCCCAGTCCCTGCCTTGAGGTCCATCAACTCAAGAGCTACGGGAAGAGAGGCTGCCAGTGAATACTGTGGCAAAAAAGTTGAGTAACTCAGCCTTCTCTTTGTCCATTGTTCATCAGTCATGTTCATCAGTGGGGGGTATGCTTTCTTTGACCTTCCTTTTCTGGCTGACATACCTATGGAAGCCCTTCTTATTATTCTTTGCATCCCTTGCCACATTCAGCTCCAGCTGTGCCTTGGCCTTCCTGACTCCATCCCTACACAACCAGGCAGCATCCCTACACTTCCCACAATACCTGTCCCTGCTTCCACTGCCTGTGCATTTCCTTCTTGCCCTTTAGTTTGACCAGCAGGTCTTGACTCATCCATGCTGGTCTCTTGCCTTCTTTTCCTGATTTCTTACACATAGGGATTGAGAGCTCTTGTGCTCCATGGAAGGCATCCTTAAAGATCTGCCACCTCTGTTCTGCTCCCTCATCCCAGAGGGCAGTTTCCCAGGGCATCCTATTGACTAACTCCTTGAACAGAATTTTGCTTTCCTAAAATTCAGGGTCCTGACTTTACTCTTCACCTGTCCCATACCCCTCAGGACTGTGAGCTCCGCCAGTGCACGATCACCGCAGGCCAGGCTGCCTCCAATCTCGACATCTCTGATTAGTTCACTTGCGTTAGGGATCAACAGGTCCAGTATCACATCGCCCTGTGGTAGGGCTGTCTATTACCTGGCTTAAGAAGTTATCCTCAATGCTCTCCAGGAGTCTCCTGGATTGCCTACAACTCACTGTGCTACTTTTCCAGATGTCAGGGTGGTTGAAGTTCCCCAGCAGGATGAGAGCCTGCAAGCGTGATGCCTGCTGTAGCTGGAGTAAGAAGGCTTCGTCAATAGGCTCCCCTTGATCAGGCAGCCTGTAGTAAACACCAACTACAAAGTTCCCTTTGTTGCTTTGAATTAGAATCCTTACCCATGAGCTTTCAACCTTCTCATGGTTATTCTTCAGAGACAGCTCTTCACAATCTATCCATTTCTTGATGTAGAGGGCAACCCCTCTGCCCCTCCTTCCTCACTTGTCCCTTCTGAACAGCCTGCAGCCATCGATAGCCACACTCCAATCATGGGATTTGTCCCACCAAATTTCAGTAATGGCAGCTAGCTTTCTAGCTGCTCGCAGCTTTCTAGCAGCGTGGTGGCTTCCAACTCACTTCTCCTGGAAGAGTCTCCATGTTCCAGCTAACTCTTCTTCAGTGAGTTCTATGAAGGTTATCTTTCCCTTCTTTTAAAACTGAAAAGTAGCACCTACACAGACCAATTCTAGAACTGAAAATACCTTACAAAATTCAATGGGAGAAAGATAAAAACTGTTTCCAAGATGGCTTGCAAAGACACAGTTTCTAACATGCAGCTGATGAATTCTATTATTAAAGAGAAAGTAATGCTCCCATTTTCATTTATTTCTCTTTATATTCATAGTTAAACAAGCATGTCTGACATTATTTATGTTTATTCCTACCAAAGGATGATTCTTGTCAGAAAGCATTGTGGCAACCAGCTGACTACACGTGAACTCTTCACACATACCATGTTAGCCAGAAGCGATCTAAACTCCAGTCTGGAAGCTATAGTTACACATGGGGGTGCAGGGGTGCTACATCCGAGCTACCACACACCATCAATAATGTTCCTTGATAAGCACAGTCCATAGTTCACTGCACAGCTTCAGCACAGGAGCTCCCTCAGGGCTGGGCCAGGGAGCTGGAAGAGGGGTTTGGGGTTGTTTTTTTTTTTGTGTGCGTGTGGTGGGGGTAATCTACCAGAGACCATTCATACAGACATACTTTCATGGGCTAGATCAATTATAAAGTTTGTCAGAGCTGCAGAAAATCCCTTTGAAGTCCAAGAACTTCTCTGTCCCTGCACAACTGATAAGCTCTATAAACTCTAGGGATATGCCAAGTCTCTAAGTTCTCTGCTTCCCTCAAAGTTATTTGAGGTTTCATATTAATTTCCTGACATACTGATATTTCTGTGGCTATACCTTTCCAACAACACTGATTTAAGTAGCTGTGTTTGGAAATAATTTCATTTTTTTCAAGAGCATGATCTAAGAAAAAAAGCTATTATGCATGGTTTGTTTGGGGGTTTCTTTTTAATGGCACTTATTTACAATTAACTAGATGCAATGCTGCACAACAGATGAGCTAGAGTGCATTTCCCAACCACCTCTCTTTTGAAGCCACCATATCAGGTTGATTGGCAAGGAGTCAAATGAAGTTATTGCTGCCCTTTCACCTCACCATGGTATACGGCCTTCTATTCTGAGTTCTTCATGGTAATATACAAAAAGGCTTTTATAGGAATTACCAAAAGATTCCACATGTAAATTTTTAAAGTCTTTTACAAAGTATTTTTCTGAATGCAGGGATTACAATAAAAAATAATCTAGAGTTTCCATAATTAAAGACAGCTTTATAACATGAGATAAAAATGCACTGATTGGTGAGAATTGTTTGGCAATGCTTTTTTTTATGCTAACAAACATTGGGAACAAGGTGCTATTTCTGGACAGCGCTCCATATCCTGTTATCTGGAAAATGCTTGAATGGTCAGGCTGACAGAAACACCTATATCTCTTCCCTTCCCTCAACTTCCTAGCAGATGTATGATATACTAATGGCACATGCTATTTCCTATATCCTGGACCTTTTGTTACTGAAGCATCTTAACAAAAGATTTGGGTTCTCCACTTTAATTGTACTAATGTTTTAATTTCGTAAGTAGGACTTTGATACAGACCCTCGTTACATGCCAACCCAGAGCAAGCAAATGCCATTGCTTTTTCAATACTTTCCATTCTTATGTGAAAACAGAATAAAAGAAAACATAAAATTACTTTCTCTTGAAAGGCACCAGATATATTTGTTTGATTTTCGTTCCTTCCAAAAAATAATGGGTAATGTTCTCACATATTAAGCACAGCACCAGAATAATCTAAGTTATAACAGAAACTCTAAAAAAACTGGAAAAAACTTAATAATAGGGTATAGCAAACAAACAAAACAAAAAATGCTGGAGAACCTAAAAGCACAAGCTTTGCCTTTTGGGAGAATGGTGGTGGTCAAAAAAGCGAACTGTTTGTTAATGTAAAAGTTTTTAAATTTAAATTTATAATTGTAACACTCAGCATTTCTCTTGCATGTATCAAAATGCTAATAAGTATGAATGACAGTGTTTAAGCTTACTGTGACAAATGAAAATACTTCAAATAAAAATGCTGCACCCTGACACTTAACAGACAATGGGTTAAAAAATAAATATTATAATGCTATGTATTGTCATAAGCTTCAGCATAAAAAATATTGTAAATAACAGTAGAAATGTTTTAAAGCATTGGTTTTGCAAAAACTTGTAAAAGAAAACTTACCATCCACATCTAGTCTGACAGTCACACATAAAAATATTATCTAGTAAACAAGAAACATTTTCTGACAAAAAAGCAGCTGAAAACATCATTTTGTATAAAAACATAGCATTCCCTTCTAGATGACACATCATCTTACAAAAAAATATTTGATTGTAAATACATCGTTTTATTTTTGCAACTACCAGTAGGAGCAAACTTTATGTTGAGAAAGTGACTAAAAAGAAGAAAATTATCTACAAATAAATAATGCATTTCGTCAGATTTTCTTGCTCGCTTTATGTCAGTTTGACATTTCTGACAATCTATCTTTTCCAGAAAATAATTTCAGGGTGCTGAATCCATAGGGTTTGTCAATGAGACATGTAACGGAGAGATGTTTGGATTTAAGGATGCCATGACTGCTAATTCTCCCAGGCAGAGAGATGTATTTGCATTTCAGTGAGTTATCTTGCTGAGCATTTCAACCCTGCCTGTAACAGAATAGATACAAACAGGTAACATTTCTGCCCATTTCAATTTTAAAAATTACTTGATACTGATGAGTTTTCCTCCTTCTTCTGAAGGAGGACCAGCCTCTACTGGTGCACATATCTGTATGATAGCGATCATATTCATCTGTTTCACAAAGATGATCTATTCATCTAATGTTTGTGAAGTCCTACTAACATGCAAGAAGACTCTTTCCTGTCTTACCTTTATCTGAGTGACATTTCCTTCAAGTTCAGTAGGTGCCTGGAGCTTCCACTTCTCCTTGCCCTCCAAAGCCCGTATGCTCTGATCAGATCCTGATGCTTTCCTCCACATAGCTATTCTCCCTTTGTTAGTACCAGCTGCTAAGAGACCTGCCATTCACAAACCTTTTAGGCATTCCGTATCTTAAACACCAGAAAAACAAACCCACATTATACAAAGTAGCAGGCAGCCTAGCTCTGGTTCTAAGGTACTGAAAAGCCTTCAGCTAGCAGCATCCACTTCTTTGCCTTCCTGCAAACCAGCATCCTAGTTCTGAACTGAAGTAACTTTCTGGAGAAACAATGGGAGAAGTTTCACATGGCAAGGCCTGTTTTCCAAGCTACCAGGTGAAGTTATCTTCTAAATGTATCAGACAATTATTTCATTTTAACCATTTATTTTTGAATAGCTGGTTTTGTAGTCACCATGGGCAAGTCACCATTGAAAACCATTGTAGCAGACGCTAGCTATGCCTACACTGGCAAACAAGGTGACGCATAGGAGTAGCTCTGTAGAAAACATCAGTTTTAAGAACCTGATGTCCATGCTATACATGTTTGGTGAGTTCTACTTTGCATTAGCTCTAGTGCAGGCTTGTAGACTGAATGCCCATAACACATTGGAGTGCATTAGCTGTACTCCAGGAGTATTTGTACCAGTTCCATGTCAAAGGGAATCCAGCTTGTGTGCCGGGAGACAACACCACACTGAGACAAAGTGTGGTGAGTATCGAATGATCTCATTGTACCTTCAAAAGCCCACTCCTGATCTGAACTAAAACGCTTCTACATCATGTGGTGTTACTGAAACCCTCAGTAACAAGACAAATATACTGAAATGGCTACAGGGTACTGAAGGCTGAGGTTTGACAAGGTTTAGGATCGAGAGATCACAGCTGCCATGTTATTTCGCACCTTTAGCACTGCAGTAAGAAATACAGTTGATACATTCTCCTCCCTCAAAGCCAAACTGCACATCTGGGGAGAGCACATAGTTCTCGTCTCGGTCCAAATCCCAGAACCTAAGGCACACAAAAGAAGAGTGTTAACAATGCTTTTCCTTCCAGGTGCCTTGCTAAACACAGTCAATAGGACACTGTACATGGCATTAATTTGCTGTTTCCATCATGCCCAGATCATTCAATTTTTAAAATTAAATTGCCAGCAGCTGCCTCTGGAATGTGAATTTCTTAATCTCCTTCCTTTTCCTTTGACTTCTTAATCTGCAGCATGTTTTGTGATATTCTCTTACAAAGAAAGGAGTCAGAAGCAAACACAGCTTTAAGAAAAAAAAAAAGAAAAGAAGTAAAGTTTAGGTGTGATTTTCCTCCTCCCTACTTATGCTTCCTCTTCCATTTTAAGAATATTCCTTGGTTAACTAGTAATCCTCTGGATTCCAGATGTATTTTCTAGAACTGAACACTCAAACACATTCCTTCTTGATACTTGGTCTTTATCACATTCTCACAAAATTAACAGATGATTTTGTCTGATAGTAGCAGATAGAGTCTCAAGAAAGTGGACTACTGTTGCTAATGGAACACCCCAAAAAAAGTTAGAGGAAACAGGTAGAGCAAATCATGGTAAAGACAGGAAAAAAGAGACTTAATACCTTTTTTAAAAAGATGCAAAAAGATAAAAACTACAGAACATGGTACTGCAGCAGCATGGCAAAGTAACATACTTGGTTTAAAGAATTATGGACAGAAGTAACTGAAATACTTGACATATTACAGTAACAGAGAAACATCCTGAAAAGCAAGCACTTTTTTTTCCTGTTGCTGATGCTATGACTATCCTGAGAATCAGACAGTAACAATGGAAAGAACATCAGAGTGGCTATCTTCTTCATGCAAAAATCCCACATGGATATACTTTCCTAAGAAATCAATAACAGCACTCAGAAAGGAACAGGTTTGGGTAGTACTGCCTGACAAAACAAAATACGGATATATATATAAACAAAGAAAGATACAGAGAATTCATTTTTCTCCTCAAGGAAACAGATTTCATTTCATTTCTCTATTTATTTTGAGAAACAAAATTAGAAAATATTGGGAGTTTTTTCATTATTACTTAAAAAACCCCAAACAATGCAGTAAAATATTCAGTGCACTGCAGACCATAAACCTTTAGCTGGTACTTCTCATGGGCAGCCATAACAGCTTTAAAACAGGATTCTTACCTGATGACTGTCTCGCCTAGTGCTGTAACAACAAGGCTATGGTCTATTAAAATGATGTCTGCAGAATGACCTGTCTTCCCACTCAACTTCACCTGTTAACCGTAAGTAAATAAATAAATTTACAGAAGGTAGGAGGAACACACTGAAAGACAATAAGCATCTGAATTGCCTAGATTGGCTAAAAAATTAAAATATAAGAATAACTAGACCTGTCTGTCAGTTCAGATAGACCAGTAATTTCTCTCAGACAGTGATCACCACTAAATGCATCAAGTATATGATGTATAAATTTACTAAAAGAAACCTTGTAGTGGGTTAAGTAGGTAAGGAGCAGTTTTTTCTCTTGTACTAGACCTTCTCTTAGAACTCAATAAAGATTGCTTTAAAATGTAAAATAACAAATCTTACTTCTAGTCAAAAATAAGTAACGATTAATAAGAAGTGGACACACCTGTAACATACAAGTGCCCAGTCTTTTTCAATCTTAGATAAAAAGAAAAAAGAAAAAAAAAATATCTTAGGAAGGTGAAGGTTTGGGTTCCATCACCCCAAGCAGTATTCTCCAACAGTACAGTATTTTATTTGAGCCAAGGTGATTATAAGTCCTGGATGAAGTCAGTTTGGTTTTTGTACCTATACAATAATATTTGGGTCACTACGTTATTATTGTGATTCTGCAGCTTGTGGGTTGTTATTTTTTAAAAGCTTCCTAGCCTTTGCAGCTGTGAAGAACACTTTCACAATATGAGAACTAAACCATCTTTCAGATTTGCAGACAAAGACAGTAACACTAAGAGGAGGTACTGCTCCTACTAATCTGAAAGACAAGACAGCTCTAAGCGACTGATGATAATAAAATTGAGGACACCGACTATCAGCTATTTATTCACAAGACATTTTAACAAGTATTTGATTATACTGTTCAATTCTTGTCTAATTCACTAAGACAAGGTAAATGAAGTGTAGAAGTATTAACATAGGGTCAAAATGAAAGAAACTAAGAAAAAACAGGAAGGCAAGATGAAAACCATCTTTCCAAGTTCAGTAACACACCACTCCACTTTTAAATGAGCATATATTTGCTCATCAAGGTATTATCTGAGAAAAAAAAAAAAAGAGTTGATTCATTTGTAAGCAAAAAAGTGATAATCAAAAAACTCTAACAAATACTTATAAAGATTAAACATTGCAACTTTACCCTGTAGTCTAACTCTTACCTTCATGAGCTCTTCTGCCTCTCCCTCAAGAGTAACTGCATGCAAGGACAACTGCAGATTCTCTGTTATTACAAGTAAAACATCTCTTTTCTCCATGAACAGAAGCTTTTGGACCAGACTGTCTGTGGACAATACATGCCTTGTCTTTCCTTTCTCATTCACGTAATGCACAGAACCTGTAGTACATACAAACAAGGTATGGCTTTTAGTTAACAGGTTTTAGCTACAAAAATCAAAGTTGCTGCTTTCTACCTTAATAAAATATTCCTCAAGTGCTGAAGAAGTAAAAATAACCACCACTCTTTTGTCTTCTAGCTTGTCTCAAGATACAGACTACAATAGTTGACCAGAGCAATAAACCAAAACTTACTCCCTTTTTCCCTATCTAGGAAATTCAGAGGGGAATAATTTAAATGCCATCATTTAAATAATTTTAAACTACAAATAAACTTTCTGCATATGTATGCATGAATGATGGCTTCTGAAATCTTCATTATTGTTAATAATTTGTAAAAGAAGAACAGCAGCTAAGTATTGGTACAATTTACAGCAGAACCTAGATTATAGAAAACTGTGGATATGAAGTTCTTCATTGTTTAGAAACACTCCACCATACACACTAAATACAGCTTTTCTACATTAATTTCACAAGCAAACGGGATAAAGTCTTTCTAAGAACACTGACAACATAGTGTGTCACTTGGCAACTACAGCACCTTATCAACATTTGAAAAGGCATTATCATTTCATTAAATTGTAATACTGTATAAATCATGCACAGGTCTACCCAGTGAAAAAAACCTAGAATTAGTGTAGCAGTTTGCAAATGGTATTACAGAAAGTACCCCAACAAATGAAGTCATCGAAATATGACAGATCTCATGGCACACACATATACATAATTTCTTAGCAAATCATGATATTATATAAATGTGGCATTTCAAACCAGCGCAAATCAGAAAACGCTATGAAATGAAGTAATACTTTTCCCCAAAAGCTGAAGCAGAAGACACGAATGTATAAGAACGAACATTAAGGATCCATGCTAAAATGTCGTACCTGTGATGTAGCTAACTAAAAAGAATGTTTTAATTTCCAAAACTCTTGCAAATATATTATCATCCTCTACGTTCCAACTACATAAAAATAATTCAAAATCCTCTCCCACCTCCTCCCACACTGTTTCATTGTCTCCCTGAAATAAAACACTGAACCAATAACTTCATCTCTCTTGTTAAATCACAGAACAGTTTTGGTTGGAAGGGTGTCATGGTTTAAGCCCAGCCGGAAACAAAACACCACGAGGCTGCTCACTCACTCCTCCCCCACGGTAGGATGGGGAGGAAAAAGTACAACAAAAAGCTTGTGGATCAAGACAAGGACAAGGAGAGATCACCCACCACTTATGGTTATGGGCAAAAACCAGACTCAACTTGGGGAAAAAAAACAGAATCAATTTAATTTGTCACCAATCAAACCAAAAAAAAAAGATAATGGGAAGTAAAACCAAATCTTAAATCACCTTCCCCCACCCCTCCCTCCTTCCTGGGCTCAACTCCACTTCCGATTTCTCCACCTCCTCCCCCCGGTGGTGCAGGTGGAAGGGGAATGGGGCTTGGGGTCAGTTCATCCCACCTTGTCTCTGCCACTCCTTCCTCCTCAGGGGGGAGGACTCCTCACTCTTCCCCTGCTCCAGTGTGGTGTCCCTCCCACAGGAGACAGTCCTCCATGAACTTCTCTGGCATGCATCCTTCCCATGGGCTGCAGTCCTTCATGAACTGCTCCAGCATGGGTCCTTTCCACGGGCCACAGTCTTTCAGGCACAGGCTGCTGCAGCATGGGCTTTCCCATGGAGTCTCGGCCATCTTCGGGGCATCCACCTCCTCCGGCATGGGGTCCTCCACAGGCTGCAGGTGGGCATCTGCTCCCCCGCTCACCTCCATGGGCTGCAGGGGGACAGCCTGCCATCTCACCACAGGCTGCAGGGGCATCCTCTCCTCCGGTGCACCTCCTCCCCCTCCTTCTTCTTCACTGACCTCGGTGTCTGCATAGGTGTTTCTCTCACATTCCACTCCCTTCCCCGCTGCATGTTCCCCTTCTCTGTGTAACCTAGTGTCTCACTACCCTCACAGTAAAGACTTTCTTCCTTATAACCAATATAGAACTACCCTCTGCCAGTTTAAAACTGTTACCCCTCGTCCTATCAGTACGGGCCCTGGTAAGATGTCTCCCTCCATCTTTCTGGTAAGCTCCCTTTAAGTACTGAAAGGCTGCTATAAGGTCTCCCTGGAGCCTTCTCTTTCCCAGGCTGAAGAACCCCAACTCTCAGCCTTTCTCATGGGAGAGGTTCTTCCAGCCCTTGGATCTTTTCCATGGCCTCCACCAGACCTGCTCTAACAGGTCCATGCCTTTTTTGTGCTGGGGACCCGAGAGCTGGATGCAGTACTGCAGGTGGGGTCTCACCAGAGCAGAGTAGAGGGGCAAGCTCCCCTCCCTCGACCTGCTGGCCATGCTGCTTTTAATGCAGCCCAGGACACAATGGACCTTGTGGGCTGCGAGTGCACATTGCCAGCTCACATCCAGTTTTTCATCCACTAGTACCCTCAATTCCTTCTCCACAGGGCTGCTCTCAATCCATTCATCCCCCAGCCTGTACTGATACTGGGGATTGTTGGGATAGTTCTCCAGTGTAGCATTTTCTACCACACCGATACCCATTTATTGTAGTAATACTTTGCAGTAATCAATCATCTACTGAATCTCACGTTTAAGGGATGTTTTACAAGAAACGGACAATCCCTTAATTTTATTTGCCATCTGAAATTGTTTCATAAGTTAAATTAACCTTCTGTACTTGAATATTACCATACAAAGTATCAGGTATTGCACAGATAACACTACCACTATTCTGAAGCTATTTAGGTGGTTAGAAAAAGGGTTCTAGCTTTCCAAGTAACTTTGAGAAAGTTTTCACACTGTATCACACAAGAGACTAATCTCAAAAGTTAACAAATCTGAGCTAATTGAGTAGAGCAAATAACTCTGAGACTCCAAAGACAAAAAGCAGCAGAAAGTGTATGCTGATTAGGAAATACAAAAAGGACCAGAAGGGAATTATTACTCATGACCTGAAAGGTCTGCAGTGAAGACAAACAAGGGCGCATTCAGTAAAAATATCAGGATGACTTCCACTATTCAGGTTATGCTCTAATACCTGTGCCAGTGATCTCAAATGCTCAGAATGAAGATGATTCTTTGTGCTCATCGTTGCAAAACAACCTCCAAAAATTATCAGTTCAGGTATCCTCTCTTCAGATAAGCATCTCATGTAACATATTACCTGAACTGCATCTATTGTTTTACTGCAATGATGGGTGTTTTGGAAGCATCAAAAAATATCTAGACTAATAAATACTCGAAACTTAGGAGGTTTTTTTGTTTTGTTTCAAGCTTTTTTGAGGAGCTTAATTGTTTATTTAGTTTTGCTTTTGCTCTATTGTTTTTAGTCAAATATCTGTTGAGATATTTAAAAGAATGCAATAAGAATTTATTTTTTTTTAATTCATTTTTATTGAACAAGTTTGGTCTGAGAATCCATACTTTAGAGGAAATTTACAGGTCACATTTAAACACTATGAAAACATTAACTGATTCTGAAGTTATGACAGATCACTAACTAGATTAAGAACTGGTTCCAAAATACATATGCCCAAATCAACATAAGCAATGAGACTGCTCAAAAGAAACAGTCTGTATCATTTGACTGAAATTTGAAAGGTTTGAACAGTAGGCTCAAGAAACAAGATGTGAAGCACAGCCACTTGCAAGATACAGAGTGTGTCCCTAGATGGAGCTGTGTACCACCACACCACTTGCTTTGAAGGTGAGGCTGGAACAAGCACAGATACTCAAAGAGTCTCTCCTTGTACGTTTAAGTGCCCTGTACCCCCTTTTCATTTAAATGGTTCATATATCTAGTAAAGAGGCCTGTAACTCACAAATCGAATGAAGGTACAGCCCTCTGTTCTGCAAAACAAACATACAGCTGGACAATGCCACTGCTGCAATAATACATAAGCTATACTGGTGTAAGTGATGGGTCTCATTCTTGATAACATAAACACTGAATCAAAATGTAATTGAGCTGCAGAACTAGCATAACTTAAATGTTTTTCAGAGTAGTTAACACTGGAATCGAGAGGATTACATACTCGAATTGCCTACCAGAAACATACTCATTACAATATTTGTCACACACATTCTGGCTCCAGTCCAAAGAGTTAGCAGGTTAGAGATAGAAGGCATCATGAGAACAACTGGGATAGAAGCACATGAGCTCGGAGGAAACTAGTACCCAGAACAGTAAAAAGAACAGCAAAAGACAAATAGCAGGGAAGAAATTATATTAGGAAGAAAACTAACAAAACAGATACTCAGACTTTTTTGCTTCCTTAGACTGAAGCATCATTTCAAAGCATGAGAAAAAAGTGAAAAAGTAAATCAATAATTTACTTTAAAAGGTATGTTCTAGCAGCAGTTGCCTGTTTCTAGAAAAAAAAAAAACAAACCAAAACCACAACACATGCATTATTTTGAAGCTTTGCACAAAATCCTGACAACTTCTAATTTTATTTACACTTAGCTGTTGGAGATCGCTTTCCTTACACTCACTTCTTTCGGAACCTGACTAATTCAATACCTATGGTGTCCTTTTAAGAAAGTACTCACCCTGAAGATGCTAAGATTTTAACAGTTTATTAATTTCTTCTTACCAAACAATCTTCAACTCCTATGAATACTCTATCCTGTTGGATATATGAATATGAGGATATATGGATATACTCTAGATGATGGATATATGAAAATAGGACTATCGTGCACTGAGCTATTTTGAAGCATTAAGGAAACAAATTTCCATCAGACTGGAAAAGTGGTTTTGCTCTTACCATCTGTCAAAGTGATAAAGAAGGAGAGTCCTTCCTGGAGTCCCATTTTCAGAGGTGCTCCTGTTCCAGCTTTTCTCCAGTTAAACTTATCCAAGGCCTTCTCATCACCACTCACAGCTGCTTTTGCCAGCTGTACAAAGTCCCTGCAAACAGCGATACTTAATTTCCAATTCCGTACATAAGAGTACTCTCTATCTCAAAGAACAGATGAGTCGTTAATAAAACACATTGTAAAGAGAGAATAAAGATGTTTCATACACTGATTCGAAAAAGGACAAACTCAAAAAAGATAAAAAGTAAAATTTTAGTACTAGTTTTCATTTGCATTGTTCCACCTGTTCTTCCATAAGCATCATTATTTTTACAGAGATGTAAAACAGAAGTGGCCCACACAAGGAAAATTCTTTTTTATTACTAGAGCTGTTCCCTATTTCTTGCTTGGAGAGGAAATAAATAATAATGTTTAAGAAGTGACTTTTAATTTAATTATTCTTGCCAACAGATAGTTGTGTTTTTGGAGTGCTTTCTGCTTTTCACAATCAGCAACATTGCTAATTAGAAGAACTAAAGGAAGAAGAGTCAACAGCAACAGAGAGAAAGGTACGGACGAAAGGAAGAAGATCTGTTGCTGCATACAGGACACAAAGAGCCAGCTACTAGAGCAGGAGAGGAACTGGAAATAAAGGACAGTTAGGAGAAGAACTTTTTCTAGATATATTTAAAAAAAGGTTTGTCTGTGAGTAGGATTTTTTTTCTGTGGAACAAAAGAAAGACCTGGTCTACCAGCACTCTGACAGGGCACAATACTTACTCGCCAGGAGGAGGTGGTCGAAAGACACAGTGAGACAGACATTTTCCATACTCTTGTTTCAGCAGGGCAGGACCCTGCACTCTGCCTCGCTGGTCCATTCTCCATAGAACCAAGACACCATGCTAGAAAAAGACAAGAGTTAATTCATTACACTTTCCACACAGATGAGGATCCAGACTCCAACTACTCAGTGCACATAAAAATAAACATTGTCTTGACAGAGCAACACCTTTCCTTTCATTTAGTTGACACACAATTACTCCCACTTAAAACTAAGCCACAAGAAATAAGAATTATCTTTAACATTATATTATTTGCTCATTCAAAATCAATTATCTAAAAAAGCTTGTTGGTCATATCCATTCTTAGTAAAATGACACTGCCAGAGAAATTAAATGGAACAGCCTTGGTTTTCCTCTGCAAGCAGCATATGCAAATATTTTTTTAGGTGACTCCCTTTCCACTTTTTTCTTGCAAGTATTCCGATTGCTAAAAGAAAAGATATTGAAATAAAGGATAGTAAAGCATAAGATACACATCCCTGAGTAAGTGCATATAACACGGATATAGATGAGCATGAGTATATGATTAGACACATGTGAAGTCACAGGATACAGGTAACAGGGTACAGGTAACCTAAGGGAAAAATTTCAGAATTTCTAGGGTACACATTCAAGTACAAGAATTCATTTTTAGAAACAGAACTTAGTAACTAGAAGAATCATAGATGCTAAAGAAAGGAAGACTGGTTAGCTAATTAACTCAGCAGTGGTCAATATAAGTTGGCCATCAGAGCCTGGCACAGTTTCTGAAGGTAACACGCATTTTGCAGTGCCAGCTCAGAATGAGCACCAAACCCCTGGTGACTGGAAAGAATGGAGAAGGCAGAGAAGCAAAAAGACAGTTCAGCATGACATACACATTAACCATCCCAACAAACTGACTTATGTTACAGCTTCACAGCTGAAATTTTAAGATTATTATTATTATTTATTGTTGTTGTTATGTTAGTGCTTACGGAACCAAATTGCATTTGGATGCCCGCTGTGTAAGCATTACATGAAAAAACAGCAAAAATTTGCAATATCAAGTTCAATCTCATTTTATTTCATTAAGGTAGATAACAATAAAGTAGTATTATAATTTGCTCTATTTTTCTTTATTGTGTTCAATGGAGTGTGGTCTTTCTAGAAAAGTGAAAAAGACTAGTAGCAGTGGTACACTCTATAAACACTCTTCACAATCCTAACTAGAAGCCACATGAGATGCACCTGAGGCCTTCCAAGGTAACATTTCCTACTTTTTTTCCCCAAGAATCAAGGTTCTAACTTCTTTTCAGCAGTAAGATGATAATATTTATACCACCCAAAACTGTTCATTAAGTGCAATGCTGTCTCTTACAGCTTAAAGAATGTGACACAGCTGTGCATCTGTGAAACTGCTATACTCCTGTTCCAAGAGGCTACTTGCGGTTCATACAATGTTTGATGGTTACTTCTGGAAATCACAGGATCCCATGATCTGAAAGTTCATGTCCTGTTGGCTCCTCCTCTCACTTTTTCCTCAGCTTTAAATGTCACCAAATTCCAGGGATTCCAACTAAGAACATGTGCACCATTTATAAGCTGGAGGAAAAACCTGCAGCTTTATAAAGCTGCTTACCTTCCTTCCATCCCCTTCTGGATATCTCACCCTGTACCCAGATAACTTAGTTGCAAACTCAATTCCGAGTTTGGAACACATGAGACCAGAAACAAAAAAGCTCACTACCTGTTCTAAGTGTGACTGGTTGTAGAAAGGATGCAGAATTGGTCTGTTTTCAAATGGTATTTGAAAAGGACAAAGGACATCAACCTTATCATCTGTAAGATATACTCTTACCTGTATCTTCCCAATCATTCTTAAAAACTCAAATCTTTAGCTCCTTGTTATAAAGGCTTATTTGCCTTATAAGTAGGCTTTCATTACAGAAAACACCTACATCCTTAGGATTCTTTTGTGTGATCAAAACCCAGAAGTCATCCATGTTATTTGTTACTTAAAACACAAATTAAGAGCTTCTGATTTTCACAGCATCCTATTCCAACTTTAAGAAGTTCTTTTCAAATAATTTTCTTGCAACTTGGGATTTATGACTGGATGTTCTCAGCTGAGCACTCTCAGTTATGAAGTCCCAGTGAAGATCAAACAGAAACTAATTCAGGGCCCAAATATTTGTCTTCTTTCTAAGGGTATTCCTCTGGTATGAACAGAGTATGACCCTGGCAGCACTCACCTAATAGAAGTTAACTGAATATAAACCTTCATGGGAAACATTTTAAAAATAAATTTAAAAGCTACTGAGAAAGACGTAGGAAACGAAGCATACCTATGCTGCACATCAGACCATGGTACAACAATGCTGAGTGCGCAACAACACAAGGGATGAGCAGGCCCACCCAGTGCAGTACAGGGCAGAGAAACCATCTTCGAGCTAGCCAAGATGCTGAAGCAGCTGCATGCTCAGCCTCACAAGCCTAGGCTCTGAGCAAGGCTGATTAGCTCAAGCTGGCCACTACACACACAGCTACAGGTTTTTAAGGACCCACATTTCATTGGCCAGGGACACCAGGGAGTACCTTGAACTGCACTCAACTGTGTGTTTCAATGTCTGCAGAGGGTAACACAGCTATTTTGCAATAATGAACTTTTCTGAGTTCAACTGTGCTGCTGTTCTATCTATTGAGGTTGGTCTTTCCAACTACAGCAATTGAAACTACCTGAAACTGAAGATCATTCTTGTCAATGCATGCAGAGGCTTTGTTTTGTCATGTTAAAGTATCTCCTTGAAACCACTGCTTATTCTGCTCTGATTAATACTCTCATCAGAGGAGCAGTTAGGATGAGTCTATAAAATTGTTAAATTTGCCTATAAGAATGGCTATATCTGTTTTAAGGTGACTTCATTACCATGATCTGACACCAAATAAATCAATTTGAAAAAAGTTTGTTCATAAATGTAGGGTTAACATAAGCTGTGGCTACATTAATGTATTATCTCCATATAAATGAGGCCTAAGTTATACTGTGCATCACCTTCTTTCGGTGCTTCTTTTGTCTGGGCAGTATTTTCTTTTTTCAAATAAAGAGGATAAATTTTGAATTTCTGTATTTCTGTCAAGTGCAGCAACAGAATTTTACAAACAACAATTTTAAATTGTATTTTCCTCTGACTAATGTAGGTAAGAATTCTCAAAGAGCAGAACTGAAATTCTTGGATGAGCATATGTTTATATCAGGGAAAATAAAGAAAAAAAACAACTTTTTTTTTTTTCATTTGCTTATTCCAGAACTGGCAAAACCAGAATTTTCTATGAATTCTGAATACTAAATATTCAACAGCTAGTTTCTCATTTCACTATATAAAAGGACAACCAGCTCATCAAGAAATAAAGACTGTCACATTTCAAGGTTTTCCACAACATATTTTCCATACAATGTTTGACTCATTTTTAGAGTATTAATAAAAACAGAACAAGTAAAATTAGCATGGGGTTTTTGTCCTTAAGTAAGCATTGCTATGCACTCACTACAGATGTGTTGTAGCCGGAATTTGTTTCTTGACATCTGGGCTTTACTCCTGAGTCTGCCACAAAATTTGTGCATAGACAGGAGCAAATAATTAAAATTGTCTATGCCTCAATTACCCCATCCATTAAATAGCCTTAAACCCTAACCTACTGCTCAGCGCATACTGAGATTAGATACACTTTCATTAAAGATAAATGATAAAACAGCAACAAGTACTGTAGTTAAACCACTGAGATTTTATTTTACTCCCTAACAGTTTTAATTTGTTCCTAAAGCAAGGAAATTTATCTCCCCTGCAATTATCCCTTCCACTAAAAATCCATTCCATAATTCCTTCCCATCACAGGGCTTGCACCACTGTGTTCCACATCAAACACACATTTGGCATTTCAGCTACTCACCCTATCACCAGACACAAGGCTGGTACCATTTGTACTCCAGTTTAGGGCTGTAATTTTCGCATTATGATTTGGTGGTACAGCATGGTGCTCCTTATCTTGTTTGTTAAGTATCACAACTTCTCCAGACTCCCAGCCTGCTGCAAGAATCGGTCTAGAGGGGTGCCAGGAAAGTGATGTGACCTGAAAGTTTCTCTCAACATGGGCATCGGACACATGCTCTCCCTGAAAATGGAAGTAAAGTGCAAGCTCAGTACAAGGACGTAACTAAACCTTCAGATTTGCTTCCCAGTCAACAAGATATTTTTCTGTGATAAAGGACTGGCATGTAATTGAGCTTCCTGCAAGAGATACAAAGCGGCTGCAAAAATTCTCTTTACAGCTATTTCACATGCATAAAAGTGTGCTACAACATGCAGTACATCCACTTGAAAATTCCTAACGAAAACACAGCAGTGTTAAGTGACTGCTTCACTCTGATTTTCCAGGCTATTCTTCCCTCACAGCATAAATGAACAGCTCTCACTGAATATCAAGCCTTTACTCCTGTATGAAGGTTAAGAAGGCTTTGAGCACATTTCAAGGTAAAAAACCCCAACTTTTGAAAAAGAATAAAGCACCTCACTGAGGACACAGAATAATCTAATGCTTAAATGGCTCTTAAAGGTAGACCCTCCTTTGTGCATGGTTTGCAACAATATTTCAGGTAAATCATTTAACCTTTCTATGTATTTATTTTTCCATTCCTAAAATTTGGATGACAATTTTTCACAATACACTTTGAAAAGTATACATTTTATAGGCTACTCGTATTAACAGATGTAAACATTTCCAGTACTTCTGCTGCTAGATAGCTTGTAGTACCATTTCCCTAAATAGTACACTTTTTTCCTGAAAATTATGCAAACCGAAGTCCTACGCAAGCCTCTTGTGTAAAGTTTAGAGTATGCAAAGGAAATATCTGTCTACAGGCAGAAACCATAGCAGGAAACAACCTACTCAAATGGAACAAGCAGAGTCTAGCAATCAGTTCACTGTCAGAGTGGAGGAATTATTTTTTTAATTTACATTTCTTAGTACATTTTATTCACTTAGAGTTTAAAAAAAAAAGCATGTGTCCATTTTCCTTATAAGCCTGAAATTCTCATGCTAGGAGAAGTAAAAAGCAAATCGGTAACCATCACAAACTAGACTTAAACGCTGTAAAAATTAAATTTCCATTGAAAGATCAATTCAGTTTATGAAGACCTTTTTATAAAATACATGTAATTAGTAGCTGATGAATCTGACATGTCTTAGATAGCACAGGACACGGATAGTAATTAAAATCCAGAGTGAGGAATTCAAGGAGCATAAGTGAGGCTGCAAATATATAGATTAAAAAAGTTAAGTTTCAAACCAGCAAAATTCTATCAAGCCCAAAAGCAAAGTTGCAGATTATTTACTTGTTCCAGGTAGATATCCACACAGCCCCCAGATGCTGTGCTGATGGAAGCAACTGCCAGGAGTGGATGAAGTGGGTGCCATGCTATATGAGAAGGGGAGGCAACTGAATCAGGAGCTTCTGTTCTATGATCCACATACACAGCCATAACAACAGAAGTGGTCACAGACTGCAAACCTGTACAAGGAAAACAAACATTTCTAACAGGTATGCTTAAGTATATAATATATATGTACACACTATATATATGTATGCTATATTATATATGTAATAACAAGTATGCTTAAAAAAATGGGGAAAAAAATAAAGCTACAGCATCACCTTGTTAATATGCATTACTCAGACAGGAAAAAGGTCATAGTGGTATTTTCAAAAAATACAAAGGAATACTGAGCCTTGTAGTCTGTAGATTAGATTCACAGTGCACATAGGCTAGTACCAATCTGTCACTAATGGCTTGCGCTGGCTTATTTCAGAGGACTCTGAAATGTCTCAGAATTTACCAGAAAGCTACTTCCAGTACTTCATATCCAACGATGTCAATTAATGTGAAGACAGAGCAATTTTATGTTGTAAAGTCTCACATCTGGGCTTTCGAAGTAAGTTTTAACAGTTGTCACCGCTTTGGAGCTTGTACTGTTGAAATTATGCAAGATCAGTTTAACTCATATTATCTGTTATCTACATTTGAACTGTTACCTATATTTGAATGAAAATACTCAATAAGCGCCAATGTTCCAAGGAAAAGAACCTGAAAGCAATGCTCTTTTCAGAGTTGTGTGTCAGAAATGGAGGAAGTCACTAAGAATCTTTAATATTTTATATACGGAGATGGTCTCTGGGATTTCTGTTGTGTGATCTTACCAGCTTCGTTTCAAAAGAAAAACAGCTGGAGAGAAACACCTCAAGTTATTAGCAAATAATGCCAAGACCTGGTGAAAAAAAAACAACAAACAAACAAAAAGCCCAAACACCTGTGAAAGGTTTAAAAGACTCCCTTGACATTTCAGGGGAAGAGACTTTTTCTTCTGCGCAGCTAAACCAGGAGTTAAGAACCTGCAGGCCCACATATGCACAGCAGTTAGATTTGCCTAAAGTCATCAATTGGACACTGATGCAGGATGTAAAATGGACATAAACAGACTCTTGGTTTAAAGTCTCTTTACTTCAAATATTCTGTCAGTGCTTAAAATAAATACTTTGCTTTAAAAAGGCTGCCTTCCCCACCACCTCCACCCCCCTATAAAAAAAAAAAAAAAGAAATCAGATTCAGCACCTTTGATTAGACAAGTTAGAAATGTGGGTAACATTTTTAAGTAAGTCGGTAGTTCTGTATCTTGCCTCTGATATTACAAGGAACAACATGAACTACGAGACATGAAAACAGAAACAAGTGTAGTTAGCCTAATAACAAGCAACTTGATCCTTCAACAAAATGCATTCACCTTTATCTTCACACTCCTTCAAAATCCTCCACATTCCCATAGTGGCATGTGGGTCTAGTTTTATTGCCACACAAAAAAAACCCAACAAACCATTCAATTAAATATTGAAGTGGTTTGCATCTTTATTTCATGTTTTTTAATAGTTTTCTTAAATTTCTAGTTCTGTTCCAAAATACTGTACCCATTCTACTACTACTGTTCTCATTTCATCCATTTTATTTTACTCTAATGGGAAGAATTTAGTCCATATTTGAATATAAGCATTATATGGGCTCAAACTTTGAGCTAATAGAAAAATTCACTTCATACAAAAATTTGAGATGCCTAAAAGAAAAAAAAAAAAACCACATTTGGTATGAAATAATGGTTTTATCACACAAAACCACACAGCTGTAATGCCTTTTCTAGAGCCACCTTTTTCTGCTGTTAAGGGTTCTTTGCATCTGTAGTCACAAATATTATTTATTATTATTGAGTTATTTCAGTCCCCTGCACATAAGTTTGTCAAGTTTAGAAACTGCATCTCTTGATCAACTCACTAATGGGTACATCAAGCCACATTGTCTGCTTTCTTACAGGTGACTGTCAGCTTGTTCCAAGTAGGAAAACTATAGCTAACTATCCCTTTTGGCATTAATAGACAGCAAGAACAATTTTTCAGTCAATACTGTATATATTTAAAAAAAAGGCAGACTAGCACTTACTAAAAAAAGATTCAGTGATATTGTCATGTAAATTATGGAGAATCCCTAAGATAAAACACTTTTCACCATCTCAATAACTATACAAAATTGTGCAGGAGATTTATGCAAATGTATGCAAATAAATAAACTGCTTATATAAATGGATTACTCAGTGGTGTAAAAAGATCACTAAACCAACATTCATTTGCTTGCTGTAATCTTGGGAATTCATTATTCACATGTTTACTGCTGCTTCAAGCTCATGTATTTACACTCTGTAGCTTTGACAGATGCTTCTTCAAAAAAGCCTTCAAAGAAAAAAAATTAAAACCAAGTAACACTATCTCTAAAAATTATTCTGGCACTGCATGTTCTATTTTTTCAAGGTCTAAAAGACAAGAATTTCTGAAAAAGTTAACCACTTTGTGGCTTGGAATAGAACATGACCGAGTCCAGATATCTGATTTTAGTAATCTGATACACCTGATGGACACTTTTGAAACCACCCACAAGCACTTCACAAAAACCTTTAAGAGCTCATAGAATCACAGAATGGTTTGGGTTGGAAGGGACCTTTAATGATCATCTAGTCCAACCCCCTTGTGTGGGCAGGGACATCCTTCACTAGATCAGTTTGATCTAAGCCCCATCCAACCTGACCTTGGAAACATCCAGTGATGGGGCATCCACAACTTCTCTGGGCAACGTGTTCCAGTGTCTCACCACCCGCACCATAAAATGCTTCCTCCTTATGCCCAAACTAAGCCTACCCTCTGCCAGTTTAAAACCATTACCCCTCGTCCTATCAGTATGGGCCCCGGTAAGATGTCTCCCTCCTTCTTATAAGCTCCCTTTAAGTACTGAAAGGCTGCTATAAGGTCTCCCTGAAGCCTTCTCTTTCCCAGGCTGAACAACCCCAACTCCCTCTCAGTCTTTCCTCACAGGAGAGGTGCTCCAACCCTCTGATCACATTCGTGGCCCTCCTCTGGACCCGCTCTAACAGGTCCATGTCCTTCTCATGTTGGGAACCCCAGAGCTGAACGCAGTACTCCAGGTGGGGTCTCACCAGAGCGGAGTACAGGGGCAGAATCCCCTCCCTCGACATGCTGGCCATGCTGCTTTTGATGCAGCCCAGGATATGGTTAGCTTTCTGGGCTGCGAGGACACATTGCCAGCTCATGTCCAATTTTTTAATCCACCAGTATCCCCAATCCCTTCATCCCCCAGTCTGTACACCAATACTGGGGATTGCCCCAACCTTGCACTTGGCCTTGTTGAACTTCATGAGGTTCACACAGGCGAACATTAGACATGACATTAATGTCTGCCCACAGAGAAAAGTTTAAGAGAGGTTCAAGGTCATTCTCTGCCCCTGTTCTTAACTGGCCAGAGACAAGCCAGCTGTAGTCCAGACATCATACACCCATATTAACGTGGCCCTGTGCGTGGGATATCAGGTCCTTTGGGGAAATCAAGCCTTATTTCAGGGTTTATCAGCTCACAGGTCATACACCACCAACACAGGGACCAATGCAGATTGATAAATGGCCATCATCTCAGAGCATGGGCAAAGGACTGGATTTTTCTGCAGCCACCAACACAGATGTGCGTAAGATTTCACAAGGAGTTAGTAATTTTATGAGTAGGGGAAGATTATCCTTTGATAGGGGGTGATTTCCCTCAGCTCCTCAGAACCTCTCAATTCATTACTTACAAGTTGACAGAGTATTAAAATAAATTACAAACCAAATAGCCTTTATTTGTTTGGGTTTAATTTTCTGGCATTTATGTAGGTCACCTCAAGATTCCTATTGCTACAAATGACAGCAGTGAGCCAGAACACATGCACGTATTTCAAAAGACAATCATCTATGTTCAGGAAAGACAAAAATATTTTTCATCATGCTATTCTGTCTTTGGTGATAATTCTTAAAAAGCTACTTTTATGCTCTGTATGACAACGTTGTCAGCACATTTAGCATCTAAGACAGGCTGATTATGATTAGGTTTGCTATTCTTGTGGAACTGCAACCGGCCACAAGCTTACCAGAAAATCCATCACCAAGTATATTCATAAAATGAGTTTTCTGTATGCATTGCCATGCTGTTTCCCTGACAACACTTGACAGCTACCTTGCAAAAACATGGGGTTTTTTTTCATATAATCTCGACCTGTAAGAAATGCTAACTTTTAAAAACGTGTAAAAAAATTAGAAATACAGAAAAAAAATCGGAATACAAAATTGACTTACACTACAAGACGACAGCTAATGACTAAATACTGTTCCCTCTAACTAGTAAAAGAGTAAATAGTAAAAATCCGCTTAAATCCTGAACCCGCACCGAGGGAGATGGAGCCAGATGGAGCAGGGAGACCAGCCCAGCCCAGCCCGCTCCCCGAGCAGTTCCTCCGCCCGCGGGGCAGCGCCTCGCGTGGGCCGGAGCCTGCCCGGGGCACCTCGGCCGAGCTGGAACCCTCCTTCGCCAGCACCACAGGACAGCGGGCCCGCCGAGCCCGCCAGGGGCGACCGCTCCCGGCTCGGTGAACACCCGGGTCCCGCCCGCCACGTTCGCGCCCCGTGGGCCCGCCGGCAGAGCCGGCCGCTCCCGCAGGCAGCGCCCCGGCCGCCCCGCAGCCTCCGCCCGCCCGCCACCGGCCCCGCTCCCGCAGGACGGGCCCAGACCGACCGGGAAGAAGCCGGCCAAGCCGCTGAGGACTCCCGGCGCTTTCGCTCGGGCCCACCGCGGCGGGCCGGTGCCCCCCGCCCCCTCCTACCTGCCGGCAGCCCCGGAGCTCGGTCCCGGCGGTGAAGGCCGCACTGGCTCCGAGAGGCTTCGCGTTACCCCTGACAACGGGGAGCGCCCCCAGCACGGAAACTGCCGACCTAGAGCCGAAGAGTCACGGAAACAGCCGAAGCGGTCCGCGGGCACGCCGGAGAGAGACGGAAAGTGCCGAGCACGCTCGGCCGCGGTGCCCAGCCGGCGGGTGCGGGCCGGCACTGAGCGTCCCGCGCTCTCTGCCCGAAGCCAGCGGCGACCGCGCTCCGGGCCGGGTCGCCTTCGCCCCCCGAACGAAGGGGGGCTGGAAGCGCCGCTGCCCCCAGCCGGGCCCTACCCCCCCGAAGCATGTTACCGAAGGAGGGCTGCCCCTTCGCCGGGCTGCGCGGCAGGCCCCGCGCCCCCACCCACACCCTGCCCCTCGGCAGGGAAACCAGCAAACAGCTGCGGGCACGGCCCCACCTCCCCCTTGGATACCCACCCTCGGGGCTCCGGCTGGTGAGACCCCAAATCATAACGGACAGCTTTCAAGCATCGGTGGCTGTCTTCAGGATTTAGCAAATGAACCCGTGAGGAACTTTTTCTAACATGGATGGCAGACTGTGCAGCTCCCCAGCTTCCTGGGAATCAAGATTCGATCACAAACTCTTCAGGACCCTGAACACGTATTAAACACTCACTGCGACAGAGCCTGAGCCAACCGAAACGTAGTGAACTATAAATGCATGCTGTAACCGTATGTGATTATACAGCCCGGAGTTCATTGGCTCTTTCAGAGCTTTTGTGGGAAAAGGGATCTGGTGACTTCTTAAGACAGTGGCCAAGTTTTTCTAGTAACATCTAAGTGAAAATAGCCCCAACAAAGCCCTCCTGCTGCGCCCCCAGCACCCCTGGGTGCAGCAGGTACAGCCCAGGTCAGGGACAGCACAGCTCCATCTCCAGTCCTCAGTGGTGCTGGGCCTGCATTCAGCCTTAACAGCCAGGTTTACCCAAAACGTTCAAAAGAGACAATTCAAGACCTAATCCTCATACCACTGTCAACTCCACAATCATTTGTAATTCCTCTCAAGTCACAACACTTCCACACAAAACAGATTAAAAGAGGCCACACCTCTAGTACAGCTGTGACCAACAGCTTCTGCATGCACTAATTTACATTGACTCTGGCCATGTGTAACACCTTGTGTTATTTACATGGTGTTTCACACTGCTTCCCTTTTCCAAACATACAGCAGTTACTGGGACCCTCCTGACAAAAAAAGCCCATCAGTTTTGTTAGCAAGTAGGAAAAAGTACTAGGTAGGAGGCAGACTGCATTAAAACATGCTGTATCTCTTCCAGAACTTAAAGATAGGCTTTAGGTAGGGAGGCAAAACACTGGCTTTAGACCTTCTTGCTATGAGCTCAGCAACCCCCTCTAGAACAAATTGGTTTTTAAGCAGCAGAACTGAAAGTCCTGTTTTCTGTAGCTTTTTATCTCATGCTTTAATTATCTTCTCCCTTACAAGGCATCAACTCTAACAAAGTCATTTATGGCATCTTTTCTTGGTGGATTCTTGGACATGGGACAACACCGTTAGCTCGCTCAGGTGCCACTCCCAGAGTAATTCATTTCTTGGCTCTGCCCAGCTGACTATTTTCACCAATTGTGCTCATAGTATTTTTGAGATCATCAGACTTGAAGCTGAGTGTTTGAGCAGACCATGTGGGCAGATACCTTGTTTTCTCAGACAATCAGGCTAATGAGGAAACTATTGCAACTACATAGCACAATCAAGTCAAAAATACACGGCCAGTAGGAGCTGCTAGAAATCATCTAGTCTATCATACCTTTCTGGGCTGGAATAAAAATAATCTAAAAAAACCCACTGACTGTCTCTGCTCAAGTGACCATTTTCACAGCTTTCATAATTGCCTGCTTCAGTGTTACACAAAATATTGCCCAATAACTAAACTACATATCCCTACTTGTGCAGGCTTAGCTGGAAATTAAGTTCCCAGCCCTCCAATATTCAACAGAGAAGCCCTGCTGTAAAGGATGTATATCCTAAATAAACAAATGAACAGGGCATCCTAGGATCCTAACATCTTCCCTCCTGAGTACTGCACTCATAAAAGATGCCTAACAGCTCTGAGTCCCTCAAGTCCCAGGACCAACAAAGAAGAGGCTTCAGCAGCATAGTTGCACACAGTGCATTTTGTCCCTTCCTCTAAGGGCTTGACCTCAGATGCTGAGAAAAAAAAAAATTACATTGCACGATTAGGTGCTTCCTACTTAGTAAGCCATAAAGGATTAACAACAGAAGTCTGACCTTTGGTTTAAATCCTCTTACCTGAATGGGAAAGAACTGCTTTAGTAACACACAGATGACCTATTATCATTTGCCAGATTAAACACGTTAAAAGCCTTTTAAGAACAAATGAGTTATGAATGAAATGTAGTAGCTTCTAAGTAACCTAAAAGGAAAATACAGAACATCCACTATATTGGTGGCTTTTACATCTAAGGTCTTTGGAAAAGTATTTTCATGTTACAATTAGTTTATCATGCACATTAGATGCAAAATTAAAAACACCTCAACATAAAAGTATTAACTTTGTCCTTCTGTCAGACAGTTCTGCATTGCTTGCTGTATTTCTATTAGGCATGCAGTTTCTTATTCATACCTTAAAATACACAGGATGTGCAACAAATCCAAGTTAATGTTCTTGTCTGGTCCAGAAAACCATGGCAACAAACACTGAAAGATTACTTGCATTTTGTATCTGTGCAGGTCTGCCAAAGCATGATCATGGATCCTCCCTACTATTAAAAAAGAACGAATGAAAGTTCAAGTGTCTTTTGACATCTCAACCTACCCCCTGCCTCCCAGCTCTTGTCCAACTCCTTTCTATTCAGTCTTTCTTTCACAAACATTTACACACATGAGCAATTTCACACCTTAACAGTCCACTTGAGGCAATGGGACTATTCAAGCATATAAAGTTATTTACATACAGAGAGAATGGAAACCTTCAACTCTGAGCTCCTTGGGGAACTGAACATACCTTCATGTCTCTTTGCAAAGCACCATGGAAATACATGGCACTGTAGATGCAGAATGCATCATTTCCTGTCAGGATTGTTAAATTTGGTTGTGGTCAAACCAAGTGGCAAAAATAAACCATATGATCTTGTGCTACATTATAACAAAACTGCAAAATAATCTCTCACTAATTAAGATGTAGATTTAAATGCAAAGCTCTACAGTAGAAACAAGAACAATAAGCAATTTGGCTCTTTTTTGTTTACAAATTGCATTTATAGCAATATACTTGGTTACTCACAGCTACGCTTTACAGCATATTTATCGTTGACGCAGAGCCCAAGGCATGTTCAAATTTAGCTTGCCATCATAGGATAATTACTTGCAACACTCTCCATGGGAGCCCCATCTTCCAGAATTTAGATGCCATCATGAAGTTTAAATTCAGACATTGATTTCTAAGCTACAGCTCGTGAAGATTTTCCTCGTAAGAGGACTAAAGCAGCATTTCCTGCTGACACCCACAAAGTTTCAAGAAGAGGATGATCTAATATTCTTTCCACAAAAAATTTATCAAGGAAAAAAAAATCTCACACAGTACCAGTTGAAAGATTTTTTTAGAAGTGATTCTTCCTAGTAGTTAACATGAAGTCAGCACGTTAGTAGCAGAGAGCAGTCACTGGAAAACAGGCCAAAACATTAGGTTAGTAAATGAAATACAACACCCTTTAATTCAGTACATTACTGAATAAAGCTTCTTAATCCTGGAAGCATTTTATTAAAAAAAAAAAAAAATCCCACTTAAGGGTACCTACACAAGTGCAACCTCCGCAAGAAGACTACAAGTTGTGAAGACACTAGGCCTTCCCAGGTTTCACATTGATCCTTTCATGTATGTTATCTGTAGCCTTTATAAACAATGAGGAACTTATTAACATCTTAACTACTAAGAAGCGAGGTGCTGGGCCAGCGAGCGCCTCAGCAGCGCTCCAGGCCCCAGGCCCCCACTCAGCTCGGAGCCCCACGTTAGGCGGCCCGGACTCCCACCAGCTGCGGCTAACAGGGCCCCGGCATCGTCTTTCTCCTTAAGAACTGCTAAAACCAATAAGAAACTCGCAAGAAGTGTTGGGTTCTTTAGTCGCCACCAAGTCCGGGCTGCGAAGGGATGCTCGGCACCAAACCTGCGGCACAGCCTCCCCGCTGGGCGCCCCGACACTGTCCCTGCCGGCACCGAGGTCCGGCCCGGGAAAGCACAAGATGCTTCGGAGGAGAGCGGCCCCAGGGCTCCCCCTCACGCTCCGCCGGGCGTAAGGCACCGGGAGCGGCCGCCACGATGCAGCTTCGCCGGGTAGCGAGCTGGCCTGTGCCAGCGGACCTCTCCGGGAGAGGACGTACGGCCACGGCGGAGGGGAGAGGGGACGGGACCCACACCGCGAAGCGAACGAAGCAAAGCCGCAGTGCAGGGCCTCGTCCCGATGCGCGCCCGAAGCCCACCCGGCGAAGCCCACCCGGCGAAGCCCTCCCGCCACCCGTGCAGTGCAGCGCCCCGCCCCCCCGACTCCTCCCCCGCCAGCCCTGTCCGGCCGAGCCTCCTCCTGCCCGCCCCAGCAGGTTATAAATACAACGCCGCATGCAAATCAGCAGCTTTCTGACCAATGGAATCCTGGATCACGTCCAAGGGCCCCGGCTGTAGGGCCAGCGATTAGTTTTTCTTTTAGCCAATCAGCGGCCAGCTCTCGGGATTCGTCTCGCCCTCTGACGGACACCGGCTACCGCCTCTTCCTTTGCGCTAAGCTGTCGTCACCCGCCCCGCGCCGCGCTTTGTTTGGCTTGCGTGGGGGCCCCGGCCCCGCCTCCCGTCTCGCTCCCGCTTGCCGCCAGCCAATGGGACGCCTTGTTTGCGGTCCTGGGGAGGGGAGCGCCGGCGCTCTCAGCTGGGCCCGCGCGCCGCGTCCTGCCCCGCCCCCTCGGCCCGGCGCAGGCTGACGAGGAAGCGGAACCGCCGCGGGCAGGAACCCCATCGCGGCCCGCTCTGCGGCCGAGCGCGGGGCCGGGGGCGACGGCGGAGCGACGGCCGAGCGACGGCCGAGCCCGGGGCGCCAGGGAGCCGCGGCTCCGGCCGGGGGCGTTGAGGCCCGACGGGGCGCCGGCGGTGCCGGGCCCGCGGCCGCGGTTTCGGAGGAGCCCGGGGAAGAGAGGTCGCCTCCCCGGCCGGGAGCGGGGGCTGCCGCCGCCAGCAAAGCTGGGAGGGCCGCGGGGGTCCGCGGTTGGCGTAGGGCGCGCCGGCCTCCTCCCGAGCTGGCGGGTCTGGGGCGCAGCCTGGGGGTGCCTGGGGCTGCGGGTGCCGGAAGACCCGAGGCAGCCGCCGGCGGGCGAGCTGGAGCGCGGAGGCTGCGCGGCGGCATTGATGCGGCAGGTGAGGCGCGGGGCGGGGGATGGAGCCCGCCGCGGGGCGGAGGGGGCTGCTGGGGCGGGGGGGAGAAGCGGAGCCTTGGGGCCCCCGTGGGGCCCGCGCGTCCCTGGGGGGGCCCGGCCCGGCTTTGCCGTCCGGTCCGTCGATCGACGGGGTGTGGCGGCGCTGGGGTCTGCGGGGAAAGCGTCCCCTCGGAGGGGAGCCGGGCGTTTGTAGGAGGCAGAGCGAAGGGACGGCGACTAAGCGTGAAGGTCTAGAGGACCGAAGGGGCGAGGTTGAGAAGATTTTTCCCTTTGGGAGAAAAAGGAAAAGCAGGGGCAGCGTGAAAAGGAAAGGAGATCGCAGCCGCAATGGGTAAACTGGGTGTGGGGCCCTGCCGGAGGGTTTAGGCAGGACGCTGTAAGGAGCCGGCTGTTGGGAAGTGGGGCAGGTGCTGAGATTTGCTGCCCTAGTCTTGTAAGTAACTGTCCCCAAGATGTGTTTCTTTGGTATGCCCCTACTAATTGTTGGGGGATGCCAGTGGATGCATCGTTTAATTTGTGGTAATAAAACTAAACGTGAAATCAGGGAGATTTCAGCCTTGCTTAGGTGAAGTTTTTGAGCACAGACCGTCAGAGTTGGAAGATTTTTGTCCTCAAAATAACTGAAAACACTGCAGTTTTTGATGTGTGGAGAACAAGTTTGCGTCTGTAATTAGAGACCCGTCAGGTGAATGGTTAGCCAAGTTTTAATGTGAGTTTAGATCCACAGTTCAAATCAGTTTACTGAGCGTTTGCAAAGAATGGAACGTTGCCCAATGTAATTCCGAATTGGTAGATTCGGTGGTTTAGCTCAAAATCATTAGAGGGAAAAGTATGATTTTAACAGTTGGAGTACAGTCCATAAGCTGTAATCACACAAATTTGTATGCCATATAATGCTGATGCATCTTGTTTATTTTAAACCACGTTATTCTGGTGTCAGACTAATCTGTAGTAACTGCATTCTTTATTTGTGATATTCAGAATATCCTTCTCTTGTTTTTTATCTTTTCCCTTAATTAAAGTTGGACTGTGGCTCCTGCTGTGGTGATAAGGCAGCTGCATTGCAACTGCTACTTCTTTCTGTTTTGCTGTAAGTGGTTTCTTTTCTTGGAAGTTGACTTCTTTTAGATATGGTGTCAGTAATATTTTTACACTCTTTAAGAAAAAAAACAACAAACAGTTGTTGGGTTTTAGCAGATAATACGGTTTAATGCCTTAAGCTTTTGTCTGTCTATCTGGTGTTTTGTTCCAAGTATTTAAAAAGAACTTCAGAATTGAGAGGATTTGTGAAGTTAGACGCAGAGTGAGAGGTCATCCCCGGCAGCCGGTCCAAATGTCAGATTTGGAATTAAAGTTGTTCAGCGATGCCTCTTGGGAAGTCCGGGAGCGGTCCTCTAGCAAACGGTGTTTTAAAACTTTTTCGCTTGGCCAAGAGTCGCCGGGAGTTGTGCGGTCCCCGTCGAGGCGAGGGGGGAAAAGCCGCAGCGGCCGCCTGTAGAGTTTGTCGCCCTTCCCATTGAAGAAAAAACAACAAAGGGGGTCGCGCTGATTTAAAAAAAAAAAGGCAAAAAAAAGCGGCTGGAAGCTGCTGTCGGAGCCAGCCAGGAGCGGCCGGCGGTGGGGAGCCGGGCCGTCTCCCGGCGCGGGCCGGGCCGCCCGGGCCGCCAGTGACAGGCGCCCGGCCCGCGGCGCGATGCAGTTCGCAGCGGCGGCAGCCGGGCCCGGGGCTGCCCCGCGGGGAGCGGCGGAGAGGTGCCGGGGCTCTGGCAGGCGTGGGGGCGGAGGGGGAGCTGGAAATCTCGGTAGCCTCGGCCAGTCCCAGCCCCAGAGAGAGAGACACACACACAGAGAGGAGGAGAAGCCGCCGCCGCCGCATCTAGGAGCATGAACCCCCCCCCCGCGGCAGGTCGGACCGCCTCGGCTCCATGGTGAGGAGGAGGAAGAGCCCCCCTGGGCCCGAGGAGCCGCCGAAGGGGTAGGATGGGGGGCGAGCAGCCGGCCCGGCCCGGCCGCGCTGCCCCGCTCCGCTCCGCCGGGCTCGGCGGCTGCCTTTCCTCTCGGCGGCTGTCGAGCGCTTCCACACGCCCGAGTTTGGCTGGGCGATTTCTCCGCCAAAGGCGCCCCGAACCCCTTCGGGAGGGTGCCGGAGGGCTGCCGGGGGAGCCCGGCTGCCTTTTGGGCCGGTTTGGGGGGGGATTCGGGGGGGGCTTTCCCCCTCCCGCCCGCGGCACAGGTTGTTGGGTCGGGACAGCAAACGAAAGGGGATTTAGTAACAAACAACGGCGGCCATGTTGAGAGGAATTTCTGCAGCTAAACTTCTCCCCTCTCAGCCCAGGGATTTCTCTCCCTCTCTGGGGGGCTCCCTGGCCTGACTTTGTGCCCCCCCCTTTTCTCTCTCTCCTCCCCAACAGGATGACAGTGAAACTGGGAGAGAGCAGCGGGGAGGAAGGGGTGAAAAAGCTGGGCAAGAGAGCAGGAGGAGATGAGGAGTCCCTGGAAGAAGAAGGGGCAGGAGGAGGAGGAGAGGCAGCTCCAGGCAGCAGCAGCACAAAGAAAGAAGAGAAGATTATTAACAACAACACTAACAGCAGCCCCCCACCGAACCCCAGCTTATCGCAGGCCCCGGCCTCCCTCCAGCCCTCCCACAGCCAGGACCAGCATCATTTTCTCAGGTCCAGCGTCAGACCTCAGAGCAAGAGGCTGAAGAAGGATTCCCAGGCATCCTCTTCAGTTGGCAGCAGCACTGCTGCAAAAGGCAAAGGTACTGTATTTTGGCACCCTTAAAACATGCGGGCAAGGGGGGGGGGGGTGGGGGGAGTCACCTGTGGGTTTGGGGGTTGTCATTCTCCTCCTATAGATGCCATCTTTTGTTTGGTTTGGGGGAAGGTGGTTTGGGGCTTGTTTCTCACAGTAGCTGAAATCTTCTTTGTGTCCCAAGGCTTCATCTTCTCTGCTGCCCACTGTCCTCTTTGCACTTGCAGAAATGGGGGGTTTGGATGTGTCTGTGGAGGAGGAAGAAATTTCCATTATTGAAGCAAACCTTTAATTCCTGCATTTCATCTCTCTTGAGTTTTAGGAAATTCCTGTATTTTGGTTAGGAAATTAGACTCTAGCTAGCTGTGTAATCAGGTGGCTGCACTCTGAATTCTGTTCTTGGATAATAACAAAATACTCATGGGGCGCTAGTTAAAAAAGGAAAAAAAACAACCCACAAGACATTGGTGATTTCCTGCAGTTATTTCTATGAGTGTTTTACCCCAAAAAACTGTTTTGGACACAGCTATGAAATACACATACTGACATATTTGTTTCTAAGGTTTTGTGTGTCCCGCATTACTGTTTCAGAACAGTTTGGACATTTTCATGGAATTTGAGTTTTTATTAAGATTGTTTTGTATACATCTGACTGTCTGTATGTACATACATGAATATACACATGCTTTTTCACTTTACATTGTAGATAAGAATTCATTTTTTTTCAAAGCTGTTTCTTACTTGAGTAGCTAGAAGACAGCAGAGGTGTTGGAATATCTTGGTGTTATGGTGTGTGCTCAGCAGTTACTGGATAACACCTGGCACTGTAGTTGAGCTGTACTTGAGACTCATTTTGGATACCTTGTGCAAAAGTACGCAAGTGTTATTTTCTGTTAACTTTTGAGGAAAACAACACTCAGAGATGCCTTCAACATTTGAAATGACAAAGTTTACTCTTGTCTGCTAAACCAAAATAAAACTCCGCGTAGCATAAATGTGTCTTGGAGATTACCTCACTCTTTGGTCCATTACAGTGGTATGTGCATGCTGGACATTAGGTAAACATTACGAATTATGGTAGTTTTGTGTTACAGTAATAAAGCAGTGGAAATCGTGATATTTTAGTTATTGCCATATCACGAAAAAATTCTTGAACTTGGTTGCTTGACAGTTTATATAATTGACTGAAGTATTTTTTAATACCTTAGTAAGTCATCTTTAATCTCTTAAACTTTTTGGTTTAAGTTAAAAGCTCCTGTGTGTCATGTTGGAGGATAGAACAGAAAGGCCTTCGTAATTTTTCTCCCAGTTGCATTAAACCAAATAAAAAAACAGATGGAATACCCAGAAGTGTTTAGCTACAGATAATTATTTCAATGGTGGTAAATAGTATTAAATACAAGGAGGTGTTTCTTTGGAATACGTGTTGTCCGTGATTGACAAGTCGAATATATGCATTTGAAATTATTCCATTGCTTTGAAAGTGTATGCACATGTGAACAAAGTACATGTATCTTCGTGTACGTGTATATTCATGTTTGTATATTTGTACATAAACGTTCATTTCCAATTCTAGAGCAGCAGAACGATTTTTAACTAGGTGTATCAACACAATCGAAAAGCAAACTTAGTTTATTTTGCAATTCAGATTCCAAAATAACCCTAATAAAATTATATACAGAATGGAAAATATTATTTCAATAATTGGTAATAGATAGATAGTGTTTGTAATCGCTGTACCTGACTATGTTGTCAGGTTTGGGGAAACTTCTTAAATCATTGGGGGTGACAGTCAGTGGTAGAATTATGGTTATGCTTTCACTTTTTGAATTGTAAGACCAGCCACAGCTCTGCCTGGCTAGTTTTGAAGTGAATGCATTGAAGTTGGTTTCTCTGATACAGTTAAGATTATAACTGTCAGATCTTGGAGAACAGGGCCACAGAGTGGGATCTTTTCTGATTTGAGTTCTTTACGTTCGGGGATGCATACTGAGAAGTTTTCCAGGCTTGTCTGAATTTTCCCTAATGGAATATCTTGTGATCAGAATTTATAGGGCTTTGCATTCTAAATGAAGAGTCTCACAGAGCTAGCTTCCAATAGAGAACTAATTGAAGGGTGAAGATTACTAATAAAGGTTGAACTTAAATCCTTCCATTTGCTCTCCTACCAACTTTCTCCTCCCCCTCTAAGTAAAAAAAAGCTTGAATGCATGTGCTTTGGATCAGCTCTGAAATCTGGAACCTTTTCCATTTTGCATGTCACAGTCAGGGTGATAGCTGCAAAGGTAATTTTAACATTGGCCAGCAGGAGTGGCTAGACCACACTTATACTTGGTCCAGTGGAACCAGAAACTTGTTTTTGTCATTGTCTTTCAATAATGCTTTGTAACCCTTAAAATTGTATTAAAGTGGTCCTGCTTTTACAGTCTGTGTATTCTAAAGTGAAAACTCTTTCAAAGGCTATTATTAAGGAGGGTAACCAATAAACTTAATTTCATTCAAATTATAGTTAGTCAGCAGGCATTGGCTTGCTATATCCTAATCATGCTTGTCCTAATCATGCCTTTAAAAGAGTTTTGAAAGTAGAATTTTTTTTCTGTCTGTTGCAGATCCGTTTTTACTTTTGGCATTTGTGCTTTTAGGGTGCTTCTTTGTAGCAGACAAATTATTGATAAAGTAGACTTAACTGTAAACTGTAGGAAGAGTTTGCCCACTCAGCAGCTGCTGACTTTTCAACTTTACCTCACTGTGGTTCAGGGAAGACTGTTAATAGTAATTCTCAAGTTCTGCCTAGTAGAATGTATAAATGTATTGCTAAATTTCAGATTACCCTGATGTAATCTTTCATTGGATCTTTGGAGTCTGTCTCTTGTCTTTTGTGTACTGAGTTGCACTTTTGAATTTAGGGCAAAAATTACATAGAAAGTAGCATAGTAAAAGGAAGTTTGAAAACTTTCACTTAAATAGCCAATCCATTTTTAATTGCTGAAGGGTTTATCAAATTTCCTGCACAAATATCTAAAGCTGTGCATTCTTTTTAGAATTATTATTATTATCTTATTTTCAAATGCTGGTCATCTTTTTATTGTATTTCAAGTTTGTAGTCTACACCTCAACCAATGCACACCTTTTGAAATATGAATGCTTGGAAGTAAGTCTTAAAGTAACTTGCATGAAATCCGAGGAGGAACTTGAAGGAGTAGTGGGCTGGAGGCAGTTTATGATGAGAGTTTAAAAGCAGGGAGGTTCGTTAAGGGAGAGGAAGCAGACCGGTATAAGGTTGCTGAGAAAGAGGGATTTCTGAGAGTTTAGTTCTCAAATACGAATAAGGCACATGGTTGCCGAGCACAGGTTTTAAGGTGTGTTTTGGGGCTTTTTTCCATCAAGCGAGAGCGGTTAGAATATGCATGTATATGTTGTGACCACATTGGTAAAAGCAAACGTGGAATACATTGCGATCATGTGCTGTAGATTTAGTTTGAACTAGAGTAGAGTGTTCCCATTTCCGTGTTTTTATCCATTTTCTGAATGCAGAATGAAGTCAGAAGGAAATAGTAAGAAAGTCTGATGGCAGTGAGCTGAAGCTTGAAGATATCTTTCATGCCGTTACTCTAGATTTATTTGTAAAATGTGTAGAATGGCCCAAACAAGTATTTGGATTTGTTTTGCAGTAATACGGAGTTTGTTCTTGAAAAAAGAATTATTCAGCTGAAAGCGTGAATTGAATTAAAATGTTCCATCTTTTGGCATTGTATAAAACTTGGAAGAAGGCAGTCCAGTTTGTTTCAGCCCACCAAAGTTGCATGTCCCATAGCATGTGGATTAAATTAACTATGGTCCTTTCCTGTGGAGAGGATGTATATACCAAGATACCCAGCGTATGTACTTACAATACAATTTTACTGTATCTTCCCAAATTTGTATGCTGCAGAATGTATTGTAACCTTCATTTGAAATGTCATTCCTCCAGCATTATTTCTCTAAGGCATAAACAACTGTTTAAAAACTACTGCCATGCTCCCTTGTTCTAATATTCTTCTTAATTCTGTCCATCTCATTTGCACTTGGTACTTTTCCTTCCATCTTACTCTGACATGCTTTCATTCATTCTTTGCCCTCCCATTTATCCCAGTTCTCCCACCCTGCCTTTGAAAGTGGCTCAGGACCGGAACTCTACAGTATCTCATCCTGCACCACAAGAGGAGGATTTTTTTTCCTGTCCCCTGTGCAATAGGTGCTGAACTTTGAGCAGGGCTGCACAACCATGTGCTTTAGATGGAACTTCATACTAGGCATTATGGGTGTTTCTGATGGAAGAGCAAGAGAATAATGATTTACTGGGGGAGTAAACAAATTTATAATAAACGTTGTTTATTTTTTACAGCTATGCTTGGTTAGTTCAGATAGTGCTGCATTTGATAGCTTAAATATACTGTCCGTAGAAAAGCAAGCCTTCAGTATAGTTTTGTTCATAGACTCCTGTTGATAATTGACACTGTATACGTTTAAACACATTCAACTACATCTTGGTTGTGCAAATCTTCTAAATAATAAGAGGTAGAAGAAGCTAGACTGTCTGTATCCTTGTAGGACAGTTACCTGTTGTGTTTAAAACTTCGGATGTTAATTCATAACAAGAACACTATATGGTATAACCATGCAATATGGCATAAGCTGTCCTAGACTTACCCTTCTTAGGAGTCCATGCTATTTACTGTGGAGTCGTAAAAGGTAGAAATTTGTTTTCCAGTTACAATGTTAGTACTCAGAATGAAGCATTGGCTTGCAGGGAGTGTGGATGTGGTCCAGTCCAGTGGATGGGTGATGCAGGATAAGTTGACAGAGTGAGAATGACCATCTTGTCTTTGTCTCATCTGCAGTGTTCTCCTTTTATAAATGATTTTACTTAGAACTAGCACCTAAGCAGATTATTAGAGTAAGCCCCCTTCCTCTCTCTGAAGTTTTAAATAATCTATTGTTGGGAATTACTGATCATCATCATCTGTCATTAGTGAGGGGGATGTCCTCGATAGAACTGTTCTGTTCATTTAATCTTTCACATACAACTAAGAGGAAATCTACTGAACTTTATATAGTCTTATTAGAATTTTAAGTCCTCACTGATACTTTTGCTTCTTATGCTTTTTAATAATGAAAACTTCACGTGTACCAAGTGTACTGTACAATCTTCAGAAATCCCTTGATAAGATCTGAACTTTAGGCAGCTGACTTCAGGTTTTTACTTATTTGAGTACGTATACAGAGTGATGTAAAAAAAAGCCAAATCTCCCCCAAAACCCCAAACAAAAACCAGCCACCCAACAAACAAAACCCCCAAACCCCACAAACCTAGTTCCTCTGAATGGTTTCTCAGAAAGTTAGAGGTCTCTGATCAGAATAGTAACTCTGGAATAGAATCCTGTACCTGTCTCTTGATAAAGGATGTCTTTTTTGGGAGCTAGTAGCAACAGGAGATGGTAGGTTGAGATTGAGGACTGGTGTGTTTGAGTTCCCCCTTCTTGACTGAAGATTTTATCTGTAAAGATCTGTATTTCTTTACCATGCAAATTGTGATATTCCAATCTCTCATTTGCAAAATAAAGAAGCAATTTTTTTGTCTTAAAATTGTTGGTTTTCTTCTCAGCCATCTTATTAAAGTGCTCAGGTTTTTCTTAAGGTTTCCTTTTTCATACAGAATTTACCTTCACAGTACCAGAATTAAATTGCTTAACTTTCAATTATTTTATCAGTGGCTGATGAAGGTTTTGGGAAATAGAGAAGCTGTTTATTTGAGAAGTTGTTTTTAAGTGCATTTTCTTTTAGATGTCCAATTCTTTTTCATGTTTTGCCTTACGTACTTCCCTGTGGTGACAGTAATTTTCTTCGAAAGTGTCAAATAGTCATTCCTAGAAATAAAAGAAACATTAACATAAAAAAGGTCACAATGTCATGTTTTATATCAACTAAATATTTATTGTACGCAGGAAAAAAAAATGTACTTTCACACATTGTACTCTCTTCCAGGTTTGATTTCAAATGTTATTTGTTACTTGACCAAACAGCTTTTTTAGGATCTGGAGAAATATGGTTTTGTCCTCCAAAGGAGTTACTTTCAAATTGCAACTGAATAGTTACAGTTAAGATTTATGTACAAGTCTTTCAAATCTCTAAAGCATAGTAAGCCTATAACAGTTGATTCTTCTGGTACTCTTTTTAAAGTAATATTTGGATTATCAAACTGGAATATCCTGGTTCTTGAATGAGAGAGAGAGGGGGGTGGGGGGGTGTGTGTGTGTGTGTGTATAAACACTGAGTTTGTCAGGTAAACAAACTGTTTAATATAATTAAATTTTAAAAGGTAACTGAACTTTTTAAGCCTAAATGTGAAAGAGAACTGTGCTAATGTGTGTAAAAGTTTGGGAAACTAGCTGGGACTGCTGTATTGCACAAGCTGGATTTATAAGCAAATAAACTAAGGCAAGCCAATTTATCATGAGATAAAACACAAAACATAAAGGAGAGTAACCAGAAAAATGGAAACGGTAATAAGCATTCTTTAAATGAGCAATGTATGTTTAATGTTAAAAAGCTTCTGTTTTATTAAGTGCACAGCTGCATTGATAAGGGCAGTCAAATCCAAATAATACTACTTAGCAAAATTGAAGAGATTATATTTTGGAAATGTAAGTTACTGAGAATGGTTACATTTTCATGGAAAAAACCCAAGTGCACTTTTTGGGAGGTCTCCCTGGTTTCTGGATTAACATTCTGATAATCTGTTACAGTGTCAAACCAAGCATGTTTGGTTTGATTTCTGTTGTGAATAAATCACAAGTTTAAGGTGAATTGATAATGTTTTTTCTGATTAAAATGTCTTTGAAAGACTAATACTTTCAGAGGCGATTAAGAAAAAAAAAAGAAAAGGAGGCTTTTTTCTTCTGAATTAAGGTGAGGGAATGGAATCTTACTGCATTACATGTAGCTCTCACCTTCCTGCAGTTTCTCCACCCCATTTTCTTCTCTGTCCCCTACTTGAATAAACAGCAAATTCTCTTAGTTCCATCAGGTTTTATTTTCATTATAGTATTTCCTATCTTTGTATTTTTTTTCTGATCCATGTTTTTGGGGGTGTTGGTAACTGTCAAAGGTACAATCAAGATAGCACTTCTGTGCCATTTTTCCAAAAGCCACACCAGGATTTGGGGAAGGAGAAGGGGTTAGGACTTGCTGTCCTTTGGATACCTTGAATTATCCTAGATGGGCTAAGTGTCAGAGATGGTGCTCCTTATGCTGAGGATCAGATTCTTGAGAATGCTGATCCACTGTCATGTGATGAACTAAAGTAGACATCTTTCAGGCTTTTTGTTACCACAGCTATTTTGGAGGCAACAGGATCAAGACCAAAGACAAGGATATGAAATTGTGTATATTTTCTCAGAGCTATTAGTTTGCTTTATTGGTCACATCAATGTTCAGCATTGCTCAGAAGTTCCCCTCAGCTGCAAAGGGGCAACTGCAGAGCACACCAGTGTATAAGCGTCAGAGAGTGTGTTGTCTTTAGCGGTTGCTTTGGTATATTCCTGCTTATCTGTCTTATCTCTGGAAATACAAAATTAAGCCATTGAAACCTTCTCCTTGTTATTTGCTTTTTGAGATTTTATTTCTTTAAAACAGACCTTGTTATTTGCCTATTGTATTTCAGGTGAAATATCTTGGGGGGGGGGGGGAATTATATAGATGAGAGCAGTGAAGGAGGAGGAAATTCTGAGTTCCTCCCTTATTGCTATCCATGAATCTTCCTCTTGGTTTGATACTCACTCTGGTCATGTTTGTTTGCAGCAGCAGATAATGGAGGGACTGCATCTGGTGGCACATCAGGAATTCCTCCCAACAATCCTGCTGGGAATTCCAAGTCAGCGGCAAGGAACCTGGGCTCCTCGGCTGGAGAGAAGGAGGAAGGAAAGAAGGTCAGACGGCAGTGGGAATCGTGGAGCACAGAGGACAAAAATACTTTCTTCGAGGGACTGTATGAGGTACATGTAGAGGAAAACAGCAAGCTTAGATGGCTTCATTTAGTATCTGGATATTGCTAAAGAAGGTTGATTGAATGGAGATTTACAGGAACAAAATGCATACGTACACATATACATTTGTTTGTCTATGCATATGTGTCTTTATAGTTGGCTGTAAACCAGCTGTCAATCACAGGCATATTTCAAAAGTGTCAAGCTTTTTTGTTTGTTTGTTTTGAAATACACAGGAAATATTTGTGAGTTTTATTCATGAATGTTTATAATAATTTCAGTTATTTTTCAATTATGGTTCTGTTTTAAATGAGAAATAAATACGTAATGTCCCCATCTCAACTTTCAAAAACAACACACTTAGGCTGTAATATTACCAAACAAGAAAACATGTCCTATTCTAATAAGAATTGTAGGCACTGTGTTTAGTCTTTCACCATGAAAAGGTTTGAGCCAGTTCAGTACTAGGGCTGAGAGACAAAGAAAATTTAGATCATCTTATCTTTTATCTTATATGATGTATATGATATATTCCTGGTTGTCCTGTTTCTATGATTATTTTAAGAGCACTTCTGTTACGAAAATACATATTAAAGGTGTAAGCAAAAGCAGCAGTGGTGGGTTTTCTTTGCACGTGTGCATCTTTTTAAAAATATTGGGTTTTTAGTGGTAGGCATAATTCACATGTATATGTTTTGTGGACAAAATGAACACTTAAACACTGTTTTCTTTTTTTAACTCCTCTGACTTGCAGTAATGTTCATGGGAACCATATAATTTTTAAGTCCCTTCATCGCTCAAAGAAAATGTAACGTGTTGGGGTTTTTTTTGAATGCTGAGGAAAAAGTTCAAAAACTTGCTCTAAGGTGGATTTGGGACTCTGTTTGGTCCCCCACTTCCATTCATTTTGTGTTACTACCTTTCAAGAGAGGTTTTCACTTTTTTTTATTTAAATCAGTTCCAGCCTTTTTTGAATACTAAGAAATTTTGTGATAGCAGGAGTTCAATGATAATGTATATGAAATTAAATTTTCCACTTTTGAACTCCAAGGATTTTGTAGGAATTAGCTAGTTTTAAAGGGATACTTAGATGTCTCATTTTTATTTTTACACTGAGAATAAACTTCTGAATGACCTACAGTGTAAAAATGTGTTTTCTGTAAAAGTTTTTTATTTTTGTTTTTTTTTTTTTTAAATACAATATTTTCCTTCATTATTTGAAACTCAAATTTTGTACTTCTAATAACTGGAACGTGAAATTCACTGTAAATAAAAGTGAAGCTGTTAAATATAATAAGCTTTTCATTCACCTTAGAAATGGAGGTAGGAGGGAGAAGGGGAAAATAGAGGAAAGTAAAGAAAGCTAAGTGAGAAAGTTGGTATTTTCAGTTCTGCTACTTACCACATTTACAAGTAAAGTGGTTTGTTTGGTTTTTTTTAAGTTTGCTAGCAACTTGCAGTTTCTATTTTGAAACAGTTCAAGAAATTGGAAAGTAATTTATTTGACATCTATAGTGCATTTTATATAAAATAAAGGAAACCAGTGTCATCCTTTTGCTGTTGAGTTCTGATACCCAAGAATTTTGTTTATGACCAATGAAATCTAATTTCCCACAAAGAACCCCAAAGTCCCTCATGTTGTTTGAGTTGTCTTATGACAAGATTCAAGTTTGGGTTTGAGTATTTAGATTTGTTTTATTTTTTCTTCAGCATGGGAAGGACTTTGAAGCCATCCAGAACAACATTGCCCTGAAATACAAGAAGAAAGGCAAACCAGCAAGCATGGTGAAGAATAAGGAACAGGTCCGCCATTTCTACTACCGCACCTGGCACAAGATCTCAAAGTACATTGACTTTGATAATGGTTAGTATGCAATGAAATGGGATTAGGATAGAGCTCGCAGTCTTGTGAGGGTTGGAGTCCTGCCTTTTAGTGCTGTCAGGTAGGGTAGGAATGGTGGAGATGAGAAAATAAATACTGAATAGGATGTCTTTGAACATGTCTTATTTTCGTTAGCATGGCCACATTGCAGTTCATGTTTTTTGAAAAATACTTCTCAAAAACTAGTATTTGTATCACTGCTTTTATATGAATTCACCACACCATAATAAATGCTGATCCTACTATTAGTATTAGGGAAAAGCCAGATTCAATAAAATGTTTTTCTATCCTCAAGAACACACCTTTGAGGACAGTTGCCTAAATGTTAGTCAGGCATGACTTCATTGAGCAAATTGACTCCAGCACTGCTTTGTGCTTCTTGGGGGAAGGTAGAAATAAATAGTCAGATGTAAGTGGTGAAATACTTGTTCACACTTCAAATAAGCCTGAAATTGTATCATTGGTTCAGTAACTTAGGATTCCCGGTGCCATATTCCCCTCTTTCCATTCTTTTCCCTCCTTCCCCTTCTTGTTGAATGAAAAGGAAATTGGGAAGTCATACAAACTGCTAGTGGTATTTTGTAAAAATAATAGTAATATATGATAATTGGTAGTTGATTTTTATCAAATGCATACTATTCAGTAGCAGGCAATGAGAATTCAAGTCAGTTTGTGGGTAGCCTAATCTGAATAGCGAGTTAAATCTATTTCAGAGCGAACCGATTTTACCAAGACCCAGTTCTTTAGACTTTTTTAAGGTATGAAGAATGTCAGTTCTCCCATTAGCTTGTTGATTAAATAAAGATCTCCAGGGCTTTCCTGTCCTTCCGATGCTATATTCTAAGTTGCATAAATCATGGCAGTTTCATGGTGGTTGAATTTTTTGTTCTTTAAAGAACTCTCCTTAACATCAGCAAAGATTTGCATAGTAAATTAAATCTATATGATTTGTGGCCAGAGCCTCTCAAATTAAAAATAACTCATTAATGAGAAACGGATATGACTAGAAAAAAGCTGAAGGAATGCAAACATAGTGTATAATGTAGTCTCTTTATGAAATTGTTTTGTCTGTTTCTGAGATTAGGTTATCTAAAGGAGGAGTTACACATGTAAAATACCTGTCATAAGGTGTATTTTTTAATTGCTTTTTCAAAACAAGACAGCATTTTAAGGTGAAACAAGTCATTAGTATTTTACTTAAAAACAAATGTTACAGCAAACACAGCATGGAAGTACTTTAAAAAAAACGAAGTCATGGAGGAACTTCATCTGTTTTCTGGGTAATGTACAGTTCTGTGTTTATACCTCTAAGGTCTGAAGTCTCATTGGCTGAAGGAATTTAAGAATTAGTGCAGTAGTTTGATTAGCTTTAGTATTGGTAGAGATATGTGTGGCTGGAGTTTGAAATTAAATGAGTCTGCAAGTCAGAGAGAACTGAATTCTTGACGAATAGACAAGAGTAAATATTTTCATCTGATTTGTAAACCACAAGACTGTCTTTCCTTGCTGTCATAGATATTTAGATCTATTAGCAATATTAATCTGCACATCATGGTGTTGATGAGAAAGGAGAAAAAAAAACTTGTTCAATAAAATATGTGCAATTCTTCATATGAAAATTTAGAATCTAGAATTTGCATTAAATCTCCCAGGTGCATTCATGTGCCCAGAAGACATTCTCTGTCTTCTGGAAAATTCAGACCTACTTCGTAATTTTCATATAAGAAGAGTTCTGTATGTGTTTTCTTGGGGGCATCTGGACATTTCCTTTAGAAACTGTAAACAGGTGATATTAGAGTTAGCTTTATTATGAATTAGTTTTATTTTGCATATTGAACTGTTGCATATTTGTTTAAATTCTGTGGAAGATGCTTTGGTTTTTCTGTAATCTAAGAAATGTTGCATTTCCCAGATTTAAGTCACCAAAGGAAATTGGTGAACCTATGTCTTTACAGTGTTTCTTGAAACAGAACTTAGTCTTACCATTGATGAGATGTTTGTCTCATCGTTGAAAATACAAATTATCTCATTTTCAGTGTTGAAATGAGTATCTGCAATGTAGCTGTGTAAGAGTATCTGCAATCTGCATCTCACTTAAACCTTTTCTGTTTTTCAGTGTTTTCTCAAGGGCTGAAAAAATCCTCACTGGAGCTTTATGGCTTAATCTGCTATGGGGAACTAAGGAAAAAGATTGGGGGATGTGAGTATGAATGACATAAAATTATTTTTATATGGTAGAATCAGAAGTGTCTACCCTTGAAGTTGGCAATGTCTAGTACAGTTTCACTTTTGAGTTATTCAGAATCTGTATTCATTGCATTCTATTGCAGTAATCTGTGGTACCGCTTTTTCATTAAATGTATTTCTTTTTTAAAGACCTTAGTCTGTTGCATTAGTCCCCTTTTTATTTGACATTTCTTTAGCTTTTGCTATCTGTGGAATGCAGTGCATGTAATACCCACAGATGACAGGTAAATGTATATGCAGCTTAGATTATCTGTCTATTTTATTATTATTGAAAACTAAGCAATTAGATGTGTAAATGATTTCATTTGCACCCACAATTATTTCTGCCTATGCAATCCAAATCTGGGGTGGTGGCTTTCTCTAAGTCATTCTCTAAATCTTTACTTATTGAACCCTGAAGATGAAAAAGCATTACAAATCATAAACAGAAATAACAACTTTACTGGCTAACCAACATACATTCTGACCTTGTCAATCCTGGAGGCTGGTTTTGCTGCAAGGGTGGGTGTAGGCAGATGAGTGTATGCCCTACCAATGCTCCCCCATTTTCTAGAAGTTGATTAGTTGCATTAGCAAGATATTTGAGCTTAGGCTTAGTACCATGTTCGTAGCATCATAGAATGGTTTGGGTTGGAAGGGGCCTTTAAAGGCCATCTAGTCCAACCACCCTGCAGTGAGCAGGGACATCTTCAGCTAGATCAGGTTGCTCAGAGCCCCGTCCAACCTGACCTTGAATGTTTCCAGGGATGGGGCATCGACCACCTCTCTGGGGCAACCTGTGCCAGTGTTTCACCACCCTCACTGTAAAAAAATTTCTACCTTATATCTAGTCTGAATCTACCCTCTTTTAGTTTAAAACCATTACCCCTTGTCCTGTCACTACAGGTCCCACTAAAAAGTCTGCATCCATCTTTCTTGTAAGCCCTGTCTAAGTAAGAAGGTCTCCCTGGAGCCTTCTCTTCTCCAGGCTGAACAACCAACCCTCTCAGCCTTTCTTCATGGGAGAGGTTCTTTCAGCCCTTGGATCTAACAGGTCCATGTCTGTCTTGTGCTGGGGACCCCAGAGCTGGATGCAGTACTCCAGGTAGGTTCTTGCCAGAGCAGAGCAGAGGAGCAGAATTACTTCTCTCGACCTGCTGGCCACGCTGCTTTTTATGCAGTCTGGGATACGGTTCTCATGGTCTTTATGGCTTCCAGACTAGAGACAGCTCTAATGCAACTAGCTTGGAGAATGGGCAGAAGAACATGCACCGTATGCACTAGTCCATGCACCTTATCTCTGTATTTTTTTTCATTTGTCCCCAAGTTTTTTGTAGAGTCAGTTTTATATCATAGCGCATCTTCTACATGTTTTGAGACAATTTGTGAGACATGGAAAATCATCAAAATACTTTCACTTCTTTGTAAAGTCATACTAGCTGCAAAGTGAAAAAGACAAGAAAGCTTTAATGAGTGGATGTGTACAATTCCTAACAGAATCATGGTATTTTGGCAGATTTTTTTTTTTTTTTGCTATATTATTTCCTCGCCTGAGATTTTTACTGTAATGTCATGAACAAGACTGTTGTGAATGTTCATACTGACTTTATTCTGTTTGTTCAAAGATCTCCAGTGTGTTAATTCATCTTGGAGAAGCAATTTTGAACTGTTTCATGACAAAGAAGGTGCAGAGGCAAGACAGATTGCATTGTCAGTAGAAATCAGCATTAGTGTTTCTTCCCTATGTCCACGTCTTGTCTTAAAAGCATCAACAGACCCTCCTTACTATGACTGGGAATAAGGTTTCACACAGTCACCATGGCAATGCATGCATACTCTGTGCTTCTGTCTTTTTATAACTTTGGTACTTGGTTACGTATTTTACCCAGTGTCGCTTGGAAAATTCTGGTCTCCAAGACCAAATGGGCTTAAGCCGCAAGCTTCTACAGCCAGTTTATGAGAGGTCTGTTTTGCAGCTGGTGAAACCTTGTGGTATTCCTAGTCCCATCTTCTCAGAAATTGAGATGACTTCTGTAGAGCTATTGAGACATGAAAACATGTCAGAATACTTTCAGCATTGCCAGAGGGAGGTTAATTGTTCAGTAAATAGATCTGGGCCTAACTATCATAGGGAATATATATCAAGTTACCATAATGTCCATTTAAAAATGTGCTGTATAATACATAGAAGAAAAGTGTGGGTTACATGTGCATTTTGTTATTTTTGTTTACTTTTTTTATTGCATTCAGTACTATGAGGTCTTGATGCTCTTTCATTACGCTGTGCTGCCTTAGCAACAGAGATTGAGCAGGAAGATGAGGAAGCTTTTCTTTTTAATACTGCAGTGTCAGATTAACGCCCAGCAACCCAAGGTGACTGTAGTGCCTAAACTAGGGTCATTTAATCCATGAGTAAAATGTAATTTTCATGGTAAGGATTGTATAAAGCTTGCACGTTACAAAACCAGAAACTTTTCAGAAAGGGTATGTTATAGCACATTTATGCACCTTAATCCTATGTAGGAATGAAATGTAATAGCCTTCAGAACAGAACAGGACACAAAAAAAGGTCATGACTATATCGCTTTAAATCCTAATTCACTGTTCTATCCCATTTCATGTAAAGGTATGGATGACAAGAACGCAGCTAAACTCAATGAGCTCATTCAAGCCGGGTAAGTAAGAACTTATTGCTGAAACTCTTAAAACTGGGTTGTTCAGCAGCTTGGTTGTTGAATTGGTGATCCAGAGTCTAGGGGGCATTTCTTACTTTGCTAGAGCTGTAGTTTCCCATTTTCCATTCTTTGTTTTATATGTGTTGGTTTTTTTCTCCCTTTTTCCATGAAGCCATTAATTGTTATTAGTAATAAATGATGGGTGGTTTTAAGAAGGTAATGAAATGAGAATTCTTTACAGAAGCTGACATTATAACTATATTGATTCACTACAGGGAATATAGAATCATAGAATTGTTTAGGTTGGCAAAGACCCTTAAGATCATCAAGTCCAACTGTTAACCTAGCGCTGCCAGTCACCACTAAACCATGTCCCTACGTGCCATGTCTACAGGTCTTTTAAATCCCTCCAGGGATGGTGACTCAACCACTTCCCTGGGCAGCCTGTTCCAATGCTTGACAACCCTTTCGGTGAAGAAATTCTTCCTAATATCCAGTCTAAACCTCCCCTGGTACAACTTGAGGCCATTTCCTCTTGTCCTATCGCTTGTGACTTGGGGGAAGAGACCGACCCCCACCTCTCTACAACCTCCTTTCAGGTAGGTGTAGAGAGCGATAAGGTCTCCCCTCAGCCTCCTTTTCTCCAGGCTAAACAACCCCAGTTCCCTCAGACGCTCCTCATAAGACTTGTGCTCTGGACCCTCCACCAGGTTCATTGCCCTCCTTTGGACACACTCCAGCACCTCAGTGTCTTTCTTGTAGCGAGGGTTCATCTCTAAACAGTTCTGCCAACAGTGCTCAGGAGTCTTGACTTTCAGACCTGAAATGACACTTCCAGTACACCATAGGCTTCAGCCCTCTAGTCGCTTCTGCATCTACTTGACTTTAAGAACAAGTATTCTCTTTCACTTCAAGAAAGAATTGTGGGATTTGGGGGTTCAGTCTTGGCAATGTACTTTTAGAATACAGAAGGGGTTAGAAGCTGCTGTACTATTAGAAGTGAGGGAATACCTGATATATTTGTATGTAAAATTTTCTGAAGTAGTCCTTTTAGCATTTGTGTACTCTAAAGTGAAATCTCTTTCAAAGGACATTATTTTATGGAGTATGATTATTAAGCAGGCATCACTCAGCAGGCACTGGTTTGTCCTAATCATGTCTTTAAAAGCAATTTGAAAATAGTATTATTTTCTGTCTGTTACATACACTTTTTTACTTTTGGCATTTGTGCTTTTAGGGTGCTTCATCGTAGCAGACAAATTATTGATGAAATAAACTTTACTGTAAACAGGAGGAAGGGTTTGCCCACTCAGCAGCTGCTGACTTTTTGACTTGACTTTACCTAAAATGGGTACTTGTTGTTGTGCCTTTGTATTGTTCACAGACTGAGTTTCCAAATGAGTTCCTTACAGTTTATTAACCTTTAATCTCCTGGGAGATGCACTTTGTCCAGTCTGCTGTTCTGTTGCAGGTCTTGAATGTGATTATTTATGAAATCACTCGTTCCTTCTTTTGTTAACTGTGAAGTTTGAAATTAGAAGAGAAATTGCCCTTTGGTTTGGGTTTTGTACAATTAAGAAAATCTTACCAGTAAGTTTTTTCATATAACAAAATGATTCTTAAAGCCAATTACTTCTTTAAATTGGAGTTATCAGCTAAAATGGCCCTGGGATGAGCCTTTTTTCCCTAGTGTCCTGAATATTTGTAGAGTTCAGGGTGTAGGATGTCGTTTTGGTCTCTCTGTTGTGCTGGAGAGCCTTTCTAATACTGTGTCATCCAAATAGACTAAACCATAATAAACGAGACTGATGAGTTTTAGCAAGCTGTAGCATCAGTCTAGCACTTCACATGATTAAGGCCTTAGTTATTCTTCTTAATTGTTAATGAGGGCTAATGATTTCTGTGAAGTCTAGGTGTTTATTCTGTAAAAGCCAGTCTTGTGACAAACCATTTTGAAAACAGGAGTCTTTGCATTTGAAAATACTAATGCTAATCTTCTAACCGAAAACTAGAGTGTACATAATATTAAAATTCTTAGGCAGTTCAGAAATAGTTGCTCTTGTATAGGACTTTTGTCTACGAGATGGAAGACACATCTTTGCTTCCCTTTTTCTCCTGCATCTCTTACCCAATTGGTGGGTAAACTTTGTCAGTCGAAGAGGAGCAAACTGTGCGGGGAAACAATGTTCACTTTTTCATCTTCATTACCACCTGGATGTCTACATCATCTTAATTAATCCCCTGCATGTGCAGGGCATCCTCATATCTCACACAAGGAAGCACATTGCATATATCCCATTAGATTAAACTTTCCATCTTGCTCAGTGATGTTACAATTCTATGATCCTCCTCTCTTATTTGTAAGCAGTTCTTTTATTCAGTTCATAACACGTTTCTTTCAAGCGTGGTAGTCCTTCTTTTCCTCTGAGTGCAATGCACTTTGTAAGGCTTGTCACTATGTTGAAAGTCTTGAGTGAAAGTGAATCCAAAGCGATTAAAAATGGGGACTGTGAACATGCATTATTCTGATGATCTTTTCCTGAAGTAGGTAAACGTTAGCCTTGTTTAATTGGTAAGAAAGATCAAGAGAGGCTAAGATTGTGAGGAGCTACCTGGCAATTTATTTGCAGGACGACTCTAGACCCTGGAGTTACATATTCTAATTCAGTGCTTATTTTGCTTATGTTACACATCATCTCTGGCTTTCTGTGATAATTACATGGTGTATGGTAAAACAAATGACCCTGTGAGGTGCTCATAAGAAAACCATATTTAAAGTCTTCCCAGTTGAGCGTATAACACAGGTCACAGATACTAAATGGTGCCTGAAAACTTAATCAACTAGCAGTTTCAGGTAACAACAAAATCTTTGTGTGAAATGTCCCTGTTTGGTCATTGAAGTTAAGGCCATTCACTGGTATACAGCTCTGTACTTGTCTTCAGAATTTCAGTAACATGTAAAATCAGGCTAGACCATAGCCTTTGGTACAGTTGTAGCTGAATGAATTGGAGATCTTTATCAAAGTTTAGATATTTATAAATGCAAGGGGAAGATAAGAATTGTTCTGTCCAGTTTTGTAACTGGTTTGAGTAGTTTAGCATACTCATGTCAACACTGGCCCACACGAACTGCTTGAAGAAGCTTTCAGAATCGCTAAGCAAGACAACTACGAAACAAAGCTCCCTTAGAAATTACAGGGAATCTGAGTAACTTTCTGTCCAGTCCTTTGTTGCTAGCTTTTTATTACAGCAACGATATGTCACTGGATTGTGTGATTAGGATATATAACAATGAAAAAATATTTCTGGCAGTATATCAGAACTGCTCAGAAACCTATTTAGATAAACTTAAGCCAAAGCTTTTTTGTTTTGTTTCACTTTTAGGAGTGAAACATTTTAATTTAACTTAGGTTTTGTAACAATCTTTACATTTAGTAAAAAAATAGATTTGAAGAAATATAAATAGTTTCTGGATATGTTTGTAATAAAAAAATAGATTTGAAGAAATATAAATAGTTTCTGGATATGTTTGTAGATCTGTAGGATTTGTGGATGGGTTAAAAAAACCCAAACAAACCACAACAAACACGTAATTAAAGAAATACTGTATATACGCAATGGTTAAAGCACAGTACTAGTGTTAGCCTGTCTGTTAGCATATGTGTTTTTGCCCCCCAACCTGAGAGGCTCTTAGTATCACAAGTAAGAAAGACCGTTAAAGACGGTAAAGAAACTTTTAACACGTATTGATTGATCTAGCTGGTTCAGTTCTGGGTGTGCTTTGTGTGGAGTGGGAGTGATCCTTCATTGTCTTCGATTTCCTTGTAAATGCTGTTGGGCATGCTGAGGGGTATTTGTAACTCCCTAAAAATCTTGATAATAAAATTGCAATTCATCCTGAAAAAAATTGTATACAAAAAAGATCTTTTTAAGTAGGTAGAATATGCTCTTGGTCTCAAGTTATACTAGTAGTTCTTAATGCATATTCAGTAGCATAACTTTTTTTAAGATTTACCATTTTCTGCATTTGGAGACATCCAGGATCTAGGGAAGGGAAGGGAAGAGAAGGAAATAAGTATTGCTAAGATAAGAGTAGTTCTGTTTCAAGCTGTCTCATTTTTTATTGTGCTTTTCTTTTAAATTAGTAGAACTATTGTTTTTCCAGCCTCCCAGCCATGGATTTCAATTAGGAAACTACAGTCTCTAAATATATCTAATTTTATATTAGTTTAAAGCATAACTTATTATCAGACTCTCCCTAGTTTGTTTGAAGCCCATCATACTTTATGGAAAAGGGAATTCGGGGAATTATTTCTGACTCTCCAAGCACAACACCTGAATCTAGAGAGCTGGGATGCTACTTCTAAAATGTATTTTAGGGAACAATGAAAGTAAAAGTATTGATGGCTGTAGTCATGAAAGAGTGCTGTAGTGCCAGGGTGAAAAGTTCCATGTGAAGTTTTTAATGTTGTTTTGCCCAGTTTCTGTGGTCTGTGTTCTTTCATTTACTGAACAGTGTACTTTGCTAACTTCTAAACTGTGCCGTTCCCACTCAGTACTTGGGGAATACCATAGTTCCTGCTCCTCTTTTAGAGCTATCAGCAGTTTTGCATTTGTCTTCTTTCCTCCAATATGATTTTTCTCCTAGATTTTTTTTTTTTAGTATTTTTTCTGTAATATGTTGTTCACACTTCTTTTCTGGCTTTTATCCTAGGTTTTGGTGGGTGGTTTGTTTTTTTTTTTTTCCCCTCTCTGCCTTTTAAGCATAGCTACAAATGCAGCCAGGAGCTTATAATGCTGCTCCATTGTTCATGTGTGAGCTGCTCTGTGGTGGTAACAGATAGTTGGTATCTGCAAGCCAAGGTGCAGCTGAGCAGGTGGTAGACAAATAGATCAGGAGCAACTGCCAGGAAGCCTGACTCAATAATAAATGCTTTATGACCAACTAGTTAGGCTCTTTAAGAGAAATGGAAAATATGAAAAATGAACAGCAGTGCTTTTCTTCTTCTTTTTCTTGATCAAATTAGTTCAGCTGTTCTACATGGATCAAGTAGGCTTTTGAGCATTCAGGCCCTTCTTTCAGTCACCTTCAAGTCATGTGACGGAACAATTTCCACAAAGCTTGTCTGTTTTATGTAGTCATACCAGTTAATCTCAGAAGAAATAATGTTCTCCCCACAAAGCCCTTCTCATTTATACCCTTACAGTGTTAAAGTTACAGTAATACTACTAATGCTATTTTTGACTCTTTACTTGAATGCAGCTACTTCAAGGGCACATTTGATAAAAAGGTGTTGCATTAGCTAAAATCATGATGCAGGAGGAGAGTCTCAGCTTGCACAAGTAGTCAAAAGAATTTGCTGTCCTAAAGTAGTAGTGCAATTTAGCAACCTGTTTCAGGGTGCATTGCATTATTGGATTTATTTTCGCTGGCTTTAGTGGATTGTGTGTGAGGCTATTACGAAACTTTCTTTTCCACTAGAATGGGGGGGACACATCTAGACGTGTCTTCACTAAGCAGAGAAATCATTACAGCAGTTCTGATTGCTATAATGCTGTAATTAACTCCTTGCAAGAGCAAGGAAGATGATAATCTTGGCATGTTCATGCAGCAGCATTGTTTTCCATAAAACTGTTCTATTACATTCCCAGACTTTGCGTTTTCTAGTAGTTGGGTGCATTCATGCATCCTATCATCTCAACATGAGCTTTATAAAATTGCTTACTGTGATGAACAGTGTTAGTGGTAATAGAGTAAATGTAGCTTTTGTTGAATCCCTGTAGTTAAAGGCAAAAGGTATTTGTTGTGAATCATGAGGATGTGTTACTTTAGCAGAAAACTGTATAACAGGAAGAGTGATTTCTAGGAGCTACAGGAAAAAGTTGAAGACCTTTAGTTATCAGCTGTTTTTTTAGTTACTGTTCTTTGAGGAAATAATAATAAGCACTGGACAAAGAAATCTATCTAGAGTTTTTATTTACTGCAAATTCTCTAGGTTCTGCCAAGTCCTTCAGGTTTTGTACCAGGCACTTTTATACTAGGCTGCTGCTTCTGACTGCTGGCTGAGACCAAAGTTTGGGCTCATGAAGAAAAGTGGAGGTTCTCCACCTAAAGATTCAGACCCAAGAGAGAAGCTGTCCAAACATTGACCAGCTAAATTTGAGAGCAGCAGAATTTGTAGTCGAGTTTCCTGTCTTCAAACATTGCAGTCCCTGTTGACTTGACATAAGTGAGTTTGGGTTGATTCATACTGATCTTGTCCTCACGTGTATTGAAACTTGGTTTGTTTACACATTAAAAAAAAAAAAAAAGAGGGTGCTAGCTGCAGATGATTAAAATTTTTTTTAGGAGATTTATTTTCTAAAATATGCAAATATGCTGATTTTCTGATAAAATTATATCTGTACTTTAATACAATGATGAGGATATTGACCCTCATTCATTAAGGCTAAGCTGTCCATTGCAATGACCAGGAGGAAGTTTTACATTTCATTGTTACATTATGTCATTGACTAGATATCCATGAGTCTCACTATGTCCTCCTCTAAGAGTCTTTCCACTGGCACAGATTGACCATTGTACTTGGGGGGACCCACTATCTTGTTGGATTCGTTTCCAACAATTCAAATTAGGGTTAAGTTGAAAGAGGGAAGGTAACAACAATGCCTCTGTTAGAGCAGCTGTAGTGTTGTCTGCAGTTGCAGATGTGGAAATAGGAAGCACTATTTAAAACCAGGCAGGTGCTCTTGGGTCTTTTTTATTTTTTCTGAAGTAGCACCATTGCTAGTTTCTTGTCAGCACTTGAGAGCCTTCTCCTCTCTTCATTACTTGAGCCATCACTACTTCTGTGTCAGAGCTTGTGAGAAAGAGTGAGGGCTAATGTATTCCCTCTAGCTTCTGGTACCTCAGTGCAGATTGAGAAAATTTGCCCTTCCAGCCCTGGGATATTCTGAATCTATAAGTTTACAGCTTAGTAATTGGAACTTTTGAGCTGCTCACCTCATCAACTCCATCCTCTCAGGTCTGGCTTCACTTCTGCTGCCCTTTTGTGCGTTTCCCTCATAGCAGTGCAGATAAGTGCTCTTTCTGCCTGATGTTGTCTTCCTTACAGCGTAAGAAAAAATAAGATCCTGCTGTAGGAATATTCTCCATAACTTCTTTCATTTTACTTGCAAGGATTTGTGTTCAATCCTGCTGTTTCTATGCTAGCTGATCCTTATTGCTTGAACTATTAGGTAGTAAATGCTGCCATCAGTAACTTTGTTGGTTTCAATGCCTGCATTTTAAGTCTCTAGAAAGAAAACAGGGCTGACTGAGTGAAGAAATCAAATAGTTCCACTGTGTGCAAAGAAGAATGGCCTCTTGCTTTTAAGGATCTTTATAGCTGTTAATGTGGTATTAAAGCTGAAAGACAGTGAAATCATACTGTAAAAGTTACTTTGTTCAGATTCCCGCACGACCTGTTAGACCTCATTTCTGCAACAGATGCGGTGTTGATATTCCAGAATGGAAGACTCTTCAAAAACTTTAGATGTTTTTCTTCCCATAATTAAGAGTTAGGAGTATAAAGAGGAGACTAAAGCAAAACCACTTGTCTTTTATGAAGAAGCTGTCTCTGAGGGTATTCTTCAACCGAAGTAACTTAATTCTAGTCCACTTCATAAAATAGCGGTCCCTTCCTAAGTGGACAGCCCAATGTTTCATGAAAGTCCGGAAGAAGAGGATCACAATAGTAGCATTTCTATAATGAAAAGTGAGGTGATAGAAAAGATTGAATGCTCTTGTGAATTAGCACTGCAAACCCTTATATTCCTTTGTTCATTCCTATAGCTGTGATTGTATTTGACTCTGTGTCCCTAATACGTATGTATCCACAAACTTTTATTAATGGTGCCTGTAAATACTTCTCTTTCAATGTATTCAGGGCTACGACTGTTCGTTACAAAGGCAGAAACCTTCGTATCAAAGCTCCGATGTGCAGGGCTTTGAAGAAACTCTGTGATCCAGATGGTAAGTAAGAGACGCTGGAATGTGAAAGGGTTTTAACAGATGGTCGGAAGAATATGAGAGAGAGTAGGCCTGTTTGGATGTGTACATCACTGGCAGGGGAGTTTGTGCTATTTAATGTTTGTGTTGGGCACAGATATGTCCGTATTGTCTTACTCTGTTTGCGTGTATAATCCCAGTAATTTCAGGGCCCACCCAGCTCTCTAAGTCTTGGACTACGTCACTAGCTAAATTGAAGAGGAAATAGCTATACCAGACAAGATTGCTACTGCTTTGCCAGTTGTGCAAAGTTTAGTCCCTTGTGCCAGTGAATAAGCAGTAGTATGTTGTTTAGCAATGAGCATTTTTTACTTTTTATACCTTCTCTAGTTCAGCTATCTGTGATTTTTTTTTTTTTTTAATTTCTTCTTCCTTCCCCCCAATAAGCAGAATCAGTGCAGTTTAAAGGTCTGAAATACTGTACTTGTTCAAAGTTTCCAGCCACCTGATTTTTACACTGCTTGCTCAACTGGAAGCTCCAGTACCACTGCAGTGTCCAAGGAAATAAATAAAACTTATTGGAACGGGAAGTAATCTAAAGGAAGCAGGCTCCACTGGTGAAGCTGAGCTGCTGAAGTTGTCTGTAGGTGATGCTGATGTCTGTGATGTTTTTTTTCATGTAACTGAGCATACAGTGTTCTGATTGAGTTGTCCTTGCTTTGACCCATGCCCTTTGTGCTTCATCTCCCTTCAGGTGTTAGTGATGAAGAGGACCAGAAGCCAGTACGTCTTCCTCTCAAGGTCCCTGTGGAGTTGCAGCCACGAAATAATCATGCCTGGGCTCGAGTACAGAGTCTTGCCCAGAATCCACGGCTTAGGTAATGAAGAACTGATTGTGGTGCTCAGAATAGAATAGGGCAATATATGAGCAGCATTCTAGCATCTTCCTGTCTCTTCAGGGTGCTCTTTGCCAACTGGGCAGTTCATCTTTGATAGTGCAGTTTGCCTAAACGTACTTATTCTGAAAGCTTTGTCCAACCAGAGTAAATGAGAGTTGTAAACATGAGATACCAGACTTGAAAATTAGATTGTTCTTTATATCTTTTAATTTGAGTAGTGAAAGGAGCCACTAGAGTTGGAGATGAATATACTTCGTGCCACTTGCACCCAGTTGTCAGAGCAGAGTGCAAGTAAAGTGGAGATATGCAGCACTAGTTCTACTAAAATTTGTATTGAATGTACCATGAGACAGAGTCACAGGGGAGGGAAGTAAAACTGGTCAGAGGTGCCTGCACCAAGACTCTGAACATGTCAACTGCAACACAGTGATCCTAGCAGAAAGGAAGGTATTTGTAGCTTAATCTCCTTCCTGCAAAATGTAGTTGGTGCTGTTGTTTCAGTGTCATCAATGGCTGTTCATCCTAGTACTTAGATCTAGTCCAAAACTCAGGGCAGAAAACAGGAGGCCTCTGTGATGTTGATTGTTCTTTCAAAGAG